>NC_071616.1:693750-1037500 GCF_014839835.1 Dryobates pubescens
TCCAGGGACAGTGACTCCACCTCCCCCCTGGACAGCCTGCTCCAATGCCCAACCACTCTAACAGGACCAAAGGACAGTCAGCAGTTCCAAAATGCATCAGATCCAAAGCCCACCCCTCCTACATCCTGAGACTTTCAGTCCTTTATTCTCAATTATTTCTCACCTGCATCCATTGTGGACCCACTACATGATTACCTTTGTTAAGACTCACCAATTGTGACAGCAGACTGACCTAAAAGAGCATTTTCTTTCCAGATGACTACAGAAGCAAGTACACTAACACCAGTGACTCCCACTCCAAAAGCCACCAGATTCCCACACCACTTTCTCACTCCCCCTGGCAGCAGGTTTTGGAGCAGTCCATCTGAGAATGCACCCACAGCTCCCAGGGACTTCCATGAGAAACAGCCTCTCAGAGGGTCTAAGAAACCCTCCCATCAGCCCTCTCTGGACAAGAAGAACTGGTTCCCTGCACTCCCCAAGGAAATGAGATGTGCTCTCAAGTGAGCCAAGAACAAATCCTGTCTCTGAGTTCCCAGCAGAGCATGTTCCAGCTCCGTGCCCTGTGAGGTTCACGGCTCAAGATGAGGGCAAACTGCCAGCCAGCTCTTTAGGCCGTTCTTCCTGCAGAAGTGTAGGCACCGTCGTTCAGTGCAATCCCAAAACTCCCTCCTCGCAGCCTCAGCCTCTCCTAAGGAGTAAATATAGTAACTGTTTCCATAATAACATTAAAAATACCCAACAGATGAAACAGGGCCATAAATACGTATGTCTAGCAACATGACCAAACTCACCCTTCTCCAAACTGGGCACTGGGCCATGACAAAGAAGCTGCTAGCATTACAATGTCAGTGCTGAGCCTTTGGAGGAGCCCAGAGCTGCCGGAGCAGTCGCTGCTGCTGCACGACGTATCCCAGCCCAGCCGCAGCCAGGGCCTCCAAGCTCCCCAGCCCCTGCCAGCCTGTGCCACCAACCCATAGCCAACAAGTCACCATATGGCCCCACATCCCATTCCCCTCCTCTGTCTTGTTTGGCTTTGCAGGCATCTGAGATGGCATAAAATGTATTTAAAGCTGTTTGTGAGGCAAGTGAGAAGGCTGCAAGAATCCAGGAGCTATTATTATCATCTCTGCTACACCACACCACTCCTCCCATTGGCAGCTTGGTTCAGTTCCACTTCCCCAGGATCAACAACCACTGTAAGATCTCTGTCCTGACACCAACACCACAGGCATCAAGAGTAAAGAGCTTTCTGGTTATACAGCTTCCAGGAGATTAACTGAAGCAGATGATCTCAGGAAAGTCCCTCTCTGACACGGCTACACACCCACTAAATGAGGGAGGCAGAGGGGAAGGAACAGAGAGGAGCTAAGCACCATCATCAACAGCTGACCTGAGTAAACTCAGACCTAAGCCCTAACTCACAAAATCCTGCAGCCTCTTTCATCAGCACAGAACCAAGTCATCCCAAACACATAGGTGAGATTCAGCTCCAGCAGCTTGTTCTATCAGAAGCATCCTCTCTTTCTTCCTGAAGGGATAAAGTGGTCTAAAATCTTCAGTGTGAACTTCATTTGGGTTCAAGAATTGACTCTCCTCCAGTGACCTTTCAATGTATTTCTCAAGGAGTGGCAAACTTCCATTTTAGACCAGGTTTTATACAGCAAAAGGAACACCTTGATGGCCAAAAAGAAACAAAAATACCAAAAAGCTGTAGAGGACAAGAATTCTCAGAGATTTGCTTAGGCATTGTTGGAATCCTTGCTGGAGGGCCTACAGATCACAGGCTCACAGGATATTAGGGGTTGGAAGGGACCTCCAAAGATCATTGAGTCCAAGCCCCCTGCCAGAGCAGGAACACAGAATCCAGCACAGGGCACACAGGAACACATCCAGATGGGGCTGGAAAGGCCCCAGAGAAGGAGACTCCACAGCCCCCCTGGGCAGCCTGCTCCAGGGCTCTGGGACCCTCCCAGTGCAGAAGTTCCTCGTCATGCTGAGCTGGAACCTCCTGTGCTGGAGCTGATATCCATTGCCCCTTGGCCTATCCCAGGGTGCAGCTGAGCAGAGCCTGTCCCTGTCCCCTCCCTCCTGAACCCCAGCCCTCAGATATTGATTGACATTGATTGAATCCCCTCTCAGTCTTCTCCTCTCCAGACTGAACAGCCCCAGGGCTCTCAGCCTCTCCTCCCCAGGCAGTGCTGCAGTCCCTTCAGCAACCTGGTAGCCCTCCCTTGGACTCTCTCCAGCAGATCCCTGTCCCTCCTGAGCTGGGGAGCCCAGAACTGGACACAACATTCCAGGTGTGGCCTCAAATGCAGAAGAAGGCTCACACCAAAAAACTGTGATGTTCAAACCTCCACTCCCATCACTCTGAGGACAATGACAGGATACTGGCTTGGGGTTTCTTTTAACTGCACTTTGAGAGGGTAAACCAACACCACATGAACTGCCTGCTAGCCCACCACACATCACAGTATCACAGTACCACAGTTCATTAGAGGTTGAAAGGGACCTCCAGAACTCATCCAGTCCAACCCCCCTGCCAGAGCAGGAGCACCCAGGGCAGTCTGCACAGAAATGTATCCAGGTGGGGTTGGAAAGGCTCCAGAGAAGGAGACTCCACAACCTCTCTGGGCAGCCTGCTGCAGGGCTCTGTCACCCTCCCTGTAAAGAAGTTTCTCCTCATGTTGAGCTGAAACCTTCTCTGTTCAAGCTCGAACCCATGAAGCATTCACGTGAGGCACGTGGCCATCCAAAGCTTTCTGTCCCAAGACACCTGCAGGGGCGATTCAGACCCAGAACAATCACACATACACAACCCCACCAGGATATTGAGCCTCTCTGCCTCTAGCTCTGAGGAAGCACAATGCCGAAGGGCCCAGCTCGGCTGCCCTGGATGAGCACATGCTGCTGCTGATCAACTTATGGAAAATGGAAAGCCTTCAAGCCCAAGCCCAAGAACAGAAAGTGGCAGAGGTGCAGAAGCAAATCCCATTTGGGCTCATTTTGCAAGAGTAAACCGTGGGTATTGTTTGCTGTTTCAAATCTTATCTGTGTGAAAACAAACAAAAAACATGCTGACAAACAGGTTTAGCAGCTGGTGAGCTTCACAAAGAGAGATCAGTGCACTGCTTTCCTCCAGCCTCCTCTTCCAGGCTCAGACAATTTACACACTAAATTAGCCCAGACAGACCTCTACCAACGCAGATAAACAGCAAAGCAGCTGCTCAGTGCTCCGAGGCAAGAGGCTGAGTGGGTGGAAGGAAGAGGGAAAGAAAGAAGTCCCATCTACTATTGGCTGGGCACTGAATTCACCCAAAGCCTCTGAAACTGCAGCATAGGATAACTCAGGTCACCACGTGGGAAACTCAAGACTGCAAGAGCAGTGAAAAGAAAACAGGAGAGGTTGGTGTAGAGGAAGGAATGGGCACAAGAGGAATGCTGGACCACGCGGTCGTGAGCAGCGGCAGGCCCGAGAGCAACGAGGCTGTCACATCAATTACAGACGAGATAGCAGCCGCCACCGGCAAGCAGAGCCCAAGACATCTGGAACACATCCTCATATGAAACAGAATTAAAGTCCAGCAGCCTGCCCAGTGCTGAGAAGCGGTGGGAAGGGAGGGAAGAGGCAACACTAAATATCTCAGGAAGTTTTGAGAAGGAATAAGTAAGCATTGGTAGAAAGAATGGAGTTGTCTGGGCTGGCTGCTCTGTACAAGCGTTCTCTTCCTTCACTTGCTACCTCAGATCAGGATTAACAACCACTTGCAAGGTAAAACAGTATTAAACAAGGAGGGCTAAGAAATAGCTGAAGAGAGAATGAGTCATTTCAGTTCTCAAACAGCTCACTCCTGTGCATCCTGCAGGAGAGACACAGGCTTTGCCCTTTCATGCAAATACTTGGCTTGGGTTTGAGCCACTACTTTAACGTGAAAACTGAAGATCACCACTTCCCAAAGCCAGTTACTTTCCAACCCTCACACCTCTCAAACAGCAAGCAAGATGGATCCAAGCATCTCTCCCTCGCATTTTATTGATAAGTTACACAAACTAATCACACCAATGTTAGTCAGAAGCTCTTGAAAAAGCCCAGATAGGGATCATCTTGCAGCAACATCCCCAAGTAAGGACTCCCTCAGCAGCCTCACAGGATTACAGATGCCACAAGGAGCTCAGATACTCATCTGGTTTAATTATAGCTCCCAAACAGACCTCAGACCTGCTACCACCTCACTGGGGTCATTACACATTAGCCACAACAACCCCAGGCAGTGCTACAGGCTGGGGGCAGAGTGGCTGAGAGCAGGCAGGCAGAAAGGGACCTGGGGGTGCTGGTTGATGGTAGGCTGAACATAAGCCAGCAGTGTGCCCAGGTGGCCAAGAAGGCCAATGGCATCCTGGCCTGCATCAGGAACAGTGTGGCCAGCAGGAGCAGGGAAGTCATTGTGCCCTGTGCTCAGCACTGGTTAGGCCACACCTTGAGTCCTGTGTCCAGTTCTGGGCTCCTCAGGTTAGGAAGGACATTGAGAGACTTGAAGGTGTCCAGAGAAGGGCAAGAAAGCTGGGGAGGGGTCTGGAGCACAGCCCTGTGAGGAGAGGCTGAGGGAGCTGGGGTTGCTTAGCCTGGAGAAGAGGAGGCTCAGGGGAGACCTCATTGCTGTCTACAACTCCCTGAAGGGAGGCTGTAGCCAGGTGGGGGTTGGTCTCTTCTCCCAGGCAAGCAGCACCAGAACAAGAGGACACAGTCTCAAGCTGTGCCAGGGGAGGCTTAGGCTGGATGTTAGGAAGAAGTTCTTCATAGAAAGAGAGACTGGCCATTGGGATGTGCTACCCAGGGAGGTGGTGGAGTCACCATCCCTGGCGGTGTTTAGGAAGAGCCTGGATGAGGCCCTTGGTGCCATGGTTTAGTTGCTCAGATGGTGCTGGGTGATAGGTTGGACTCGATGATCTCAAAAGTCTCTTCCAACCTGGTTAATTCTATTCTATTCTATTCTCATGCAATGACTCCTCTTCAAGATGTCCAAGAGGTATGCACTACCCTCACTGAACTCTCAGAACAGATCCTGGACCACCATCTGCTTGTTTAGCTACCTTAAGCCTCAGTTCTGTAGCACCTGAACTTCTCTTTCAAAGTCCTCCCTTGCCTGAGAGCCATGGCCCCCTATATTCAGCAGCTTCTGTTGCTGGAGCAGTTGGGTCTGTTTTCCTGCAGCCTTGGTGAGAACAGACAGGACTCCAGATAATTCAATAAAAACACAGGAACTGCATTATTTATGTTAAAGGAAAATGTGTTTTCTAGGAAGAAAGTCCTTTATTTGGGCAAATCTGTAAGCTGTTTATCAGCTTAAATTCATTATCTGCCCATATGGTCTTAGCACTGTGGCTTAAAAGAGAAAAGAAACAAGAAAACATGGGCATGCACTAGCTGATGAAATGTCAGCTGCCCCTATGCCAGAAACCAGGATCTTCACGTTGGCATCAAATTAGGATCCCTGCCACGAGCAAAAGGCTACCATAAGGCTAGTCACAATATTTTAATTACAACAGGATCTTGCAGAAGGCAGCGAGGGAGGCAGGGACAGAGCAGGAAAACCCCTTCACAAAAACCCCCAAAACTAACAACCCCCCCAAACCAACAGCAAACCAAAGCAACTTCAAAGCCACTGAATTCACTTTTTGCTCGGGGAGGTGGGGTGGGAAGAGAGCAGCCTCACTGAAAGAGGGGGAAAAAGGCCAGAGAACGAGATGTGAGAGCCAATAAGCACACATCAAAGCATGAGATGGCTCTGCTTCAACTGCCTACAGTGCTCAACCTGGGATAGATTAAGGCGAGATAAAAGGTGCCAGGAGGGAAAATCCTACCCCTAGAGCAGCGCAGCCTCTGAATCTCGCTGCTTGGCACTGGTGCAGAGAGAACGCCGAGAGCCCAGCCGGCTCCGCAAGCGCACGGGATGGAGCTGCTTCTCAAACGCTCCCAGCCTTGCCCACCCCAGACCCCTGCTGGAGAGGTGGCCGGGAGCCTGTGCCGCTCGCTGCGCGGCGGCTGCAGCCCAGCAGCAGCTGGGTTTATTGATTTGGTGAATCACAGCTAGCTACAGGTCACCCGACCAAAGGCTTAGCACAGCACATTAAACCTGGCAGTCTGAGCTGTCAGCTTGGTTATCCTCGAGGAGGAGGAGACAAATGCAAGCCACAGTAACAGATGTTTCTCAGGTTTTACAGACTGCAGTGTTATAGACAGAACTCGGCATGGTGGGGGGTTGGAAGGGACCTCTGGAGATCATCCAGTCCACCCCCCCTTGATAAAGCAGGGGCACCCACGGCAGCTTGCTCAGGGTCACGATGGCCAGGTGGGGTTGGAATCTCTCCAGAGAAGGAGACTCCACAACCTCTCCGGGCAGCCTGCTCCAGAACTCCAGCACCCTCACGGCAATGAAGTTCCTCCTGTTCAGATGGAAACCTCCTAGGTTCCAGCTTTCGCTCACTGCCCCTTGTGCTGTCACTAGACACCACTGCAAAGAGTCTGACCCCATCTTCTTGCCCCTCCATACGTTAGCTCTAGCTAAAGACCCTCTGGGTCTGGTCTTCCCCAGGCTCAGCAGCCCAAGGCTCTCAGCTTTTCCTCTTCAGAATGCTCCAGCCCCCTCAGACTCTCTCCAGTAGTTCCCTGTCTTTCTTAACTGGGGAGCCCAAAATTGATCCCAGGACTCTGGCTGTGACCTCATTAGAGCAGAGTGGAAGTAAAACTTCCCTTGACTTGCTGGTCACACTTTTCTTCATGCACCCCAGGAACCCGCTGGCCTTCTTGGCCACCAGCACACCTGGTCATGGAGCCACTTTCTGCCTGTTAAACCAGACCTGCAACGCTGCGTGCAGGAAGGTTATTTGAATTAAACAACACACAGGCAACTTGGCAAAGGACTTGAGGACAGCTCAGCATTTTCACAGGCACACAACCATTCCCGCTTCCCTCTCGCCCAGCCCCACCCTGGGACGCATAATACATGCTGGAGCAGCCAAACAAATTAGATCATGCCAGGATACAGTTATGTGTGGCCATCAGCTGGGGCAAGGATGTGAAACACTCAGACCCCACTCGGGTGAAAAACAAACACCCTCAGCCTCCTCCACGCTTCCACTGCAGGGAAATTAAGTTGCTGGGACCTGAGCTAAGTTTTGAGTGAGCCTGGAAATGGAAGGCTGGTGTTCTTCCCAGGGTGTTCTCACACCTCAGGGGCAATAAAGGGATTTTCCCAGTGCTGGCAAAGGAAATCTGACCCCACTGCAGTGCGTGTCCCCACTCCAGCCCCCACCACAGCTCCACTCCCCTCTGGGATGCGGATTGATGGTCCCCCTCCGTCCATGCCCCACGCAAGGAATAGCAACCCACCCCTTCACCTGCACCTCTCGCCAGCTTAAACACACAGCTGGGGTAATCCAAGCAATATGTGGCAGAGCTCTCCTCTGCAGAAAGGGTGGGAGAAGCAGTGGAAATTCCATCTTGATTTTGCTGGCAGTCTGCAGCATCTCAGAGAAGTTAAAGCTCTTCCTTTCCTCCTCTCACCCCACTACGCTCAAGTTCAGGTATTTTAGCCTATGCCAACAAAAGCTGTACCTCAGCCACCACAAACAGAGGAACACGAAGTGCCTTCCAGGGAGGATCAAACGTCTGGGCCATTTTAACATACTACACAAATACTTGAGTGAAAGCAGAGGATGAAGCAGTGCATCTGTACATGAAGCTTCACGTTGAACTGGAAAGATTCAGTACCACCAAATGATGGAAAAAAAATAAACTTCTCCTTCTTTTCCTCCTTCCCCGTTTCTCCCAGGGACATCTCTATCATTTCCTCCCTGTGTATGTCTGAGACAGAACAAACGCTGCCCCTTCCAAGAGCACTAAACAGCACGCCGTGCGTTTTACTGGTGGAATACAAACACTTTGCATGCATCATCCTGCTGAATTAAGGCAACTCTTTAATAACTCTGCACTCTTCTTCCCCACTGGTGAAGATCCAGGACGAGCCTGCGCTGACAAATTGTCTACACCCAGCCAGGCTCGCAGCCATCTCCAGCACGCTGCTGCCCAAGCAGCTTGGGTAGCCACTGACTCTTCAGTGAAATACGTGCCTGGAGTCTATTAATTGTTGCTCAAATTCCCTCTTAATTATAGAAATCCAAGCAGCAATCAGACTGAGCTTCTGAATTACTGAGAGAAGAGCTTGAGCAAAAAAGAAATAAATAGCAGAGACGAGCATCATCTGACCACACAGAAACCCACCCGGGTGCGACGCATCCGAAAACGCTGCCAGCTCGCTCCCGGCAGCCTGCAAATGACTAAAGTTGTGGTAGAACTTCATGCACGCAGCTGAACACCTTCTAAACCCACATAGCTCGGGGTGGGGACACAGACACACACCTCCCCAAGAGCTAACTCTCTGGGAGAAAGGCGGGGAGCTGAGCCAGGGCGCTGGGATCACACTTCGAGAACAGCAAAAGTGTGAAGGAGAACAATCCTTCCCTACCCGACTGGACTCAAGTCAGACACACGGTTAACTCCTCCACCTCCTTCACCCAGACTTTCGGGGAGGGTGGCACATCCCAAACAAGCTCCAAAGGCAAGGGCAGAGTGCTTCGGGCACAGCCAGCCACCCACCCTCCCCTCCTCTTGCTTGCAGCCAGAGGTCTCCCGGAGCGGCAGAAGGGGGGCAATAAAACGCGGAAACACCGAGACCAGGGCGAGGGGGTGCAACAGAACACGGGGACACCAAGAACAGGCTCCGAGACATGCTCCGGGGTACCGACCACGAGAGACTGCCGGGGCCCCGCTGCTACCGGTGGGGCCAGGCAGGCAGGCTGGGGTTGCCGGGCAGCCTCCTCGCTGGCTCCCATTGCGGACGAGCCGGGGGCAAACTTGCACCCCCGCGCACGGCCGCGCTGCTCCTGTACCCAGCCGCCCACCCACCCGCCGGGGACCCACGGCGGCAGCGCCGGACTGCGAGCCCTCTCCCGCGGGTGCCCTCAAGCTGGTCCTCCCCTGGGGCAAGGCTGTCCGAGCCCGAGCAGCGGCGCCGGGAGAAGCGGCCCGCGGTCCGTTACCTGCGGGGAGGCTGCGGCGGAGGCTCCGCTGGCGGCTCCCTGAGGCCGGGCGGCGAGACCGGGCGGGCGGACGACTCCCGGCAGCGCTGGGCTCCCACTGCCGTGCCCGGCAGCGGCGGAGCGCCGGAGCCGCCCGCGCAGCCGGCTCCTCCTCCCGGCCGTGCCCCCTTCCCCGCCCCCGCGGCGCCCGGCCGCGGCCCTCCGCCCCAAACTTCCCCCCGCGGGGTGCTCGGCCCGGCTGGTCCCCGCCGCTTCGTCCTGTGCCAGCCCCGGGAGCCCCCTTGGCCGGCTGGGCGAGATGCTGAGGCCGCCGAGCTCATAGAAAGCACCGGAGGATGGAGAACTCTGTGTGACCCTCCCCATATCAGTAACACCTTTCTGGTGCATGAGACCAGGAAGGGGAGAGGTCACAAGTCGACCAGTAACTCAGTGAGACCTGCGCCACAGACAGCAGCACCGCCAGTAACACCCTTCTGGTGCATGCCGGGGTTCGGATGAAAGAGACCAGGAAGGGGAGAGGTCACTCGTTGCCCAGTAACTTAGGGAGAACTGGCCCAAACATCCCCAGTAACACCCTTCTGGTGGATCGTGGGGTTCAAGAGAGACCAGGAAGGGGAGAGGTTGCTTGTTGACCAATATCTTTAATAAGAGCAGCCAAAACGTGTCAGATGTCCAAGAAGCTTCAAACAATGACTCTGTGGGGTTGGAAAGCCTTTCCAAAACACACAGCATGCCAAGTGAAGAGCCTGGGTGGATGAGATGGGCAGAAATGCCCCTCCCTGAGCCTGGGACCCTGGGGACATAGAGCTCATGCAGTGGTGCCCTGTGTGTGCCAGGAACGTCTGAGCCAGCAAAACCCACTCCAATTAAGTCTGACAACCACACAACTCACAAAAGTAGAGAACTGTGCAGAAGATGTCATTTCTTCTCACAGAACCCCAGCTTGGGGGGGGTTGGACATGACCTTTGCAGATCATCTAGTCCAACATCCCTGATAGAGCAGGGTACCCACAGCAGCTTGCCCAGGATCGCAATGACCAGGGGGGCTTGGAATGTCTCCAGACAAGGAGACTCCACAACCACTCCGGGCAGCCTGCTCCAGGCCTCCAGCAGCCTCACAGCAATTAAGTTTCTCCTCCTGTTCAGATGGAACCCCCTGGGTTCCAGTTTGTGCTTGTTGCCTCTTGTCCTATGGCTGGGCACCACTCACCCCATCTTCTTGTCCCTTGCCTCTTAGCTCTTGCTGAGCATTGCTGAGCTCCCCTCTGGGGCTGCTATTCTCCAGGCTCAACAGCCCCAGGGCTCTCAGCCTTTGCTCCTCACAGAGATGCTCCAGGCCCCTCAGCAGCTTTGTAGCCTCTGCTGGGCTCTCCCTAGTTGTTCCCTGTCTCTCTTGAACTGGACCCAGTACTCCAGATGTGGCCTGACTAGGGCAGGGTGGAGGGGGAGCAGAAGCTCATTTGCCCTGCTGGTCACACTCACCTTCATGCACCCCAGGAAACCGTTTGCCTTCTTGGCCACAAGGGCACACGATGGCTTCATGGGCAACTTGTCCATCAGCACTCCCAGGTCCTTCTCTGCAAAGCTGCTTGCCATCAGGTCAACCCCTCAGCTCTGCTGGTGCTGGGGGTGATTCCTCCCCAGGGGCAGGACTCTGCACTTGCCCTCATTGAACTTCCTGAGGCTGTTAACTTTCTGAGTCCTGTGCTGGAAAAGAAGTCCTGTTTATCTCCTGATACTCAGCAGGATGTGGGCTACAGATTTGGGTCCTCTGAGCTTATGAGAAGAACAAGAGAGAGCAGGAATGTCTCACGGTGCAGTGCAGAAGTAAGGAGACCTGGCAGCACCTCTCTGCTGGTGCCTCCTAACCAGCAGTTACAAGGCTTCCCAGGTGCAGCTATGGGCTGGGGGTTGGCTTTCCTCTTCTCCTATGTGATATAAACACAAGGGAGATGCATGGAGAATTCATACAGTATCACAGCACATTAGAGGTTGAAAGGGACCTCCAGAGATCATCCAGTCCAACCCTGCTGCCAGCACAGGATCACCCAGGGGAGTCCACACAGGAATGCATCCAGGTGGGGTTTGAATGTGTCCGGAGAAGGAGACTCCACAACCTCTCTGGGCAGCCTGCTCCAGGGCTCTGTGACCCTCCCAGTGCAGAAGTTCCTCCTCATGCTGAGCTGGAACCTCCTGTGCTGGAGTTTCTATCCATTGCCCCTTGTCCTATCCCAGGGTGCAGCTTAGCAGAACCTGTCCCCTCCCTCCTGACCCCCAGCCCTCAGATATTGATTGACATTGATTAAGTCATCCTCATTGTAATGAATTTTCCTCTCATGCTGGGGTGAAGCCTTCTATGTCCAAGTTTGAACCTGTCGTTCCTTGGGTTATTGTTGCTCACCATGGAGAAGAGCTTGGCCCTCTGCCCTTGACCCCCACCCCCCAGATATTGATACACATTGATGAGTTCAACATCTAGGGTCCCCAGATCCGTTCCTCTGTAAGAGCAAAACCAGATGGCACAACCTGCTGGTGTCTGCAAGGCAGGTTCTGTCACAGTCTGGAGCTCAAGGCAGGCAATCATTTCAAGGTCGGGAGTTTTGTCACAAGGTTTGAGCCCAGGCTTTTCCACTGCTGCTTCACTATTCATTTCTTTGTGTCCCAGCGTGATCGCTGCCTCTCCTGGGTGGTTGTGGCAGAGCAGGGGATTTCCATTTCTTTATTGGGCACGGTGTGACACCAGGCAATGGCCTCGCTCCTCATTTGATTCCTCACCGAAGGACTCGCAGGGCTGTTTGCCAAGAGGCTGGCTTGTAGCCCTGCCCCTGAGCAGCAGAGCATGGCTCCCTCAGGCAGAGGTCACCTCTCTGCTCTGCACACTGCTCAAACTGTGGTCCCTTGGCCCTCCTCTCGCGTCCTCCCTTTGCGTTCTCCCATCACAGTCACACACTTGGGCCCCTGCACCGGCACTGGACCTCACGTGCCAGCTAGAGCAGAAGACTTGAGAGGACTGGCTGAGGGACTGGGGCTGTTCAGCCTGGAGCAAAGGAGGCTGAGGTGGCCAAGAAGGCCAAGGGCATCCTGGCCTGCATCAGGAAGAGTGTGGCCAGCAGGAGCAGGGAAGTCATTGTGCCCTGTGCTCAGCACTGCTTAGGCCACACCTTGAGTCCTGTGTCCAGTTCTGGGCTCCTCAGGTTAGGAAGGACATTGAGAGACTTGAAGGTGTTCAGAGAAGGGCAACAAGGCTGGGGAGGGGTCTGGAGCACAGCCCTGGGAGGAGAGGCTGAGGGAGTTGGGGTTGCTTAGCCTGGAGAAGAGGAGGCTCAGGGGAGACCTCATTGCCCTCTACAACTACCTGAAGGGAGGTTGTAGCCAGGTGGGGGTTGGTCTCTTCTCCCAGGCAAGCAGCACCAGAACAAGAGGACACAGTCTCAAGCTGTGCCAGGGGAGGCTTAGGCTGGATGTTAGGAAGAAGTTCTTCATAGAAAGAGAGATTGGCCCTTGGGATGTGCTGCCCAGGGAGGTGGTGGAGTCCCCATCCCTGGAGGTGTTTAAGAAGAGCCTGGCTGAGGCCCTTGGTGCCATGGTTTAGTTGATCAGATGGTGTTTGGTGAGAGGTTGGACTTGATGATCTCTGAGGTCTTTTCCAACCTGGTTAACTCTATTCTATTCTATTCTATTCTATTCTATTCTATTCTATTCTATTCTATTCTATTCTAGTCTAGTCTAGTCTAGTCTAGTCTAGTGTAGTCTAGTCTAGTCTAGTCTATTCTTTACAACTCCCTGAAAGGAGGGAGCTGGGGGTCAGTCTCTTCTCCCAGTAAAAAAGCAATAAGACAAGAGGAAAAGGCCTCATGTTGTACCAGGGGAGGTTTAGGTTGGATCTGAGGAACAATTTATCCCCTGAAAGGTTTGTCCAGCCCTGTACCTGCTGCCCAGGGCAGTGGTGGAGGCCCCCTCCCTGGAGGGGTTCCAAAGCCATGGAGATGTGGTGCTGAGGAACACGGTTTAGTAGTGACCTGGCAGTGCTGGCTGAATGGTTGGACTTGATGATCTTAAAGGTCTCTTCCAGCCAAATCAGTGGTATGGTTTTGCTGTGCAACTGGTGAGCAAAGCCCCAAACCACGGGGTGTGATTCGCCCAGCCTCCTCACTGCTGCCCCTTCTTGGTGGCCACACAGCCCATGCAGAGGGTTTCTAGGGAGTGGGCTTAGCCCTGCCCCCAAACACCACAGTTTTAAACAGTTCCAGATTCTACAGACAAGACCCTCTCCTCATCAGGGCTGCTCTTGGTGTTTTTCCAACTGCCCCCTCCCCCCTGCTTGACATCCTAGTTTGGAGGGAAGTCCAAGGCGACGCATCCCAAGGGCTGTGTGTGCTTTCTGCTGCCCAGGCCGCTCCGATGAGGCTGTTCTGTCCGTGAGCAGAAGTCATCTCGACATGACCCCAGCCCTCAGCTCCTCCACATGCTTGCCTGCACACAATAGTGCTCTCACATGCCCGCTCTGCAATTTGAGGGGCCGTGACTGCAAATTAGCTTCCCGAGCTGACAGTGCTCTCCCTGCCATGAAGGAATGGCTTTGTGAGCCCCAGCCAGCGCTGGAGCGAGGCTTGCAGTAAAGGCTGGGCTTGACATCCTTGGTGGATGGGTGAAGGACAGAGTTTATCCTCTGTGAACACCAAGTGTGATGGCAGCCTTGGATGAAAACCATTGCATATTTTATGATAGGAACCCTGGCAGGAAGGGCTGGGGGCTGGTTCACAAATGCATCACTGAGCTGACATCAGAAGAAGGAGACAGTTCCATTGTTCAGCCCTAAACACCAAAGCCCCTTCCTCCTGTTTCAGAAGTGCCTGCAGAAGAGGAGGCTCAGGGGAGACTTTCTTGTTCTCTTTGACTCCCTGAAGGGAGGCTGTAGCCAGGTGGGGGTTGGTCTCTTCTCCCAGGCACCCAGCACCAGAACAAGAGGACACAGTCTCAAGCTGTGCCAGGGAAGGTTTAGGCTGGAGGTGAGGAGAAAGTTCTTCCCAGAAAGAGTAACTGGCCATTGGGATGTGCTGCCCAGGGAGGTGGTGGAGTCCCCATCCCTGGAGGTGTTCAAGAAGGGATTGGATGTGGCACTTGGTGCCATGGTTTAGTTGTCAGGAGGTGTTGGGTGACAGATTGGACTTGCTGATCTGTGAGGTCTTTTCCAACCTGATTGATTCTGTGATTCTAAGTGCCCAGAGCTGCCTTATCTGAAGGGTCTGACCCTTGGATGCTACATCATACCTAGAATCATAGAATGCTTTAGGTTGGAAGTGATCTGTAAAGTTTATCAGTTTATGTAGTCCAACCCTCCTGCAGTTGTCAGGGACACCTGCAAGTAGAGCAGGTTGCTCAGAGACCCAAACAACCTGAACTGGAATGGCTCCAGGGAAGGGGCATCCACCTCCACTCTGGGCAGTCTGGGCCAGGGTCTCACCACCCCCACAGCAAAAAAAAAAAGAAGAATCTTCCTTCTCTCCTGTCTAAATCTCCCTCTTTTAGTTCAAACCATCACTCCTTGTCCTGTCCCAACAGGCCCTGCTGAGAAGCCTTTCTGATCAACCCCTTGAAGCACTGAAAGATCACCAGAAGGTCTCCCTGGGGCCTTCTTTTTCCCAGGCTGAACAAGCCCAACTCTCCCTGGCCTCACAGCAGAGGGCTTCCAACCCTCCCATCATTGATGTGGCCTCCTCTGGCCCCATTCCAACAGGTCCCTGTCTGTGCTGAGAGCTGACCCCAGAGCTGACCCCAGCATAGAATCATAGAATCATAGAATCATAGAATTGTTTGGGTTGGAAAAGACCTCTGAGAGAATAGAATGGAATGGAATGGAATGGAATGGAATGGAATGGAATGGAATGGAATGGAATGGAATGGAATGGAATGGAATAGAATAGAATAGAATAGAATAGAATAGAATAGAATAGAATAGAATAGAATAGAATAGAATAGAATAGAATAGAATAGAATGGAATGGAATGGAATGGAATGGAATGGAATGGAATAGAATTAACCAGGTTGGAAAAGACTTCAGAGATCAAGTCCAACCTCTCACCCAACACCATCTGATCAACTAAACCATGGCACCAAGGGCCTCATCCAAACTCTTCCTAAACACCTCCAGGGATGGGGACTCCACCACCTCCCTGGGCAGCACATTCCAGTGGCCAATCTCTCTATCTATAAACCCAAAGAGCCTTTCCATTGCATTTCTGATGTGCACTCAGGTTGTCAGAAGTTTGTTGGAAGCCATGAGCAAGTGGGAACAGACTCCTCAGTGGTGTAAGTGTTTAGGTTCTGTGAGAACCAAGTGTCACTCTGTACAGATGACCCACTACTTACAAACCCTTTCCTGTCACAGAATCACAACATGGTGGGAATTGGAAGGGACCTCTGGAAATCATCCAGCCCAACCCCCCTGCTAAAGCAGGGCACCCCCAGCAGCTTGCCCAGCATCACAATTGCCAGGGAGGTTTGGAATCTCTCCAGACAAGGAGACTCCACAACCTCTCTGGGCAGCCTGCTCCAGAGCTCCAGCAGCCTCACAGCAATTAAGTTTCTCCTCTTGTTCAGATGGAATCCCCTGGGTTCCAGTTTGTGCCCACTGCCCCTTCTCCTGTCCCTAGGCACCACTGAAAAGAGTCTGGCCCTATCTTCTTGCCCCCCACCCTTTCAATATTGATCAGCATGGAGAAGATTCCTGTTGGTGCTTCACTTCTGAGTTTTCAACTTCACAGTTCCTCTTCCCTTTCCTCCCCTCCCTTCCTTTTCTTTGCCCTCAGGCTTCTCTCTTTCTTCCCCTACTATTTTTTCCCAGCACTCCTAATAACACCTTTCCCAGGATGAAGCAGGAATCCAGCCTGGATCAAGCTTGGCTGTGGTTCCTGGTGCTGGACTGACCCCCAGCCCAGCTCAGTGCCTTGGCAGATGGGCAGAAGGAAACTCGTTGGCATCTGCATGCTGGACCCTGAGCGCCAGCCGAGTTCCAGACAGCCACAGCACGTTCCAGGAGCAATCTGTGCTCAGTGGAAATCACACAGTGCTATTAGCTCTGCCACCAGACTGAGTGGCACTTTTGAGAGCCAACAAAGAGCTTAAGATGGCAAACTGACTTCCTGAACCTCATCACCTGCTCACACATGAAGGCAGCAGAGGCAGTGGTCTTGGGCTTCCAAACACCAGCTCCTCACAACGCTGGCTGAAGCTGCACCCATCAGGCTGCTCCCTCATCTGCTGCCCTCCGTCCATCAAGCCTGGGAAAGCAGCATGGAGGAGGCAGTGGCTGTGCTGGCAGCAAGAGGTTTGTTCAAGCTTCATTAAAAAAAGGGGAAAAAACCCAACGAAAAAAGTCATCATTAAAACCTCTCCAGCATTGCTTTTTATCAACCCAGTTTTTGCCTTGCCAGGCTCAGCTGGGGAAACTGCAGCTAAATTGTTGGTGAGCTGGTCCCTGTGTCAATAGCAGCCTTTCCCAAGGATTTTCATCCAGGCAACAACCAGCATTTTGGAGGGGGGGGGGAAACAACAATAAAAGGAAGAAAGAAAAGAAATCCCAAACCCATCACAGGCCCTCAATGCCCTTTTTAGTCAAGAAGTAAGCTGCCTTTGAATATTCATCTACAGATTCATTCTGCCTCCTGAAAACACTTTGTTTTCGTATGCACTCGATCAGATGGATGCAGGGATGCTTGCCTGAGCTCAAAAAAGCCCCCATCTTCTGTCATCATGTCGTGTGTGACCTTCTCAGGGCTCTCAGAGCACGAGCTGGGAATCATCATTTCAGAGCTGGTCCCTTCTTGCAAACCTCATCAAAAAGGGTGTGGAGACCAGCAGCAGCTCCACTTCCACACTCTTTTAGCCCAGGGGCTCTGTATCCCTGCACAAGATGTGAGAAGAGAGACAGTGATGACAAAAAGCACAGAATTCCAGCATGGCAGGGGGTGGAAAGCACCTCTGGAGATCAGCCAGTCCACCCCCCCACTAAAGCAGGGTCACTCACAGCAGGATCACAATGGCCAGGGGGGTTTGGAATCTCTCCCAAGAAGACTCCACAGCCTCTCTGGGCAGCCTGCCCCAGGCCTACAGCACCCTCACACCAAAGAAGTTTCTCCTCCTGGTCAGGTGGAACCTCCTGGGCTATACTTTGTGCTCGTTGTCCTTCGTCCTGTTCCTGGGCACCACTGACAAGAGTCTGGCCCCATCCTCTTGCCCCCCACCCTTCAGCTCTTGCTGAGCATTGCTCAGCTCCCCTCTGGGGCTGCTCTTCTCCAGGCTCTCAGCCCCAGGGCTCTCAGCCTTTCCTCCTCACAGAGCTGCTCCAGGCCCCTCGGCATCTCTGAGGCCCCTGCTGGGCTCCTTGCAGTATTTCCCTGTTCCTCATGAACTGTGGAGCCCAGAACTGGTCCCAGTCCTCCAGCTGTGGCCTCCCTAGTGCAGAGAAGGGAATGAAAACCTCCCTTGACTTGCTGGCCACACTCTCCTTAATGCTCCCCGGGAGACCTTTGTCCTTCTTGGCAACAGGTTGAAATGCAGCAGGTTGAATTGCAGCAGGATTCTAGAGCACAAGAGTTGCTCTCCAGGTGATCCAATCCATGCTCATGCAGATACTCAAATAAGTAGACATCATTTGCCTAAATCCCTTCCTGCCCACCCCCTTCCTTCCTTGGCATTGCAGTTACAAGATCACACAAAAGGCCTGGCAGCAGTGCCCAAAAGCCAAGCTGCAGAAGCAGGGATTGAATGAAGCCTTGGACTCGACCCAGAAACATCTGAATTAAGAGAATTCTTGGTAACAATTTTAATAGTCAGTGCTGAAGGGAGACTTTTGAAGTAAAATCAGTGCAGTGCCCTCACTCCAAGAAGGACATTCGGGTGCTGGGGCAGGTCCAGAGAAGGGCAACAAAGCTGGTGAGGGGTCTGGAGAGCAGGGCTGGTGAGGAGCAGCTGTGGGGACTGGGATTGTTCACCCAGGAGAAAAGGAGGTTTAGGAGAGACCTTCTTATTCCCTACAACTCCCTGAAAGGAGCAGCCAGGTGGGGAGTGATCTTCTCTCTCAAAAAAACAAATGATAGGACAGGAGGAAATGGTCTCAAGTAGCAGCAGGGGAGGAATAGAATAGAATAGAATAGAATAGAATAGAATAGAATAGAATAGAATAGAATAGAATAGAATAGAATAGAATAGAATAGAATAGAATAGAATAGAATTAACCAGGTTCTAAGAGATCTTTGAGATCATCAAGTCCAACCTATCACTCAACACCATCTGATCAGTGGCACCAAGGGCCTCATCCAGGCTCTTCCTAAACACCTCCAGTGATGGGGACTCCACCACCTCCCTGGGCAGCACATTTCAAGGGCCAATCTCTCTTTCCATGAAGAACTTCTTCCTAACATCCAGCCTAAGCCTCCCCTGGCACAGCTTGAGACTGTGTCCCCTTGTTCTGGTGCTGGGTGCCTGGGAGAAGAGCCCAACCCCCACCTGGCTACAACCTCCCTTCAGGGAGTTGGAGAGAGCAAGAAGGTCTCCCCTGAGCCTCCTCTTCTCCAGGCTAAGCAACCCCAGCTCCCTCAGCCTCTCCTCACAGGGCTGTGCTCCAGACTCCTTCCTGTCCTTGGTTTAGGTCTGTTTAGTTTGGACATAAGATAAAACTTCTTTGCTGAAAGGGTTGTCAAGCCCTGGCCAATGCTGCCTGGGGAGAGGGTTGAATGCCCCTCTCTGGAGGTGTTTCAAAGAGGCAGAGCTGTGGTGCTGAGGGCCATGGGTTAGCACCAGCCTTGACAGAGATAGGGAAGAGTTAGGCCACACCTTGAGTCCTGTGTCCAGTTCTGGGCCCCTCAGTTTAGGAAGGACATCGAGACTCTTGAAGGTGTCCAGAGAAGGGCAACAAGGCTGGGGAGAAGCCTCGAGCACAGCCCTGTGAGGAGAGGCTGAGGGAGCTGGGGTTGCTCTCAGGCTGTGCCAGGGGAGGTTTAGACTAAGTGGGGAGAAAGTGAGGAGAAAGTTCTTCACCGAGCGAGTCGTTCGTCATTGGGATGTGCTGCCCTGGGAGGTGGTGGAGTCCCCATCTCTGGAGGTGTTCAAGAGGGGATTGGATGTGGCACTTGGTGCCATGGTTTAGTCATGAGGTCTACTGAGACAGGTTGGACTCGATGATCCTTGGGGTCTCTTCCAACCTTAGTTATACTGTGAGACTGTGAGACTGCTTAGCCTGGAGAAGAGGAGGCTCAGGGGTGACCTCATTGCTCTCTCCAGCTCCCTGAAGGGAGGTTGTAGCCAGGTGGGGGTTGGTCTCTTCTCCCAGGCAGCCAGCACCAGAACAAGAGGACACAGTCTCAAGCTGTGCCAAGGGACGTTTAGGCTGGAGGTGAGGAGAAAGTTCTTCCTGGCAAGAGAGATTAGCCATTGGGATGTGCTGCCCAGGGAGGTGGTGGAGTCCCCATCCCTGGAGGTGTTCAAGAGGGGATTGGATGTGGCACTTGGTGCCATGGTTTAGCCATGAGGTCTGTGGTGACAGATTGGACTCGATGATCTTTGAGGTCTCCTCCAACCTTGGTGATGCTGTGAGACTGTGAGACTGTAATGGCTGGACTCGGTGGTCTTAAAGGCCTTTTCCAACCAAAATGCTTCTATTATTCTAAGAGTCTATTGAAGGGGATGGCCAACCCCACTGCTAACAGCAGGTAAAGCTGAGATGAACAGAAAGCAAAGGAAAACAAACCAAAATAAGTAATTAAAAAGTACCAATCAAGCCAAGCCAAACTGGAGAATCTCTTGTCCACTCCTTGCTTTGGGGTGTAATTCTCCTAACGTGGAGCTCCTGCCAAAGCCTCACAGTTCCAACTGCACATCCTTTGAGAAAGGCCTCAGTGCTCCTATTGCCACTGAAATTTGCAGCTGAGCTTTTTCCCTACCCCTTGAACTCTGCATGGAAACAAACTCTGATTCCCACAGTCACTAAGGACCAGCAAAGGAGAGGTTTCCCCACTGCACCAGAAACCCTGCAGTCCCTTTCCCCTGCACGTTTAAATAGCTCATGGAAACGGAACGTCCTCTAGCACCCAGGAAGCCCTGGCAGTAAAGCCAGAAACTGCCATAGGTCAGCTGAGATTTTCTTCTTTGACACCAGAGGAGAGGCAAGTCCCCTCAGCCACCAAGAGAAGCTGTAAGCTCACATCACAGCTTGTCACAGCCAGCAGGGACTCAGGCATAAATTGATTTAGGAGAGAATCAGCTGGAGATACAACCTCTTTGCTTCTCAAGCTGTAGAGAAAACACACAGCCCTTGCCCCCTGACAGAGAACTTCCCCTGGCAGCCCCATCAGCCATTTGTGAAGCAAGCCTGGTATTTCCTTAGGGCTCAGCGTGACAGGCAGCATGACATTCACCAATCCACCTCCACCCATCACCACCAACCCCTAAAGTTAACTGTTTCCTACCAGAAAGGTCCAGCTGATCACTGTGCACAGCTGCACTCCTCTGCTGCGGGCAGCAGTCCTGAGGGCTCATGGAAATGGAACGTCCTCTAGCACCCAGGAAGCCCTGGGCAGTAAAGCCAGAAATTGCCATAGGTCAGCTGAGATTCTCTTCTTTGACACCAGATGAGGATTCACAGCTTCAGAGTGATGCCAGCCCTTCAGCTTAGGGGCTTAAGAGTTCAGCTTTGCCTGTGCTGTGACCCAGTATGGTGGGTTTGGAAGGGACCCCTGGAGATCAGCCAGTCCAACTCCCCTCTAGAGCAGGGTCACCCACAGCAGCTTGCCCAGGATCAAAACATCCACAGAGGTTTGGAATCCCTGCAGACAAGGAGACTCCACAACCTCTCTGGGCAAACTGTTCCAGGCCTCCAGCACCCTCAGAGCAAAGAATTTTCTCCTCCTGCTCAGATGGAACCTCCTGGGTTCCAGTTTGTGCCCGCTGCCCCTTGTGCTCGTGGGCACGGCTGATCAGAGTCTGGCCTCATCCTCTTTACACTCCACTTACAAACAGGAAACTGGGGCATGAAAAAATGAATGCTGAAGAAGTACTAGAGGCCTGTGACAGCTCCAGGACACGATCTTGGATCCCAGTCAAGTGCCTTACTCATCCCAACATCTACCCTCAAAGGCTCTGATGCTTCTTGGCATTTGCATTTCTCTTCTGAGACAAAGGGAGAGGGCTCAAAAGCTCTTTTAAATCTCCAGCTGAGTCTAAAATCCTGAAGCTATTTTTATTCTCATAAAGTTTTTCAAAGCACCTCTCTCCTTTTTCAAAGCAAGCAGGGCTCACAAACATAGCTTCAGGGTGTACTGTTCCTTGAGATGTTGCAGTGAAGTCACACTTCATTGGCCAGCTCGAGCCCTTCGTGCTTTTCCTGACAGGAGGGCTGTGGTGGGGAGTTCAGGGGTAGCTGCAGAGCAAAGCAGCAGCTGCCAGGGAGCAGCTGGAAGTGTTGAAAACCTCCCTTCTGACAACAGCGAGGTGGTCACCCTGCAGTTTGTTTCAACAGAGCCACTTGTGTTGCCATAACTTGTTAAACATCTGTTCAAAACATCTGGGATCCTCCTGGGGCATGTAAGCCGATGCCATTCATCAAACTCTTTCACTGCTTCCCTTCTCCCCAGATGACTCCCTCCAGGGAGGCAGCTGAAGGAAAGGACTCTAATGTCTACCTAGAAAGAAATCCCAAGCCAGAAAGGTGGTGATAGCATCTCTTGAACCTGGGAGAAGCTCCCAGCTGAGCAAACTCTTCTGAAGCACAAGTAAGATAGTTAAGGGGAAAACCAAACCAGCACATCCTCACTGGTCGTGCTGCTGCCCCTTAGGTGAAAGGAGGAGGTGGCCAAGCTGTCCCTTGTTCTGCAGGCACCATCAGGTCGGCTGGGAGATTGCTGAGCTCACAGGATCAGAGGAAGATAGGGGTTAGAAGGGACCTCCATAGATCATTGAGTCCAACCCCCCTGCCAGAGCAGGAGCAGAGAATCCAGCACAGGTCACACAGGAACACTTCCAGATGGGGCTGGGAAGGCTCCAGAGAAGGAGACTCCACAACCTCTCTGGGCAGCCTGCTCCAGGGCTCTGTGACAAGATGTGGGGTAGGGATTTGGATCCTCCAAGATTATGAGAAGAACAAGAGAGAGCAGGAATGTCTCACGGTGCAGTGCAGAAGTAAGGAGACCTGGCAGCACCTCTCTGCTGGTGCCTCCTAACCAGCAGTTACAAGGCTTCCCAGGTGCAGCTATGGGCTGGGGGTTGGCTTTCCTCTTCTCCTATGTGATATAAACACAAGGGAGATGCATGGAGAATTCATACAGTATCACAGCACATTAGAGGTTGAAAGGGACCTCCAGAGATCATCCAGTCCAACCCTGCTGCCAGCACAGGATCACCCAGGGGAGTCCACACAGGAATGCATCCAGGTGGGGTTTGAATGTGTCCGGAGAAGGAGACTCCACAACCTCTCTGGGCAGCCTGCTCCAGGGCTCTGTGACCCTCCCAGTGCAGAAGTTCCTCCTCATGCTGAGCTGGAACCTCCTGTGCTGGAGTTTCTATCCATTGCCCCTTGTCCTATCCTAAGGTGCAGCTTAGCAGAGCCTGTCCCCTCCCTCCTGACCCCCAGCCCTCAGATATTGATTGACATTGATTAAATCCCCTCTCAGTCTTCTCCTCTTCAGACCAAACTGCCCCAGGACCCTCAGCCTCTCCTCATAAGGCACAGAAGAACCTGAAGTTTCTCCTTGTATCACATAAAACTGAATTTATTAAATGCAGAAGGTTGTTCTCTGTCTGCACACTGGGTTGAACAATGGTGGCTGTGTAAAATGACCACAAGATGGTTGCAAATGACACCTTTAGCCTAAACCTCCCCTGGCATAGCTTGAGACTGTGTCCTCTTGTTCTGGTGCTGGGTGCCTGGGAAAAGAGACCAACCCCCACCTGGCTACAGCCTCCCTTCAGGGAGTTGGAGAGAGCAAGAAGGTCTCCCCTGAGCCTCCTCTTCTGCAGGCTAAGCAACCCCAGCTCCCTCAGCCTCTCCTCACAGGGCTGTGCTCCAGACCCCTCCCCAGCTTTGTTGCCCTTCTCTGGACACCTTCCAGCAGCTCAACCTCTTTCCTAACCTGAGGAGCCCAGAACTGGACACAGGACTCAAGGTGTGGCCTAAGCAGTGCTGAGCACAGGGCACAATGACCTCCCTGCTCCTGCTGGCCACACTCTTCCTGATGCAGGCCAGGATGCCCTTGGCCTTCTTGGCCACCTGGGCACACTGCTGGCTCATGTTCAGCTGCTGTCCACCACTACCCCCAGGTCCCTCTCTGCCTGGCTGCTCTCAGCCACTCTGCCCCCAGCCTGTAGCACTGCCTGGGGTTGCTGTGGCCAATGTGCAGCCCCTGGCACTTGGATGTGTTCAATCTCCTGCCCTTGGCCTCTGCCCATCTGCCCAGCCTGGCAAGGTCCCTCTGCAGAGCTCTGCTACCCTCTAACAGATCAACTCCTGCCCTCAGTTTGGTGTCATCTGCAAATTTACTGCTGATGGACTCCATCCCCTCCTCCAGATCATCAATCAAGATATTGATCAGGCTGGGGCCCAGCACTGATCCCTGGGGCACACCACTGGTGCCTGGCTGCCAGCTGGCTGTGGCACCATTCACCACCACTCTCTGGGCACGTAGAGAGTGAGGTGGTCTCCTCTCAGCCTCCTTTTCTCCAGGCTGCACAACTCCAGTTTCCTCAGCTTCTCCTTGTGAGACTTCTGCTCTACCCCAGGTGGGTATGGGGATGAGAATTTGGTACTCCTAGCTGCATTGCACAGAAATGAGGTTTCTCTGCCTGCAGATGAAAACCTCTTCACTGGGTGCACCTGAGTGCTTGTTGTGTTTCCAGCTTAAGAGCATGGATTCTTGTAGGTCCTGGTGGAACAAGGGTTGGAGCTACATGAGTCCCTTATCAGACTGGTTCCTGCTGGGAATGTTTCAAACAGCCTTGTGAGTTACTAGCTGCTCTTTCCTGACAGGAAGAGATAAACTCTGGATTTATTAAAGGCTGGAGCCAATTTCACCCCTGGCTGCAATGAAATGGTGCCAAGGTCTCCTTCTCTTAGCTAAGTAGCCCTTGGCCACCCACTGAGGTTAGGTTATTGCACACACATCTCACAAAGCAAAAGAAAGCCCTATGAGGAGAGGCTGAGGGAGCTGGGGTGGCTTAGCCTGGAGAAGAGGAGGCTCAGGGGAGACCTCATTGCTCTCTACAACTCCCTGAAGGGAGGTTGTAGCCAGGTGGGGGTTGGTCTCTTCTACCAGGCACCCAGCAGCAGAACAAGAGGACACAGTCTCAAACTGCGCCAGGGGAGGTTTAGGCTGGATGTTAGGAAGGAATTCTTCCCAGCAAGAGAGATTTGCCATTGGAATGTGCTGCCCAGGGAGGTGGTGGAGTTCCTATCCCTGGAGGTGTTTAGGGAGAGACTGGATGGGGTGCTTGGTGCCATGGTTCAGTTGGGTGA
Organism: Dryobates pubescens; assembly: GCF_014839835.1. Lineage (NCBI taxonomy): Eukaryota > Metazoa > Chordata > Aves > Piciformes > Picidae > Dryobates > Dryobates pubescens. The sequence continues at coordinate 718,355 of NC_071616.1, forward strand.
TAGGTCGGACTTGATGATCTCAAAGGTCTTTTCCATCCTGGTTAATTCTATTCTATTCTATTCTATTCTATTCTATTCTATTCTATTCTATTCTATTCTCAGCATCTCCTCATTTCCTGCTATTCTGAGCTGCCTTTGGAGAAGGATCCAGATCTGAGATGTTGTTTGAAAGATTCCCCAAGACACTCTTCCGGTCTACCAGAAGTCTAGGTCTAGTAAATCCTTGAAACATGAGAGGTGTGGGAAGCCTGGCAAAGGCTCTGAAGGTTCCTGCTCCTCCTTCTCCTTGTAAACAGCCCCTTTGGGTACCCCTTCATGCCACACTTGGGCACCTGTGATCCTGGCTGTGCCAGCAAGCTGCAGAAGTGGCTGTGAAGAGTCAAAGAGAATGAAAAGCACACATTAACTGGGTTTTTCTGAAGTCATAGGACGTACAGCTGAGTGAAGGCTGAGGAGCTCAGAAGGGACCAGGGCTTTGTCCAAACCCCTTCTGCAGCACTGCTGTTAAGAATCATAGAATCATAGAGTCAATAAGGTTGGAAAAGACCTCAGAGATCATCAAGTCCAACCTCTCACCCAACACCTCCTGACAACTAAGCCATGGCTCCAAGTGCCACATCCAAGCCCCTCTTGAACACCTCCAGGGATGGGGACTCCACCACCTCCCTGGGCAGCACATCCCAATGGCAAACAACTCTCTCAGTGAAGAACTTTCTCCTCCCTTCCAGCCTAAACCTCCCCTGCCACAACTTGAGACTGTGTCCTCTTGTTCTGCTGCTGGGTGCCTGGGAGAAGAAACCAACCCCCACCTGGCTACAACTTCCCTGCAGGGAATTGGAGAGAACAATGAGGTCTCCCCTGAGCCTCCTCTTCTGCAGGCTAAGCAACCCCAGCTCCCTCAGCCTCTCCTCCCAGGGCTGTGCTCCAGACCCCTCCCCAGCTTTGTTGCCCTTCTCTGGACACCTTCAAGTCTCTCAATGTCCTTCTTAAACTGAGGGGCCCAGAATTGGACACAGGACTCGAGGTGTGGCCTAACCAGTGCAGTGTACAGGGGCAGAATGACCTCCCTGCTCCTGCTGGCCACACTGTTCCTGATGCAGGCCAGATGCCCTTGGCCTTCTTGGCCACCTGGGCACACTGCTGGCTCATGTTCAGCTGCTGTCAACCAGCACCCCCAGGTCCCTTTCTGCCTGGCTGCTCTCAGCCACTCTGACCCCAGCCTGCAGCACTGCCTGGGGTTGTTGTGGCCAATGTGCAGCACCCAGCACTTGGACTTGTTGAATGCCATCATGAAGACAGAAACTCTGGCTTTCCACAAGGAAGCAGTAATGTAGTTTTGGGAAGCTCAGGGTACTGCTAAGAGCAGCCCATGTCCTTCCAGCTGGGATTTTTTTGGTCTTCCAGGGCTATAATCAGGCAAACAGTTTGCCACCAACAGTTTTATTCATGAAATCAGGGATTTATGAAATCACGGAATCAGAGAATCATGGAATCATAGAATCACAGAATTCTTGAATCATGGAATCATAGAACCATTGAGTCATAGATTCATTGAGTCATAGGATTATTGAGTCATAGAATCAGAGAGTCACAGAATCATTGAGTCATAGAGTCATAGAATCCCTGAATGATAGAATCATTGAGTCATAGAATCATAGAGTCATAGAATCACAGAGACATAGAATCCCTGAATCATAGAATCATTGAGTCATAGAATCACAGAATCATAGAGTCATTGAATCATAGAATCATTGAGTCATAGAATCATTGAGTCATGGAGTCACAGAATCACTGAATCATAGAATCACAGAGTCATAGAATCACTGAGTCAAAGAATCATTGAGTCAAAGAATCATTGAGTCCTAGAATCATTGAACCTAGAATCAAGGGATGGCAGGGGTTGGAAAGGACCACTGGACATCAGTGAGTCACATTCATTTGTGCCATGGAACAACTGTCCCTTCACCTGAGGTGGGAATGGCTTCACTAATGTGCCCCAGTCACTAAGGAGCCCTCACCCCTCATCAGCCAGAGACATGCAGTTGTGTATGCAGGAGGACCTGGCCAAGACACAGGGATGGCAAGCTATTAATGATGAAGGCTAATGGCCCCTTGAGAGCATGGGGAGTGGGGAAACAAAATCAAATCTAAACCATGGCCTTCACCTGAATTTTAATCACCCTCAAGGGGAGAGACGAGCTCTAATACCAAACATTACACAGCTGCTTTGCTACAGGAGATTAACTTGGTGTAACAGGATGAATCAAAATATTCCCACTCCAACTTTGGGAAACATTCTGCCCCGAGGCAGTGAGAGAGGTGGCACAGAATGCAGAATGAGGCAGGGAGATGAGCTGGAGATGCTTTTAAGCTTTGTGCAAGCCACCCACCCACCCCAAAGCTGGGCTCTGACACAAATCTCCTTCAGCATCTCAAATTAATGATCCAGCCTTTGCTGGGCGATGGCCTGTTGTAGACAGGCAGGCAGGGGGAACAAACGGGAGAGTTAATGCTGGCTGGCAGCACTTTGAGCCTCTGAAAGCAACAGGCTATGACAGCTCCTCTGAGGTCCTCCTCATGCTGTGCCTAGAGCCTGGGCGTCCGCAAAAGGCTGGAGATGAGCGCGTGTGAGGAGTGACCCACTTCTGCAAGTGGAAGCTGGAATGTCTCCCAGATGCACACAGGAGGTTTTGGCAGCAGAGAAAGGGAGAGCAGTTGAAGAGAGTGAGGGAAAGAGTTCAGGAGAAGAGCATGACCAAAAACACCAAAGCAGCAAAACCTGGAGTTCTGAGCGCTGCAATCAGGCACCCAAGAGGAGCTGCTGTCAAGGACACAAGAGACCTTTGTGGTCGAGGGGAGGCAAGTCCCCTCAGCCACCAAGAGAAGCTGTAAGCTCACATCACAGCTTGTCACAGCCAGCAGGGACTCAGGCATAAATTGATTTAGGAGAGAATCAGCTGGAGATACAACCTCTTTGCTTCTCAAGCTGTAGAGAAAACACACAGCCCTTGCCCCCTGACAGAGAACTTCCCCTGGCAGCCCCATCAGCCATTTGTGAAGCAAGCCTGGTATTTCCTTAGGGCTCAGCGTGACAGGCAGCATGACATTCACCAATCCACCTCCACCCATCACCACCAACCCCTAAAGTTAACTGTTTCCTACCAGAAAGGTCCAGCTGATCACTGTGCACAGCTGCACTCCTCTGCTGCGGGCAGCAGTCCTGAGGGCTCATGGAAACGGAACGTCCTCTAGCACCCAGGAAGCCCTGGGCAGTAAAGCCAGAAATTGCCATAGGTCAGCTGAGATTCTCTTCTTTGACACCAGATGAGGATTCACAGCTTCAGAGTGATGCCAGCCCTTCAGCTTAGGGGCTTAAGAGTTCAGCTTTGCCTGTGCTGTGACCCAGTATGGTGGGTTTGGAAGGGACCCCTGGAGATCAGCCAGTCCAACTCCCCTCTAGAGCAGGGTCACCCACAGCAGCTTGCCCAGGATCAAAACATCCACAGAGGTTTGGAATCCCTGCAGACAAGGAGACTCCACAACCTCTCTGGGCAAACTGTTCCAGGCCTCCAGCACCCTCAGAGCAAAGAATTTTCTCCTCCTGCTCAGATGGAACCTCCTGGGTTCCAGTTTGTGCCCACTGCCCCATGTGCCGTCGCTGGGCACCACTAACGGGAGTCTGCCCCCAGTCCCCTGCCTTTAGCTCTTGCTGAGCATTGCTCAGCTCCCCTCTGGGGCTGCTCTTCTCCAGGCTCAACAGCCCCAGGGCTCTCAGCCTTTCCTCCTCACAGAGATGCTCCAGGCCCCTCAGCATCTTCTGGGCTCTCTCCAGCAGTTCCCTGTCTCCCTTGAACTGGGGAGCCCACCACTGCTACTCCAGCTGTGGCCTCACTGGAGAAGAGTAGAGGAGCAGGAGAACTTCCCTTGTTCCACCTGTGAGACTCTGTTGAAAAGCCCTGAGTCAGGCCTGGGCACTGGTGATTGTCTGCAGCCAGAGGTGTTTGGTGTGAGATGTAAATCAAGATAGTCATAAAGCAGCTAGTGACAAGTCTTGGAGGGTAGAAAAAAAAAGGTGTTATCTTTAGTGAGCAGGCCAAATGCCAGCTCTAGCTGAGATAACAGATGTTCTCCTGACTTCCTGTGATTTTCCTTGGGTGAAATATTATCCTATTCCCTTCCTGCCACGGTGTCACCTAACAGCTCCCTGCCCATCGGCTGAGTCACGCAGAGGAAGCTGCCTGTCAGTAGAGACTGAAGCAATCCCCAGTCATGATTCAGAATGGGATAGAGACTGCTCAAGAGGCTGCAGGAATGTGGTGGTTTGGTTGAACTGTGGTCAGTGACATCTTTTGTGGTGAGAAAAGCCAACAGGCTGGTTAAACACAGGGCTGCCAGGAGCATTGCCTCTCTACTGGGTGCTACTGACATCCCTTCTGCAGAACAAGAAGCCCCTGGCCTTGGATTCCAGCAGGCATAATCCTGACACCTGGAAACAACTACTGCTCCTAGAGACTGCACTGAACTGCTCTCCAGGCTGAAGGCAGCAGCCTGCTTTCACCATCTTCCATCACAGACTGGTCCTGGTTGGAACACAGCTTTCAGATCATCAGGTCAAACTGCTGACCCAGCACTGCCAGGTCACCACTAAACCATGTCCCTCAGCACCACATCTGCACAGCTTTTAAATGCCTCCAGGGATGGGGACTCCACCACTACCCTGGGCAACTCCTTCCGGGGCCTAACCTCTCTTTTGGTGAACAAACTGTTCCCCATGTCCAACCTAAACCTCCCCTGGGGCACCCTGAGGCCATTTCCCTTTGTCACATTGCTCCTTGGGAAAACAAAGCAACCCCCACCTCCCTCCAACCTCCCTCCAGGGAGCTGCAGGCAGTGAGAAGGTCTCCTTTTCATAGAATCATAGAATCAGCCAGGTTAGAAAAGACCTGAGAGATCATCAAGTCCAACTTATCACCTAATACCCAACACCTCCTGACAATTAAACCATGGCTCCAAGTGCCACATCCAATCCCCTCTTGAACACCTCCAGGGATGGGGACTCCACCACCTCCCTGGGCAGCACATCCCAATGGCAAATCTCTCTTGCTGGGAAGAACTTCCTCCTCACCTCCAGCCTAACCCTCCCCTGGCACAGCTTGAGACTGTGTCCTCTTGTTCTGGTGCTGCTTGCCTGGGAGAAGAGACCAACCCCCACCTGGCTACAACCTCCCTTCAGGGAGTTGGAGAGAGCAAGAAGGTCTCCCCTGAGCCTCCTCCTCTCCAGGCTAAGCAACCCCAGCTCCCTCAGCCTCTCCTCCCAGGGCTGTGCTCCAGACCCCTCCCCAGCTTTGTTGCCCTTCTCTGGACACCTTCCAGCAGCTCAACCTCTTTCCTAACCTGAGGAGCCCAGAAGTGGACACAGGACTCCAGGTGTGGCCTAAGCAGTGCTGAGCACAGGGCACAAGGACTTCCCTGCTCCTGCTGGCCACACATGTACTGATGCTGGACTCAATGCCCTCCTCCAGATCATCAATGCAGATATTGAACAGGAATGTTGCATGCTCCTCCTGGAGCACTCTTGGTGGTGCTGATGGAGGTGGGACTGCAGCCAGCTGTTCTGTAGCCTGAGGTGTGCCAGGCAGTGGGACACTGCTGGCAGCTCCAGGAGCTGTCAGAGCCATCATGGGTTTGCATTTGGTGGAAGTAATGAGGGACCCCCTGCCGCTCCTCCGCTCGCCTCTCGTCTCCCAGTGGTGCTGTGCAGGGCCCACGCTGCCAGCCTGCCCTGCAGCCTGTGGGGTCTGTGAAGAGAGGTTACTGGGGCAGATGGGACATTCTGGTTTGCCCCTGAACGCTGCCTGTGGCAGCTTCCAGCAGATAAACAAAAGCTGCTGCCCTCATTGATTCCTTCTCTGTAATCATCTGCATCACCTCCTGCTTCCAGCCACTCTGAGCCCATCCCCAGCCTGCTGTAAAGACATTCACTTGCTTTTGTCTTCTCTATTTCCCCTCTGCTCCAGCAGAGGTGAGGGCTCATCTGCTGGAAAGCAGCTCTGCAGAGAAGGACCTGGGAGTGCTGGTGGACAATAAGTTCACCATGAGCCAGCAATGTGGCCTCATGGCCAAGAAGACCAATGGTCTCCTGGGGTGCATGAAGAAGAGTGCGGCCAGCAAGTCAAGAGAGGTTTTCATTCCCTTTTACTCTGCTCCAGGGAAGCCACAGCTGGAGTACTGGGTCCAGTTCTGGGCCCCACAGTCCAAGAGAGACAGGGAACTACTGCAAAGAGCCCAGCAGAGGCTGCAAAGATGTTGAGGGGCCTGGAGCATCTCTGTGAGGAGCAAAGGCTGAGAGCCCTGGTGCTGAGAGCCTGCAGAAGAGCAGCCCCAGAGGGGATCAGAGCAATGCTCAGCAAGAGCTAAAGGGTGGGGGCAAGAGGATGGGGCTGGGCTCTTTCCAGTGACCAGTGATAGGAGAGGGGGCAACAGGAACAAACTGGAATTCAGGAGGTTCCATCTGAACATGAGGAGAAACTTCTTTGTTGTGAAAGTGCTGGAGCCCTGGGGCAGGCTGCCCAGAGAGGTTGTGGAGTCTCCTTCTCTGGAAAGATTCTAAACCCCCCTGGCCATTGTGATCCTGGGCAAGCTGCTGTGGGTGCCCTGCTTGAGCAGGGGAGTTGGACCAGATGATCTCCAAAAGTTTCTTCCAACGCCCCCATGCTGGGATTCTGTCCTTTTTTGCCACCACTGTCTCTCTGCCTACATCTTGTGCAGGGATACAGAGCCCTTGTGCTAAGAGAGTCTGGAAGTGGAGCTGCTGCTGGTCTCTACACTCCATTTGATGAGGTTTGCAAGAGGGACCAGCTCTGAAATGGTTAAGCAGTTTTCTTCAGCCAGCTTTGGTCCTTCCCTCCCCACCACCACCACACTGGATCAGCAGCTCTGAAAGGCCTTCTGAGCTCATTCGATCCTCCTCCATCAGGCCTTTGCAATGCAGGGGGTTTCTCAGTGGGCTTCCCACTGTCCATGAGGCTCACCAGAGGGTAGGAACTCCCAAGTTTTGCAGGATAAAAGCCAAGCTCTTGCAGTTTCCCACCTCAGAGCAGATCCCTCCCCCCCAGTGAACTGCCACTGACCCAGCGAATTCAATTAGTGTGGTTCTTCCTTTATCAAAGAAGCCCCACATGGCCCAAACCAAACATGGTGTGTTTGGAAACAAATGGACTGGAACAGCCCTAATCTACTCAGACACTGTCCCCTGCCTGTGTTCCCTCCCATCAGCCTGCCCAGAAATATAATCAGGGGGTCCTCAGGGCCCCATCTGCTCTGTGAGGGGAGCAGGAGTCTGAGACCCTGCAGAGCAGAGGACCGCTGACTGAGGTCTGTCACACAGGCCATCAGCACAGTGCCTCAGTGCTGCTTTGAGGGCTACTTTTCTGACTGTCCTCACTGATGAGCCCTTAGGGAAGGTGGGAGAGTGCCTCAGCTGGAGTCCTAGGGAAGAAATCTTGTGTGAGCTTGAGCTGCACCATTTTCCTCATGCACAGTGATGCACAGCACCGTCACCAACAGCCTGGGCAACCCACCCCAGCTCAAGCACTTCCCTAAGCCGCCACAGCAGAGACCTTGGCACCTTCTCTGGAGGGCTCTGAATCCCTTCAGCCACTCCATGAGTGAATGAGATTGCTTATTTATACCACAGCAAATTTGTCAGTGCTCCCACCCCACTGGTGGGGGTTGGTCTCTTCTCCCAGGCACCCAGCACCAGAACAAGAGGACACAGTCTCAAGCTGTGCCAGGGGAGGTTTAGACTGGAGGTTAGGAAGAAGTTCTTCCCAGCAAGAGAGGTTGACCCTTGGGATGTGCTGCCCAGGGAGGTGGTGGAGTCCCCATCCCTGGAGGTGTTCAGGAAGAGCCTGGCTGAGGCTCTTGGTGCCATGGTTTAGTTGATCAGATGGTGTTGGGTGATAGGTCGGATCTCGAAGGTCTTTTCCAACCTGGTTAATTCTATTCCATTCCATTCCATTCCATTCCATTCCATTCCATTCCATTCCATTCATTTATGGGGCCAGCTGATCAGATGTATCCATCCTAGGGTGAATGTTAGCACAGAGAAGTATCACAGTATCACCAAGGCTGGAAGAGACCTCAAAGATCATCGAGTCCAAGCTGTCACCACAGACCTCACGACTAGACCATGGCACCAAGTGCCACATCCAATCCCCTCTTGAACCCCTCCAGGGACGGGGTCTCCACCACCTCCCTGGGCAGCCCGTTCCAATGAGGAGCGACTCCCTCATCAGAGGAGGGTTCCGTACCTGGTGTGCCCAGGTGCTGCACCTCAGATTGCCACTGGGGACGGCACAGACATACCCTCTAACGCTGTGCACCAAGCAGTGGGTCAAGGTTGTCAGAAGCTGAGGGACACTCTTCAGAGATGGTCACCATGCTAAATCTTCTCTTAACCAGCAGAGACTGGGCACAGACTCCTGCCAGCAAGCAGGAGACAGAGAGAGACAGAGGAAAGCCCAAAGGGGTGGACATACCCAACAGGCCCCAGCAGATCATGGAATCATTTTGGTTGGAAGGGACTTTTAAGATCACCAAGTCCAGCTGTTCACCCAGCACTGCAGGCCACCACTAAACCACATCCCTCAGCACCACATGTACACAGATTTTAATGTCCTCCAGGGATGGGGGACTCCACCACTGCCCTGGGCAGCCTGTTCCAGGGCTTGAATGCCCTTTCAGGGAAGAAATCGTTCCTCATGTCCAACCTAAACGTCCCCTGGTACGACTTGAGGCTGTTTCCTTTTGTGCTATTGCTTGTTCCTTCAGGGAAGAGACCAACCCCCACCTCACTCCAGCCTCCTTTCAGGCAGATATGCTGGGGGAGCAGTGGAAAAGGCCAAGCACTCAGAGATCCCAGCTGCCTTTCCCTTTTGGGGCACAGATGGAGAACATCATAAGTCAGGCAGCACATCTTAGGTAGGCTCCTGGGTGTTTCACAAGAAAAGCCTGTTACAAGAGAATCAGAGACAGCACAAGTGTGAGAGGGCTTGAACCCCACTGGCCAAGGCCTGGAGGGAAGGTGCCCTGCCTGAAAAGAGTTCTTGTGTAGGACACTGAGGACGTGTTGCAGAGATGCACTGAAGGACCAGCAACAGAGGAATTCCAAGCCAGAGAATATGAAACTGGATAGGCTCAGGACTGCAGAGACACTAATAAACAAAGTTTGTCCTCCCTAACCTACCCCAAAAGGCTTCCTCCATATGATCATTGAGGGCATGTGAGCCAAGCCTCTGGTGGCAATGCCCACTGCGGCCAGTATCTCTCTACATAGTGGGCAGTGGCTTCTTATTCAGCTCTTGGTGGCAATCTAACAGCATGAAGGAGGCAGGGGCTGGAGGCAAGCCCTCATTCCAGGAAGATTCAAAGCCAGTGAATCTACTCCCTTCATCCATCTGGTTTCAGAGTAGGACACAGGTCTTGGGCTCCTCTCCCTAGTAACAAGTGATAGGATGAGAGGAAACAGCCTCAAGTTGCACCAGGGGAGCTCTAGGTTGGGTATCAGGTGAAACCTCTTCCCTGAAAGGGTTCTCAAAGCCTGGCACAGGCTACAGAGGAAGGTGGTTGAATCCCCACCCCTGGAGGTGTTTGAACTAAGCAGAGCTGTGGTGCTGAGGGCCATGGGTTTGCCTCAGCCTCGTGACAAGTAAAGAATGGTTGGAGCTGATGATCTCAAAGGCCTTTTCCAATCAAAACTGATTCTGGGATTCACATTTTGTCACCCAGAATGCCCTTCCAGTTCATCTATTTCCTACAGACACCACCATCAAAGCTGTGGAAGCCAGCTCTCTTTGCAGGAAGCTTGGTCTTGTTAATTAAACAAGGCCAGAAATTCCTCCTTCTCCTTTCACAGCTGGAGAAGGCATAAAGGGAGAGGAACAGAATCAATCAGTCACCCTACAGAGAGAGCCTGCTTGGCCCTGGGTACTTCCAGTTGCCTTTATAACTGCTTGGTTCATGTGTGTAACATCTGGTGAAGCCCACCTAGAGCCCAAAGGTCACTGTGCCACCTGCAGCCCCCCGGCAGCACGCAGCCCTGCACAAACACACGTGGAAGCAATTAGGGAGGCAGGGGAGCTGGGACTGGGAGCAGAACCTTCTGTGCTGCAGGAATCCTCTCAGCTGAGCTGGAGAGGATGTGTGGCTTCTCAGGGGTCTGATTGCTGTGGCTTGTAGCTCAGGGTAGAAAAAAGTGATGATTTACTGTTTCCTTGCCACTGACACAGCATCATAGTTGTGGGGTTTGGGTTAAGAGGGGGAGCTTGAGGTTCTTCCATGTGTATTCAATTCAGAAATCACTTTTGGGTTGCTCTTAAGAATCTGAAGTTAGAGGTGATGAGGTCTTTGGGCCCAGTGTGGTAGATCCTAGTGCATGGATACAGAAATAGTGTGGCCAGCAGGAGCAGGGAAGTCATTGTGCCCTGTGCTCAGCACTGCTTAGGCCACACCTTGAGTCCTGTGTCCAGTTCTGGGCTCCTCAGATTAAGAAGGACATTGAGACACTTGAAGGTGTCCAGAGAAGGGCAACAAAGCTGGGGAGGGGTCTGGAGCACAGCCCTGGGAGGAGAGGCTGAGGGAGCTGGGGTTGCTTAGCCTGCAGAAGAGGAGGCTCAGGGGAGACCTTCTTGCTCTCTCCAACTCCCTGAAGGGAGGTTGGAGCCAGGTGGGGGTTGGTCTCTTCTCCCAGACAACCAGCAGCAGAACAAGAGGACACAGTCTCAAGCGTGCCAGGGGAGGTTTAGGCTGGAGGTGAGGAAGTTCTTCCCAGAAAGAGAGATTGACCTGCCCAGGGAGGTGGTAGAGTCCCCATCCCTGGAGGTGTTTAGGAAGAGCCTGGCTGAGGCACTTGGTGCCATGGCTTAGTTTATTAGATGGTGTTGGGTGATAGGTTGGACTTGATGATCTCTGAGGTCTTTTCCAACCTGGTTAATTCTATTCTATTCTATTCTATTCTATTCTATTCTATTCTATTCTATTCTATTCTATAGGTTCCAGCTCAACATGAGGAGGAACTTCTTCCCTGTGGGGGTCACAGAGGCCTGAAGCAGGCTGCCCAGAGAAGTTGTGGATTCTCCTTCTCTGGAGCCTTTCCAGCCCTGGCTGGATGCATTCCTGTGTGACCTGTGCTGGATGCTCTGCTCCTGCTCTGGCAGGGGGTTGGACTCGATGCCATTCTGTGATCCTGTGAACTGTGGTAGCTCATGGAGATACCATGGAGAATCAAGGTAGGAGGGGACAAGAACATTCAAGAACATTCTCTCACTGAGTATGAGCTGAGAAGCTTCTCCCTGAGTTTTGATCTTGGACTCCCACCTTCAGCTGGCTTTTGCTGCCTTTTCCTGCAGCTGTCAACAAAGAGTAAGCCCCAAACCTGCTCTAGATCAGCTTTTGCTCTGCAATGGCTTGGCAGAGTCAGCGTGCAAAGTAAGAAAGTAATTGTGTGGGGACAATGGACCTAAACCTTTCTCTTGCTGATTCAAGCATCAGAGCACAGCCATGCTCAGCTCTAATACCCAGACTAAGCCTTTGGCTGAATGTCCCCAGACTGCCATTTCATGGAAGGCTGGCAGCAAGTTAATGTCCTGTCAGCATCCTGGTGTGAGGGAATGGCAGAGATTTAGGCACTGAAAACCTGTCTTAACACAAAGGGCTGAGATTTCAGGCTCCAGTTTTCCCCAGAAAGGGATTGTTCCATCCTACCTTCATTCTCCAGCAGAAGCTCCTGGCACAGAGCTTGGCTAAGTACACTCTGCACTGGATAAAAAACTGGCTGATGGCTGGGACCAAGGAGTGGTGGTGAATGGAGCTGAATCCGTATGGTGCTCAGACACCACTGGTGTCCCCCAGGGTTCAGTGCTGGGGCCTGTACTCATTAGTATTAGTATCTTCATCAATGATCTGGATGAGGGTGTTGAACCACCCTCAGTAAGGCTGCAGGTGCCACCAAGCTGGGTGGCTGTGTCCATCTGCTAGAGGGCAGGGAGGCTTTACAGCAGGACCTGGGCAGGTGAGACCCATGGGCTAAGGCTAATTGCATGAAGTTCAACAAGGCCAAGTGCCAGGTCCTGCACCTGGGTCACAACCACCCCATGGTGAGCTACAGACCTGGGGATGTGTGGTTGGAAAGCTGCAGGTTGGAGAGGATCCTGGGGGTATTGGGTGACAGGCAACTGAACAGGAGCCATCAGTGTGCCCAGGTGGCCAAGAAAGCCAATGGCATCCTGGCTTGGGTCAGACACAGGGTGGCCAGCAGGGACAGGGGGGTGGTCATCCCCCTGTGCTCAGCACAGGTGAGGCCACACCTCGAGTACTGTGTTGAGTTCTGGGCCACTCACTCCAGGAAGGGCATTGAGGTGCTGGGACATGTCCAGAGAAGGGCACTGAGGCTGGAGATGGGCCTGGAGAACGTGACTCTAAGCATCTAAGGGAGCTGGGGTTGTTCAGCTGGGAGAAGAGGAGGCTGAGGGGAGACCTCATTGCTGTCTACCACTATCTGAAGGGAGGTTGGAGCCAGGAGGGGGCAGCCCCTTCTCCTTGATGGCAAGCGACAGGACCAGAGGGAATGGTTCCAAGCTGCACCAGGCTGGCTGTTAGGAAATATCTCTTCACAGAGAGGGTTCTCAAACATTGCAATGGTCTGCCCAGGGCAGTGCTGGAGTCACCACCCCTGGGGGTGTCCAAGCAGTGTGTGGAGCTGGCGCTCAGGGACATGGTGTAGTGCTGACCCTGCAGTGCTGGGCTGAAGGCTGGACTGGGTGAGCTTGAAGGTCTCTTCCAATCAGATCTATTCTGTGATGCTGTTTTCTTGGTAAGAAGCAAAGCTCTCCAGCCAAGGGTCAAGGAGCCCATGCTCCCTGTGAGCAGAGTGTTCTTCTGCATTGTCAGAGCAATACCACAGACATGAAATAATCACAGAATAGCAGCTCTCAAAGGGAGATTCTTCATGATTGAGTCTCTGGTTGCTGTGGGTAAGAGAAATGCATCCAGCCATCTCACTTAGTGATTTAAAGCAGATTCCCAGGGTGATTTAAAGCCAGCTATTCTCTCACAGAATGGTAGGAGTTGGAAGGGACCTCTGGAGATCAAGCCCAATCCCCCTGCCAAGGCAGGTTCACCTAGAGAAGGTCACACAGGAACACATCCAGGCAGGCTTTGGAATGTCTCTGGATATGGACCCCACAACCTCTCTGGGCAGCCTATTCCAGTCATCCATCACCCTTCAATTAAAGAAGTTTCTCCTCCTCCTGTTTAGATGGAACTTCCTCTGCTCAAGTTTGTCCCATTACCCCTTGTCCTGTCACTGGGCACCACTGAAAAAAGACTGCTCTGATCCTCCTGATACTCACCTTTTGAGGATGGAATGGAATGGAATGGAATGAACCAGGTTGAAAAAGACCTTTGAGATCATCAAGTCCAACCTATCACCCAACACCATCTGATCAACTAAACCATGGCACCAAGTGCCTCAGCCAGGCTCTTCCTAAACACCTCCAGGGATGGGGACTCCACCACCTCCCTGGGCAGCACATCCCAATGGCCAATCTCTCTTGCTGGGAAGAATTTCTTCCTAACCTCCAGTCTAAACCTCCCCCAGCACAGCTTGAGACTGTGTCCTCTTGTTCTGGTGCTGCTTGCCTGGGAGAAGAGACAACCCCCACCTGGATACAACCTCCCTTCAGGGAGTTGTAGACAGCAATGAGGTCTCCCCTGAGCCTCCTCTTCTCTAGGCTAAGCAACCCCAGCTCCCTCAGTCTCTCCTCACAGGGCTGTGCTCAAGGCCTCTCCCCAGCCTTGTTGCCCTTCTCTGGACACCTTCCAGCATCTCAACCTCTTTCCTAACCTGAGGAGCCCAGAACTGGACACAGGACTCAAGGTGTGGCCTAACCAGTGCTGACTGAGCAACATTGATGAGATCCCCTGCCTCATTTTTCTCTTCTCCAGACTAAAAACCCCCAATTCTCTCAGTCTTCCCTCAGAAGAGAGATGTTCCATTCCTCTCAGCATCTTTGCAGTCTCATCCCTGGTAGGTTTCCCACAGGGGGTTCAGTCTGTGTGCAGCCATTAGGAAACAAATCAAGGTGCTGCCTGTTTTCTCCACAGGCTTTCTCTGCTTTTGCTCAGGGGACAGCAACACAGATTTGAATCACTTCCCATCAGAATCACAGAATTACTGAGGCTGGAAAAGACCTTTGAGATCATCAAGTCCTGTCAGCATGAGGAAGGAGCTTGAAGTGGTTAATAACAGCCAGGCTGGGGCCTCAGTGACAGCAGAACAGCTGCCCTGGGCTCTGAAAGAGCCACTCCATGTGCTCCTCAGCCACCTCTTAGTACTCTTATCTTACAAGTGTTATCAAAGTAGGTGGACTAATTACTATGGTGCTGATTTGTACTCCAGGCTGTGGACATAAGCCTGACTCTTAGCCATCCTGGGGTGCTGTGGAGCAGACAAGCTGGCTGGTCTTTATCAGGGCACCTGGTCCCACTGCTTGGTAAATGCTGTGCAGACCTTTGCTGGGATAAAGCTCATCATAACAACAGCTTTCTTACAAGGAATATCATTTATGGTATGAGGAACAGCTTAGGGAACTGGGGTTGTATAGTCTTCAGAAGAGGAGGCTCAGGGGAGACCTCATTGCTCTCTACAGCTGCATCAAAGGAGGTCAGAGCCAGGTGGGGATCTGTCTCTTCTCACCTGCGACAAGTGACAGGACAAGAGGAAAGAGGCTCAAGGAGTGCCAAGGGAGGTTTGGGTTGGATACTAGGAAAACTTTCTTCCCAGAAAGGGTTCTCAGGCATTAGAACAGCCTGCCCAGGGAGGTGGTGGAGGTGCTTAGAAGATGTGTGGATGTGGTGCTGAGGGATGTGGTTTAGTGGTGGCAGCTTAGCAGTACTGGTGGGATTGTGAGCTCTAGGCAAGTGGTTGGACTTGATGACCTCAAAGGTCTCTTCCCACCTCAACACTTCTCTGATTCTATGTCTTCAGCCTGTGCATGAAGAAAGCACCCCCAGTTCCTCCTGGGAGCAAGAGAAATATGGGGACATGCCCAGTGATCCATCGCCGAGGGGTAATGCAGCGAGAAACACATGGGAGGTAAATTTTGAGCCCACAATCAAAATGTCATCTGAACTCCACTGATGTTTGGGTTGAGATGAAGCTGAAATGCCCCACTGGGATCTGAGGTGCACTTCTGAACTGCTCAGGTTTCAGCCAAGGTTCAATTTCCTGGTAAATCAGCACCCCATGCCAGGGAAAGGAAGGCATGGCATCAACACAGTCAGGAAGGCTCTGATTTAGGGCTTGCAGAAACAATGGCAAGCAAATGAGTTCCTACAGGGTGTATGAGCTGAAGTAGCTCTGCACACCTCCTGCTCACAGTGGGTGCCTTCTATTTGATAGCAGATATGACAGCCAGCCTGCTGAGTGCTTTCATCCTTGCCCTTGGAGATAGAACTAAAGACCTGCTTTTAAGCTCCTTTATCTGGTGGCCACAGTTGTCTGTGCCATGTTCTCCCTCTTCTGAATAAATCTCTTTCCAAGGTGATTATTCACAAAGAGGGATTCAGCCAAGCAAAGCAGCCACCTGAGGCTCCGGAAGCATCTAACCACGGAACACGCCAAAAGCCACTGTGCAAGTTGTGCATAGCTGTGCCCTCTCCCAGGAAGAAAGCTTGTCCAAGTTTTGATCAGCATTTGGAAGGAAACATCTTCCCAAGGGTTATCAACCCTAAAAGTCTTGTCAAGCCCTAGAGCAGCCTGGCCAAGGAGGTGGTTGAATCCTCATGCCTGGAGGTGGTTAAAAGATGCAGAGATGTGATGCTGAGGGCCATGGTTTAGCACCAGACACGGCACAGTTAGGTAATGACTGGACTTGATCTTAAAGATCTTGTGCCCCACCAAAATGATTCTGTGATCTTCCAGATAGAATAAATGAGAAGATCTGCATTGGTCCACACAAGCAGGTGGCACTGGGCTGGCTTCCACATCTCCATGCAACTCCATTCCTTGCATCCCTGTCTGCACGATGGGACTGTCAGGTTCCCCAGAAGCACTGGGTATTGGTGCCATCTGCCACTGGGAGGGGACAAGGATGTCTGGTTTGATGGGAGTTTGATGGAGAAGAGATCTTGGCCCAGCTAGGCCAAACATCAGTTTAGGTTTTGTAACATCTACAGTGTTCACCAAGCATGAGCTTGAAGCTCTCAGTGCTGCAAAGCAGCAATAAAAGGCAGGTTTAGCAGACCACAGGGGCAGTGGGGACCACACTGGATTCAGACTCAGCTCTCCTTCTCAGTTCTGCCTCACTTTACACCCTCAAGGAGCTGAAATCTTAAGTGGGACAGTTATTGGAAAGTATTAGAGCAAAAGATGAATCACTCAGCTATATTAAGCTTTAATGACTTCTTGGATTGCTCCAACCAAACGGTCAGGGCTGCTTCCACTGTAGCTGTGAGACCACTTTAAAACAATATCAATAATTTCAGCATCAGACCTGATGATTTTCATCTCCTTCAACACTTGGCCAGAGATCCAGACTCTTTGTGTCTGCAGGCTGGCTTATGGAAAATGGGATGGCACAATGCCATTGCCCAGGGAAGCTTCATAGGCTGCAGCAAAAGATTGAGAGAGCTGATTCTGCCACTTTACCCTGGTGAGACCTCACCTGGAGTGCTATGTCCAGCTCTGGAGCCCTCAATACAGGAAGGACATGGAGCTGATGGAGAGGCTCCAGAGGAAGGACATGAAAATGATCAGGGGGTTGCAACACCTGTGCTACGAGGCCAGGCTGAGGGGGCTGGGGGTGTTCAGCCTGCAGAAGAGAAGGCTCCAGGCAGCCCTAAGAGCAGCCTGCCAGGACCTGAAGGGGGCTACAAGAAGGCTGCAGAGAGACTGTTTGCAAAGGCCTGCAGGGACAGGACCAGGGGCAATGGCTTCAAACTAGAGAAGTGTGGATTTAGATTGGCTGTTAGGAACAAGTTCTGCACCATGAGGGTAGTGGAACACTGCAACAGGTTGCCCAGGGAGGTGATTAGGGCCCAGAGATACTCAAGGTAAGGCTTGACAGGGTTCTGGGCAACCTGATCCAGTGGAGGTTGTCCCTGCTGACTGCAGAGGGGATTGGACTAGATGACCTCTGGAGGTCCCTCTCAACCCAGACCATTCTATGATCATCACCCACATGAGGGTGAGGGATTGAAGAAAGGAAAGTCAGCACTGCTGATTGCTTCAGCCGGAGCTGCAGAAGAGACCTTTTCCAGGCCTCTCCCACGTGAAAGAGTTTAGAAGCTGGGGAGTCTGCTGTATGGACCTTTGCTTTGCAAAAAGCAGCAAATCACACTGGGCTTGCTTTTGCCAGATGGCTTTAGATGTTCTGTCACTAACCCAGCAGTGGCAGGTTCCCCACACTGCAGGGATGCCCAGATGGGGTAAGAGGAGATGGAATCACAGAAACACTTCACTTGGAACAGACCTTTGAGATCATTGAGTCCAATCATGATCTAACTCTACCAAGCCTGCTGCTAAAACATGTCTCTCAGCACCCCATCTCAGCAGCTTTTAATCACCCCCAGGGATGGGGATGGTCTCTCTCTGTGTTCTTGACCCAGTTCTCTGTTGTGTAGAACTGAGATGGCCCATGCTACACATCACACTCCTTTAGAGTCACAGAATCAACCAGGTTGGAAAAGACCTCAAAGATCATCAAGTCCAACCTGTCACCCAACACCTCCTGACAACTAAACCATGGCTCCAAGTGCCACATCCAATCCCCTCTTGAACACCTCCAGGGATGGGGACTCCACCACCTCTCTGGGGAGCACATCCAAATGGACAAACTCTCTGTGAAGAACTTTCTCTTCACCTCCAGCCTAAACCTCCCCTGGCACAGCTTGAGACTGTGTCCTCTTGTTCTGGTGCTGGGTGCCTGGGAGAAGAAACCAACCCCCACCTGGCTACAACCTCCCTTCAGGGAGTTGGAGAGAGCAAGAAGATCTTCCATGGGCCTCCTCTTTTCCAGGCTAAGCAACCCCAGCTCCCTCAGCCTCTCCTCCCAGGGCTGTGCTCCAGACCCCTCCTCAGCTTTGTTGCTCTTCTCTGGACACCTTCAAGTCTCTCAATGTCCTTCTGAAACTGAGGGGCCCAGAACTGGACACAGGACTCAAGGTGTGGCCTAAGCAGTGCTGAGCACAGGGCACAAGGACTTCCCTGCTCCTGCTGGCCACACTCTTCGTGATGCAGTCCAGGATGCCCTTGGCCTTCTTGGCCACCTGGGCACACTGCTAGCTCATGTTCAGCCTACTATCAACCAGCACCCCCAGGTCCCTCTCTGCCTGGCTGCTCTCAGCCACTCTGACCCCAGCCTGTAGCACTGCCTGGGGTTGTTGTGGCCAATGTGTAGAACCTGGCACTTGGATGTGTTCAATCTCCTGCCCTTGGCCTCTGCCCATCTGCCCAGCCTGTCCAGGTCCCTCTGCAGAGCCTCTCTACCCTCTAACAGATCAACTCCTGCCCCCAGCTTGCTGTCATCTGCAAATTTACAGATGACTGACTCAGTGCCCTCCTCCAGATCATCAACAAAGATATTGAACAGGATGGAGCCCAGCACTGATCCCTGGGGGACTTTAGCTCTGGCAACAGTGGCAGCTCTTGTTGTGGAGTCTTGGATTACACAAGATCAGACCTCATGGGCCACTTCTAGTAGTTACTGACCCTTTTTTGTTCCGTCTCAGACCCCTGAGCTCGTGAGGTCAAACACAGTGACCCCAACCTCCATTTGGCATCAAAGGGAGGGACACAGCCTTTATACGCTGTGGGAACTGCGGCTTCAAAAGACAGAGCATCAATGGAGACAGGAAAGTGCCTCCAGCACTGAGTCATTACTAGCTGGGCAGAGGCAGGAGCTTCCTATAGGTTCCCAGAGCACACCAGCAGGAGAGTTGCTCTGGCTGAAAACAGCAAAGGCCACACAGAATGGGGACTGCTGAAAGCTTGTTAGCCAGCCAGCTCCTTTGAGATGGGAGGAAAACTCCTATAGGGTACCTAGGAGGACACACCTGAGACTTCTGATGTTCCAGATCCCTGGAGATGCAGCCTAAAATAATAACCTCAAATAGAATCATGGAATCAATAAGCTTGGAAAAGACCTCAGAGATCATCAAGTCCAACCTGTCATCCAACACCTCCTGACAACTAAACCATGGCTCCAAGTACCTCATGCAATCCACTCTTGAACACCTCCAGGGATGGGACTCCACCACCTCCCTGGTGTGGTGGTTTAGGCTGGGTGCTGGCCCAGATGCCACTGCGCAGGCCACACCTGGGAGGTCCCAAGGGGTGGGCCCAGCCCAGGGGGTGGTCACAGGGACCAGGTATTCCATTCCCATAATGCCCTGCTCCCCTATAAAAAGGCCATGCGGGGTCTTCACTTCCTCTTTCGACCCCTGCTGCTGCCTAGGTAACATGGCTGAGCTGCCTCCCTTGGGCCTGCCCAGGCCCAAGGCTGGGTTGGGGGGAAGAAAGAGCCCTGGGGGGGTTTGGGTGTACCCCCAGGTGGGGATGGGATGTTCTTGGGTATGTTCTGGGATCTCTCTCTTTGTCACGGTGCTTGTGGGTCTCTGTAAAACTTTCATTGCTGTTTATTGTTGTTTTCCTATTTAAACTTTCCATCACTTTTGCAATCCGTTTGCCTGAGTGGTTATTTCTGCCTGTGGTGGGGAGGGGACCTGCCCCAACCCATTACACCTGGGCAGCACATTTTTACAGCTAACAACTCTCTCTGTGAAGAACTTTTTCCTCACCTCGAGCCTAAACTTCCCCTGGTGCAGCTTGAGACTGTGTCCTCCAGCCCAGGATTCCCCCCACATTGCTATTTGGGGACTCCTGGCAGTGCTATGTTAATGGTGTGCAGTGATAGGACAAGAGGTATTGGGTTGGAAGTTCCATCTGAACATGAGGAGGAACTTCTTCACATCAAGGGTGGTAGAGCATTAGAACAGGCTGTCCAGAGAGGTGGTGGTGTCTCCACCTCTGGAGTCATTCAAAACACCCCTGAATGCTGCCAAGTGCAACCTGCTCTAGGTGAACCTGCTCTGGCAGTGGGGTTGGACTAGATGACCTCCATACGTCTCTTCCATGATGAGGAAAGCTGTTTAGCCCAGAGACTTGGGGAACAACTGAGGAGAGCCCAGCAGAGGATACAGAGAGGCTGAGGGGCCTGGAGCATCTCTGTGAGGAGGAAAGGCTGAGAGCCCTGGGGCTGTTGAGCCTGGAGAAGAGCAGCCCCAGAGGGGAGCTGAGCAATGCTCAGCAAGAGCTGAAGGATCTGTGGGGGGCAAGAGGCTGGGGCCAGATTCTTGTCAGTGGTGCCAAGAGACAGGAACTCAGGAGGTTCCATCTGAACATGAGGAGAAAATTGTGTGGTGTGAAGGTGCTGGAGCCCTGGAGGAGGCTACCCAGAGAGGTTGTGGAGTCTCCTTGTCCGGAGGGATTCCAGACCCACCTGGCCATTGTGATCCTGGGCAAGCTGCTGTGGGTGACCCTCCTTTGGCAGGGGAGGTTGGACTGGCTCTTGATAGGTTCCCTTCCAGCCCCCACTGTTGTGTCCCTACCACCGAGAGGTCTTTTTTTAGCTTCCTAAGCCTTTGTCCACGGCTGCCCCAAACAATGGCAGTGGCCAAGGATGTGGAACAAACAAGCAGGATTCCTTTCTGAACGTTTGCTATGGTGGGAACAAATGGGGAGAGCAGAAAGGAAATGCTGGTGGAGAATAGCCCAGGTGAGAGGAGAGGAGAACTGGCAGGGAGAGGCTTTTGCAGTTGCAAGCCAACATTCTTTGCTCTGCAGCGGAAAGGAGGGAATCTTCTCCTCCACTGGGGCTGACAAGGGAGGCTCTTTGAAGTCTAGCAAAGAGGCAAAGTGAGGGGTTTCCTGCCTCTTTGGAGAGCACACCCAAACCTGGGGCAGAAAAGAGATCTAAAGGCAGACTCTGACTCCTCCTCCAAAGCAAAACCAACAGAAAGTGTTCTCTGAGAAAGAGTAAACCTCCAGAACTGAGGTGAGCAAAGAGCAAAGCCAAGCAAGAAGAGAAAAGCCTCAGAGGCTGCAGAATTGCCTCCAACAATGCCTTGGGATCACATAAACAAGGTTATTAATAGACGGCTGCCTCTCCAGCAGCCCTCAAAGGCCGCTTCCTCCCATTCTTCTCTCCACACTGATTCATGGCAGAGAAGCCCTGCCTTGAGAAAACCTCAAGCTGCTGCCTTCTGGGTTTTATCTTTCCCTCCACTGCACTTCCTGGCAAGATTGCAGGTCAGAAAAGCCGGAAATCTCTTTGTGCCTCTGCCACTGCCAAATTCTGGCCAAGAAACGTCCCTCGGACGGAGCCCAGCAGCCCCCCGCTCCAGCTGCGGGCTCACGGAGGGCAAGGAGCTGTACCCCAAGTGGGGCTGGCTGTTTGTCACCAGGCTGGAAGCTGGAGTTACAGGTCGCTTTTCCAATCCCCTCAAGCAAGCCAACATTCCTGCTTCGCAGCCATGGGACTCACAGAGGACTTGACCTCGCTTTTCCTGAGCCTTCCAGCCCATTTCCCAGCAGACAAACCCCAAACATTGTGTTTTCCTCAGCTCTGCCTTCACACATCCCAGGCCTCTCTTCAGGGATTTTGCTAGGAAGAGGCAGAATTTTATGTGCCCCTGGCTTTGGTTGGGTTCTGTTTTGGTTTGGGGTTTTTTTTGGAGGAACTTCTGAGAAAATGAAACATTTCATAGTTTCCAGCTTGCCTTCCTCCCCCCAGCCCCCACCCCCCTGCCTTTCTTTTCTCCCCTTTCTTTATCTCTGGTGTAATTGAGATTGCAGCCATAGTTTCTCCCAAACTTCATTTGCTCAGCTTCTAGAGTTACAAGAGGGCTGGGGAATCAAGTGGGAGAACTCACACAAGCTGTAGGATTATCACACAACAGCAGCACATGTACCTACCACACACAGCACAGAGGCAGCCAAACTCTGCTGTGCAGGAAAATCTGAAGCCATTATTAACAGTGTGGGAACCAAAAAAGAACAGGGCAGATTTCTCCACCTCTGTGACCAAATATCAGGGGAAGCTTTGCCCTTCCACTCGGAAGGTGTTAAGCAACAAGAAAACAGACATAAGAAGTGGGCTCATGACCTGGTAGCTTCTCCACATTCAAATCTAAGAAGTGGTCAGAAGAGAAGTGCTGCCCCAAGGATGAGAAGAGAAGAGAAGAGAAGAGAAGAGAAGAGAAGAGAAGAGAAGAGAAGAGAAGAGAAGAGAAGAGAAGAGAAGAGAAGAGAAGAGAAGAGAAGAGAAGAGAAGAGAAGAGAAGAGAAGAGAAGAGAAGAGAAGAGAAGAGAAGAGAAGAGAAGAGAAGAGAAGAGAAGAGAAGAGAAGAGAAGAGAAGAGAAGAGAAGAGAGGAGAGAAGAGAGGAGAAGAGAAGAGAAGAGAGCAGAACAGAACAAACCAGGTTGGAAAAGACCTTTGAGATCATCCAGTCCAACCTCTCATCCAACACCATCTGATCAACTAAACCATGGCACCAAGTGCCTCAGCCAGGCTCTTCCTAAACACCTCCAGGGATGGGGACTCCACCACCTCCCTGGGCAGCACATCCCAAGGGCCAATCTCACTTGCTGGGAAGAATTTCTTCCTAACATCCAGCCTAAACTTCCCCTGGCACAGCTTGAGACTGTGTCCTCTTGTTCTGCTGCTGGGTGCCTGGGAGAAGAGACCAACCCCCACCTGGCTACAACCTGCCTGCAGGGAGTTGGAGAGAGCAATAAGGTCTCCCCTGAGCCTCCTCTTCTCCAGGCTAAGCAACCCCAGCTCCCTCAGCCTCTCCTCCCAGGGCTGTGCTCCAGACCCCTCCCCAGCCTTGTTGCCCTTCTCTGGACACCTTCAAGTCTCTCAATGTCCTTCTTAATCTGAGGAGCCCAAAACTGGACACAGGACTCAAGGTGTGGCCTAACCAGTGCTGGAGACTTCAGAGCCAAATCAGATACATTCAGAGAAGGAGGCAGGTGCTCCCCTCTTTCCAGACACAATCTGGGCTTTCAGGCTCTGGTGTGACAGACAAGTTGTTTGAAACTGGCATGAAACCTATCTACTGAGCATTGAAAAACGCCTCTTCCAGCACATGTGGGGAAGGAAGACCTTCTGGTGTCTTTACTAGAGGAACCAGAGCAGGACCCTGTGCTCCAGAATCCTCTTGGCTGTATCACTTTCACCTTGCCTTAAAGACTCAGCCTTCCTTTCTCCAGTCTCAGGCCTTCTTAGCTGAAGAAGCCAGCCTGAGCCTTTGGCTTTCTTCTAAGACACCCTGATGCATCCCAAGTGAAGGTAGAGACATATAGGGAACCACAGAATCAGATTGTTTTGCTTGGAAAAGAACTTCAAGATCCTCCAGTCCAGCCATTAAAGAGAAGTCCTTTCCCCATGTGAAGTCTTAGCTCCTCCTGAAAATCCATTTGCATTATTCAACATCAGTGTAGTACAGAAGAAGGCCTGCTGAGCAGGGTGCCTGCTCTGACTGCCTGTGGCATCATCTAGCTCTACTTCTGCTGCTAATGAATGGCCAGATAGAGGAGCTGGTGTTGTGTTTGGCCACCCACCATGGCCACCAGCAGGCTATAAATGCACCATGGGCACTGTGATCCCAAGCCAACACCTTGCATGATGTTCTTGGAGCTGGAGGTGCCAGAATGCATCATGCTGAGGCAAAGCTGTGGAGGAGTTTGGGTTCAGGAGGAGCATGGCCACATTACTCCATGCTATCAGTGAGCGAAGGGAAGGAAGCTGTGCTGCATGGCACAAGCTTGAAGGCTCAAAACTCAGGGCTAGAACTTCCCTCCCTTCCCTACAGATGTTGTAGACGTGCCTCAGCAGCTTTGTGGAACACTCTAAGCACAGAAGCAGATTCTTCAAGTGCAAAAGAGGAAGCCAAAAGCAGCACATTTCTGATCAGAAGATCTTTAGACCATCATAGGATTAACTGTTTGG
Organism: Dryobates pubescens; assembly: GCF_014839835.1. Lineage (NCBI taxonomy): Eukaryota > Metazoa > Chordata > Aves > Piciformes > Picidae > Dryobates > Dryobates pubescens. The sequence continues at coordinate 742,427 of NC_071616.1, forward strand.
ACTCACTCCTGCAACACTCACAGAAATCAGCAGATGCTCAAAAGCTTACAGGATGCTTGCATGGCTAACAGGACCTGTAAGGTTACTGTGAACAGAGTAAAATGGATAAAGACTCTACATCCTGGCAAGGTTGGAGAGGACCTTAAAGATCATCTAGTTCCAACCCCCCTGGTATGGGCAAGGACACCTCCTACTAGACCAGGCTGCTCAAGGCCTCATCCAACCTGGCTTTGAGCACTGCCAGGCTTGGAGCCTCCACAACTTCTCTGGGCAACCTGTTCCAGTGCCTCACCACCCTCATGGGAAAGAATTTCTTCCTAATGTCTGATCTAAACCCAGCTTCTTCCAGCCTGAAGCTATCACCTGCATGCTTTAGTCAAAGGTTGTCTCCTGTTGTCTGCTGCTTGCCAGTTTGCTGCTTGGCACTTTGCACTTATAAATAATTGGTGGCTTTCGACCTTCTGCTTTGGTTCCCCACATAATCTATCAACACAGTATCACAGTATCACAGTAACTAAGGTTGGAAGAGACCCCAAGGATCATCAAGTCCAACCTGTTAAACACCAGCAGGCTGAGCAATCAAAAACTTCTAAAGGTCAGTGTGAAGCCTCCACAGCTTCTCCGGGCACCCACCCTCATGGGGCAGAATTTCTTCCTAACACCTCATCTAAATGCAGCTTCTTCCATCCTGAAGCCACCACCCCTCGTGCTGACACTCCCTGCCTTTGTAAAAAGTCCCTCTCCAGCTCTCCTGGAGACACCTTCGAATACTGGAAGGCTGCTCTAGGGTGTCCCTAGAGCCTTCTCTTCTCCAAGTTGAAGAGCCTCAACTCTCCCAGGCAGGGTGGGGATCCTGCAAGGGACTGAGCTTAAGGAGGAATATCCCTGAATTCTTCTTTCTCTTCTGTCATGTTCTCTGCTGACAGCAGAGGCTGGGAGGAAGCAGGGCACAAGCACATCAGAGCGGGGAGCTGCGTGTACACCCAGCCACGACGTCAAACTGCAGCCAAAAAGACACACACCTAAACAAGCAGGCCAGAACCTCTCCCCTGTTAGACATTCAAACCTCCAAGGGCTACGTTCCAACCTCAAAGGACTGCTCTCCAGGCACCACTGATGATAAAATCAGGGAAGAGCTGATGGTGTGGGGGAGCATCCCGCAGATTGCCAGCGACTGTTCTCCGCAGGCAGCCTCGTGGCAAGAGCAGTCAACACTGATGGCACTCTGCCAGCACAACGTTATCACCACCCTGCTTCTGCACAACAGCTAATTACAGCGTGCCTGAGTGCCACAGAGAGATGGCTGCTCCATCAGGAAACATATGCTGCCATATGGAGGAGACATCCTTCACGGGGACCTCTTCTCTGCATGCAGAAGGCCTCCCAGCCCCATCCTCTCGTTGTTTGTAAAGCATGGTCCCCAGAAGGTAAAGCAGGAAAAGGGAAAAAGCAGGGGAGGGGAGGGGGGGAAACCATAATGGCAAAACACATGTCCAGCAAGGCCACCAGCAGCAAGTGGGAAGGAAGGTTTTATCCCTGCTCTGTGGGTGGGATAACAAAGCTGCATGCTGCGGAGCTCCTCTTCCCTAAACAGGATCTCTGCTGTCGAGCTGATAGACCCCGCGCAGAACACGGACCCTCGCTCAGGGCCCAGACAGCAATCAGAGATGCAACCAGGCTCAGTGCTCCAATGCACTTGTGCCAAACAAAACATTTTGATTTCCAGCAAGCAGCTTGGGCACCAGCCAAGAAATCTTAATTGGAAATCATCAGCCTCATGCTACCCAAAAGCCCATTCCCACTTTTACCCTCAAACAGCGGTACCTGATTTACGGTGGGCCTTGGGGGGGGGGGGGGGTTTATTGTGAGCTGAAGGGTCTCTTTCTTCTCCTCTCCTCCAAGCAGGGAGGAGTGAAGGGAAGCTATTGTTAGCTGGCTGCACACTCTTAGTAACCTCCCAGTCGGAGGGCTGGTGTAACAGTTGCCTGCAGGGACTTCCAAGCAGTGGCAAACCAGTGTTAAGTGCGGAGAGACACACCCTGAGTAGAAGGATACAAGCAGTTTCATTACACACATGAAATGCAGTTGGAGAGCCTTTTCATCGCACTCTTCTCTTGTGGTTTACATCTGCTTCAGCTCCATTAGTCAGGATGAAATGGGAATGTAAGCTTGGAACTCTGTCCCAGTTCATAGAATCTTAGAATCAACAAGGTTGGGAAAGATCTCAGAGCTCAGCAAGTCCAACCTATCACCCAACACCTCCTGACAACTGAACCATGGCTCCACGTGCCACGTCCAATCCTTTTTTTGAACACCTCCAGGGATGGGGACTCCACCACCTCCCTGGGCAGCACATCCCAATGGCCAATTACTCTTTCTGGGGAGAACTTTCTCCTCACCTCCAGCCTAAACCTCCCCTGGCACAGCTTGAGACACAGAATCACAGAATGGTCTGGGTTGGAAGGGACCTCCAAAGGTCATCTAATCCAACCCCCTCTGCAGTAAGCAGGGGCATCCTCAATTAGATCAGGTTGCTCACCTGTCAAGCCTCACCTTGAATATCTCCAGGGATGGGACCTCAACTGCCTCCCTGGGCAAACTAACCTGGAAGTCAGTGGTTACCAGTAAGAAGCACTGATATTAGCTGGTGACAGAAGCTGTGCTGGTGGGATGTCAGCAGGAGCTACATGCTCAGTCCTTCAGAGCCTTCCTCATCTCCTAAGCAGTGCAGCAGGTTTCCCAGGGAGGCTGTGGATTCTTCATCCCTGGAGGTGTTCAAAGCCAGGTTGGAGGGGTCTTGATCAACCTGGTCTAGAGAAACTATCCCTGCTCATGGGAGGGGGGGTTGGAACTAGATGATCTTGAGGGTCCCTTCCAACCTCGACCATTCTAGGATTCTATTCAAAGTCTTGCCCTGGACCCATCACAAAAGGGTGATGAAGTTCTGCTGGAGGTAGTGGGGAGAACTGGGCAGGAGATGGAAATGTGATATGGATGGCAAGCGTGACAAGCAACTTCAGACTGCAGCCAAGGGGATGAGGCAAGGCTGTTTCTGAATACCACTGTCAAGACCTCCCCAGGAGAAGTGTCCCTGGAGAGCCTTCAAAGAAAAGGGGCCCTTGTTCTAGAGATGCTTGTTATGGATAAAGCTCCCGTGGTTTTCACAAGCTCATACCACCACTTCCACCTGAAAGCTCCCTTGCAGGCATCAGAGATGAAGTAGCTTAAGTACTTGTGGTGACTTTGGATTGATTTGCTTTCCTGGGAAGTTTGTAAAGGGTCTAGAGCACAAGGCTTCTGAGGACCAGCTGAAAGAACTGGGGTTGGTTCATCTGGAGAAAAGGAAGCTGAGGGGAGACCTTCTGCCTCTTTAGTACTACCTGAAAGGAGGTTGGAGCCACGTGGGTGTTGGTCTCTTCTCCTAAGGAACAAGTGACAGGATGAGAGGCAAACAGCCTCAAGTAGCACCAGGGGAGGTTTAGGTTGGACATGAGGAACAATTTCTTTCCCCAAAGGGTTGCCAAGACCTGGAACAACTTGCCCAGGGCAGTGGTGGAATCCTCATCCCTGGAGGGATTGAAAAGCCATGTAGGTGTGGTGATGAGGGACATGGTTTAGTGGTGACCTGGCAGAGCTGGGCTAATGGATGGACTTAATGATCTTCAAGGTCCTTTCCATGCTAAACCATTCTATGGTTCTAATGTTCAAAGCACAGTTGAAGCTTGTCCCATGGCTAGAGTTTTAATCAAGGCGTTGGACTTCTCTGCCTCTCTCCCTGGTGTCAGAACAGTTCTCAAGGGCCATCTGCTTCCCTGTAGTCTTCTGATGACATCATTTTGAGGTTAAAATTAAGCATGAGCTGGTTCTAAAGGCATTATAACTGAACCTGGTGTGTGTCCTGTAACACAAACCCTGCATGGCTCTGATCCTTTTGGATTCTCTAAGCTGGCAGAGCTGATGTGAAAGCTGGGTCAGGACGGGAAGGTCTTGCCGAGCTGCCACTGACTCACTATAGGACTAAGTTATCTTCAGCCCTGTATCTCTTTGCTAGTGGGGACAATAATCCTCACCTAACAGGGGTCTTGTGAGATTTGGTACCTGCAGAAACAATTGAAGTGCTAAAATGGAGGCAGACACCAAAGCGCTGCTCTGTGCTGGGCTCTTGACGGAAGGGACTGAGGCATTTCAGTGACTGGTCTCCAGCACAACCCACCTTTTGTTCATGGATGGATGCACTAATGAAAGCAGAGCTGCCTGAGAGCAGGCTTCCAGTTGAAAAATGCCACTTTAAGGGAATCAAACTATTTCATGGAAACCTAGAATAGAATAGAATAGAATAGAATAGAATAGAGCAGGTTGGAAAAGACCTCTGAGGTCATCGAGTCCTACTTGCTTAACTGGATTTTTCTGGCAGAACCCTGCCCATTTCTTCACAGGGTCTCCTGTGTACCTGTTTAAGGAGCAGAGCCAAGAGCCTGGCAAACCTACCTCCAGCTGGGATACTAATTTTTTTCCTGTCAGGAAGCCTGGGAGCCAAGGAGCCCTGTTTGAGCCAGGGCAACCAGCGCTGCTGGGATCCCAGCTGTGTGGCAGCAAGCCTGGAAGGAAAGTGACGGCAACATGGAGCCATGTGAACGCGTCCGCTGCAGCTAAAAACCTCAGAGAGCAGGATTTGGATGACATTTTCCAGACTGAACCACCAGCATTTACGGCTTTTGGTCTCGTGGAAGACAGTCTTGATGTTAGACTTCTGCCAGGATGGGGTTCTGGGCTGCAGGCAGACCCATAACCAAGCCGACCCCATCATTGCCCTCTTCATAGCTGGAGGTGAGGGAGAAAACAAGAACAGTGAAGCAGAAGGTGGTGGTGGTAAGAGCAGCCCATCTGGGCTTTGCTCAGGGACAGGTGGTGAGGAGGACCACGTTGACCTTTGGAAGCTTTTGATTGCTCAGCCTGCTGGTGTTGATAGATTATGTGGGGAACCAAAGCAGAAGGTCGAAAGCCACCAATTATTTATAAGTGCAAAGTGCTAAGCAGCAAACTGGCAAGCAGCAGACAACAGGAGACAACAAAGGCATGCAGTGACAGGAGGAGGGGTGATGGCTTCAGGCTGGAAGAAGCTGGGTTTAGATCAGACATTAGGAAGAAATTCTTCCCCATGAGGGTGGTGAGGCACTGGAACAGGTTGCCCAGAGAAGCTGCGGAGGCTTCTGCCAGTGTTCAAAGCCAGGTTGGATAGGGCCTTGAGCAGCCTGGTTTAGCAGGAGGGGTCCCTGCCTATGGCAGGAGGTTTGAACTAGATGATTTTTAAGGTTCTTTCCAACTCAAACCATTGTACAATTCCATGAGTAGAATACATAGACTACACCAGGTTGGAAGAGACCTTCAAGATCACTGCGTCCAACCCATCAACCAATCCAACACCACCCAAACAACTAACCCACGGCACCAAGCACCCCATCAAGTCTTCTCCTGAACACCTCCAATGATGGCGACTCCACCACCTCTCCACGCAGCCCATCCCAATGGGCAATCACTCTCTCTGGGTAGAACTTTTTCCTAACATCCAGCCTGAACCTCCCCTGGCGCAGCCTGAGACTGTGAACAGAGCCACACTCCCTTCTGAGCTCTCTAGGGAGTCAGGAGGAGGGTTTCTGCAGGTGCAAGAGTATGTCCAGGCAGACCAATGCAGTTCCCATGTCCCTACTTTGAGTCTTTCTTCCCTTCCACGGCTTTTGGCACAGCCTGCAACAGCTCCTCAGCTGCTAGACACACCAAATGGACCTGCCCATTTCTCCCTGCAAGTTCCCCCAGCTGCTCCCACAAGTATTCAATCTGCATAAGGGGTGGATGGAGAAAAGACAACAGAAAGGAGCTCATCAAGAGCACCCACCAAGCTCTGCAGATCAAAAATGCAACCCAGTAAATAACCAGAAAGGCCACACTTCCTGCTGTGTGTCTGATCCTGGTTCCCAAGCTCTGACCTTTGCAGCCTCCTGCTGTTTTTAAAGAAAAAGGAATAAATAAAGCCCCAAATGAACAAGCAAACAAACAATCAAAACCCCACCCATCCAAAGCAACCCCCAAACCAAACCCCAATCCCAGCCTTTTTCGAGTTTTCTTCCTCCAGAGGACAAACTTTCTACTGACAGTTTGAATGTGTGACCCCCTCAAAATGCACCTCTCCTCCTGCCCAGAGCCCCAAAGCTCTGCATGGAGTTGGAAGATGCAATGCCAAAAGAACCTTCCTGTTGTAGGATAGATGTTTTAATCACCCAGAGCAATGCTTCCAGGACAAGATGTAAGCACTCCCACACCTTCCTTCCCTGCTTTCCTCCCCAGTGCACAGTTAACAGCATAGTGGACAGGAGCACACTGAGCTGGGTTAGGAACTGGCTGGAGGCTGAGCCCAGAGAGTGGTGGTGAATGGTGCCACAGCCAGCTGGCAGCCAGGCACCAGTGGTGTGCCCCAGGGATCAGTGCTGGGCCCTGTGCTCTTTAACATCTTTATTGATGATCTGGATGAGGGCATTGAGTCCCTCATCAGTAAATTTGCTGACGACACCAAGCTGGGGGCAGGAGTTGATCTGCTGGAGGGTAGAGAGGCTCTGCAGAGGGACCTGGACAGGCTGGGCAGATGGGCAGAGGCCAAGGGCAGGAGATTGAACACATCCAAGTGCCAGGTTTTGCACATTGGCCACAGCAACCCCATGCAGAGCTACAGGCTGGGGTCAGAGTGGCTGAGAGCATCCAGGCAGAGAGGGACCTGGGGGTGCTGGTTGACAGCAGCTGAACACGAGCCAGCAGTGTGCCCAGGTGGCCATGAAGGCCAATGGCATCCTGGCCTGCATCAGGAAGAGTGTGGCCAGCAGGAGCAGGGAGGTCATTCTGCCCCTGTACACTGCACTGCTTAGGCCTTACCTCGAGTCCTGTGTCCAATTCTGGGCTCCTCAGGTTAGGAAGGAGGTTGACTTGCTGGAAGGTGTCCAGAGAAGGGCAACAAAGTTGGTGAGGGGTTGGGAACATAAGCCCTACGAGGAGAGGCTGAGGGAGCTGGGGTTGCTTAGCCTGGAGAAGAGGAGGCTCAGGGGTGACCTTATTACTCTGTACAACTACCTGAAGGGAGGTTGTAGACAGACAGATGTTGGTCTCTTCTCCCAGGTGACCAGTACCAGAACAAGAGGACACAGTCTCAGGCTGCGCCAGGGGAGGTTCAGGCTAGATGTTAGGAAAAAGTTCTATACAGAAAGAGTGATTGCACATTGGAATGGGCTGCCTGGAGAGGTGGTGGAATCACCATCACTGGAGGTGTTCAGGAGGAGACTTGCTGGGGTGCTTGGTGCCATGGGTTAGTTGTTTAGGTGGTGTTGGATTGGTTGATGGGTTGGACACGGTGATCTTGAAGGTCTCTCCCAACCTGGTTTATTCTATTTCTATTCTCTTCTAAAATATAGGTGGTGACTTTGACTACACATGTGGGATGGAGGGTGAAGAGGGAAGAGTAAGAAAGTGTCTCTCTTTAGTCCAGGTCTGAGGGCTAAGCTACAGCAGTTGCTCTGTCAACCTCCTAACCCCTTGCCAGCAGAGCAGGGGCATCAGAAAAAGGAGAGGAGAACTCCTGGGTTGAAATGAAAGCAGGTGAAATGGAAAGAGGTGCAATGAAACAGAAACATTAGGAAGAAATTCTTTCCAGGCAGGATGGGGAGACAGTGGAACAGGTGGCCAGGGAAGCTGTGGATTTCTCCTCCTTAGAGGTGTTCAAGGCCAGGTTGGATGAGGCCTTGAGCAACCTGGGCTAGTAGGAGGTGTCCCTGCCCATGGCAGGGGGGGTTGGAACTGGTTGATCTTTAAGGTCCCTTCCAAACCAACCCATCCTATGATTCTCTGATCTTTCAGAGAGAGCTGAAAAGGTATCTCAGTGTTTGAGGCAGCAGATGAGGAACAGCTCTGTCTCAAAGCTCACCTTTGATAGAGCTTAGCTCATCCAGAGCCACACTTCTTGCTGAGCAAAAAGCAGAATGTCTTGTTAATAATGAATAGCCCAGTGTCTCCTGTACTTAACACTGAGGCTTTGAGCAGATCCACAGGACTTCATAAATTATCTATCACAGCTGATTCAGGGCCCGCTGGGAGGGTTCTTGCAGCCAGCATCTCACTGGCCTGTAATGGAATCATGCCATTAATGCAATTTCAATTAGCCATCCATTAGAGTGCATGGCTGCCTAAGCAAGCAGCCTGCAGCAAGCCTCCTCTGGGGGCTCCTACCCCTTGGCAAAAGGTAAGTGGGAGACTTCCCAGGGGGTCCCACCACGGTGCCACAAACGGTGCCCAAAAAGGAACTAAAGCACCGTGCTGGAGTGGGAGGGGGAAGGTGTCTGCCAGGACAGTGAAGTGATCTTCACCTGCTGGGCACTTACCCCAGACTCCCACCTTTTCTGGTTGTGAGGCGAAGAACTCTCCCATGCTTCACACATTAGCCAAACCCAAAGGAACCACCAACAATCCTATCAGCTTCTGAGGCTGCACTCCTGGCCTCTGAGAGGAAACCTCATGGAAACTGCCATGAAACAAATATTCAGCGGTCCCTCAGAACCAGTTGAGCTCCTGGAAACAGATGGTCACCCTCTATGCTTGGAATAAGAGTTGAGACTCACCAGGAGTAGGAGCCTGTGGTGGAGTATGTTCATGGAATCATAGAATCAGTAAGGTTGGAAAAGACCTCAAAGATCATCAAGTCCAAGCTGTCACCCAACACCTCCTGACAACTAAACCATGGCTCCAAGTGCCACATCCAAGCCCCTCTTCAACACCTCCAGGGATGGGGACTCCACCACCTCCCTGGGCAGCACATCCCAATGGCCAATCTCTCTGTGAAGAACTTTCTCCTCACCTCCAGCCTAAACCTCCCCTGGCACAGCTGGAGACTGTGTCCTCTTGTTCTGGTGCTGGCTGCCTGGGAGAAGAGACCAACCCCCACCTGGCTACAACCTCCCTTCAGGGAGTTGGAGAGAGCAAGAAGGTCTCCCCTGAGCCTCCTCTTCTCCAGGCTAAGCAACCCCAGCTCCCTCAGCCTCTCCTCCCAGGGCTGTGCTCCAGACCCCTCCCCAGCTTTGTTGCCCTTCTCTGGACACCTTCCAGTAGCTCAACCTCTTTCCTAACCTGAGGAGCCCAGAACTGGACACAGGACTCAAGGTGTGTCCTAACCAGTGCTGAGCACAGGGCACAAGGACTTCCCTGTTCCTGCTGGCCACACTCTTCCTGATGCAGGCCAGGATGCCATTGGCCTTCTTGGCCACCTGGGCACACTGCTGGCTCATGTTCAGCTGCTGTCAACCACTACCCCCAGGTCCCTCTCTGCCTGGCTGCTCTCAGCCACTCTGCCCCCAGCCTGTAGCACTGCCTGGGGTTGCTGTGGCCAATGTGCAGAACCTGGCACTTGGATGTGTTCAGTCTCCTGCCCTTGGCCTCTGCCCATCTGCCCAGCCTGGCAAGGTCCCTCTGCAGAGCTCTCCTACCCTCTAACAGATCAACTCCTGCCCCCAGCTTGCTGTCATCTGCCAATTTACTGCTGATGGACTCCATGCCCTCCTCCAGATCATCAATCAAGATATTGAATAGGCTGGGGCCCAGCACTGATCCCTGGGGCACAGCACTGGTGCCTGGCTGCCAGCTGGCTGTGGCACCATTCACCACCACTCTCTGGGCTCAGCCTCCAGCCAGTTCCTAACCCAGCTCAGAGAGCTGCTGTCCAAGCCAGGGGCTGACAGCTTGGCCAGCAGTTTCCTGTGGGGGATGGTGTCCAAGGCCTTGCTGAAGTGCAGGCAGACTCCATCCACAGCCTGCCCCACAGCCACCAGGCACTCACCTGGGCATGGAAGGAGATCAGCTTGGTCAGGCGGGACCTGCCCAAACGTTGCCAGCTCTCCAGCCAAACCAAAGCCATGTCCTTGCCTCCTGGAGCACAGGGGGATCAAGATCCCATTTAAATCCACATCAGGACAAGCTTTTCCAGTCCCCTGCTCTGCTCAGCATTATACACCCAGCCTGACCTGCCAAGACCCTTTCTGTGAGCGTGTTGCAGGCTCAGGGGAAGGAGGACAGCAAGGTCCCCACCGGCCTTTGCTCTCCCTGTACGCCTGCCGAGGAGGCAGCCAATTAGTGTCAGTTACAGCTGATGCTTTTCTGAGGGGGGTCTGAAGGAAAGATTTGCTCTTTTAGTTCATGCAGGGCCTACCATGAAATGTCAGACACTAATAACTACCAACCACTGCCAAGCTGAGCTGGGTGAGGAAGGGTGAGCTGCAGACCAGACCCTCCCCATCCCCTCTGCTGTCCTGTCTCCTGCTGATCGCCCTGCTCCATGAAAAAACACCGATCAGACTCAACTCAGGCAGTGATCAAACTCTTCTGCAACCACCATGGCCCTCAATCAGGGCAGGAGTGTTCCTCAATGATTCAATCAAAAGCCCCTCTGCCCTGAGCCTGGGTCTGCCAGCCCAACTCTTCTATGATTCTTTCTCCTTCCATGGCTGTGGGCTGCATTCAGAGGAGTGTGTGCAGCAGATCCACAAATGTTCTCCTCCCCCTCTACTCTGCCCTGCTGAGACCTCACCTGGAATATTGCATCCAGTTCTGGGCTCCCCAGTTCAGGAGGGACAGGGATCTGCTGGAGAGAGTCTGAGGGAGGGCTCCAAGGATGCTGAAGGGACTGCAGCACTGCCTGGGGAGGAGAGGCTGAGAGCCCTGGGGCTGCTCAGTCTGGAGACATTCCAGAAAGCCACAGAAAAGAGTATTTCAATCCACAGGTGAGTGCAGAGCAGGGCAAGGAAGCTGGGAAGGGCCTGGAGAAGAAATCTGATGCAGAGAGACTGAAGGAGCTGGGGATGGTTAGTGTGAAAGAGAGGAGGCTGAGGGGAGACCTCCTGGCTGTCTACAACTACTTGGAAGGACATCATGGAGAGGCTGCTGCTGGTCTCTTCTCACAGGTAATTAGTGACAGAACAAGAGGGAACAGACTCAGGCTGCAACTGGGTAGCTTTAGACTGGACAGTAGGAAAAAAATTTCAGGGAAAGAGTGGTCAGGGAGGTGGTGGAGTCCCCAAGCCTGGCTGTGTTTGAAGGTGGTTTGGCTGTGGTGCTTGGGGCTATGGTTTAGGGGTGAGCCTTGCCGAGCAGGGTTCTGGGTTGGACTTGGTGATCCTGAGGGTCTGTTCCAAGCTGAATGTTTCTGTGATTCTGTGATCTCATTTCTGCATGTAGCAAATGAAGTCAGATGTTTGCTCTCCGTTGCTTTTCACTGACCGCTTAAAACCAGTGAGGGGCACACCACATTTGTTCACTGCCCTCAGGAAGGATACTTGATGCTGCCACCTCTTACACTTGTTTTTGGCAAGTCAATAACCAGAGCAGACCTTCAGGGGAAGTTTAGGCTGGAGGTGAGGAGAAAGTTATTTGCAGAGAGTGTTGTTGGCCATTGGGATGTGCTGCCCAGGGAGGTGGTGGAGTCACCGTCCTTGGAGGTGTTCAAGAGGGGATTGGATGTGGTCATGGTTTAGAGGTGGATTGGTGCCATGGTTTAGAGGTGTTGGATGACAGGTTGGATTTGATGATCTCTGAGGTCTTTTCCAACCTTATTGATTCTATGATTCCTCAAGCATCTTCTCAGTCATGGGAAAAGAGAACAAGGCTCCTTCCAGCTTGGCTGAAGGGGCTCCAGGCAGATTCTTGCCTCTGCTGATCATCTAGAGGCTGGCTCCCCAAAGCAGAACAGCCTGGACAGGTGGAGTGGCTGCTGCTGAAGGCATCAAGACCAACATAATAATGCTACCACAGCAGCTGACACCTGTAGTGATCATGGCCTTCACAGGGGGCAGAGCATTAATGAGGACATAGAAAGCAACTTCCTGATTTCACATGGCTCTAGGGATGGTGGTGTATGGTGCTGAGATGCAGGATGTCACCTGATGGATAATGCCATCCCTCCCTTAGACCTCTACAAGGTGAAGTACATTTGTGACAGTGGTCAGAAACTACAACACACATGTGGTTTATCCTAGATAAATAGCTGGTGATGTCTTAGACAAACAGATGTCTTCCAAAACTACTTATTTAATGCTTCTCATGGTTTTCTTTGAACCTTGCTAATTGCTGCTCCATGGCTGGCTTGGCAGTGCTGGGTTAATGGTTGGACTTGATGATCTGGAGCACCTCCACTATGGGGCCAGGCTGGGAGAGTTGGGGCTGTTCAGCCTGGAGAAGAGAGGGCTCCAGGGAGACCTTAGAACTGCATTTCAGTATCTGAAGGGGATCTGCAGGAAGGCTGTTTAGAAGGGCCTGTGGTGATAGGACAATGGACAATGGTTAGAAACTGGAGCAGGGGAGATTCAAGTGGGACATCAGGAAGAAGTTCTGCACAATAAGAATGCTGCGATACTGGAGCAGGCTGCCCGGGGATGTGGTTGAGGCCCCATCTCTGGAGACATTCAAGAGCAGACCTGATGTGGCCCTGGGCAGCCTGATCTAATTGGAGCTCTCTGAGTGTCCCTTCCAATGCAATCTGTGCACCTTAAAGGTCTTTTCCAACCAAAATGGTTCTATGGTCCTCTTAGCATACAAAAGGAGACTCAGAGCAGACAGCTCAGTGCTTTACTACAGAACCATAGGCTTGGAAAGGACCTCAAGGATCAACTAGTTGCAAACCCCCTGCCTGTGGCAGGGACACCTCACACTATGGGCTTTGTCTAAGTGCAGATCAGATGCACATCGACCACCCCCAGGGCTGTGATTTTCCTGTTCGGACACACACAGGGAAAGAAACCCCTTGAAACCTGCAACTCCTCCACTGCCAGCAGCCCTGAAACTCCTTTCCAGGGCTCTGAGAGGAATCTGAAGGGGTGATTCTTGAGTGCAATCATCTCTCAGTAACCCCTCCCTGCCCATGTGCTGCTCCTCTGGCAGTGCATCCTGCCGGCCCTTAAGGGATAATTTGAGTGTGAGGCTCCAGATTTAATTAGAAGGCTTCTCATTTTAGCACTACCAAAGGATTCCAATAATTGGGAAAAGGTAGGCAAGCTGTGCACCCTGGAGGCTTGACAAGCAGCTAGGGGGTGAGTGGGACACAGCCCAGGTGGGGTGGAAAATTCCACCAGTTCTCAACCTCCCTGCCCTTAAACCTCAGAGACTTTGCAGGCTGTTAATTTGATCTGCAGCCCTGCCCCCAGCTCACCACAAGGCTCCAGAAGGGCTGAGGTTATCACCCCATTTCCCAAACTGCTGGTGGAGGGAAACAGCTGGAACTGTCCAGCTGTTCCCCCTCACCCCCCTCAAATAAAGGAAATGAGTGAAGAGGAAGTCCTGCGAGGAGGGGACGTTCTGGCAGCGCTGCAGAGAAGGTTCCTCTGAAGGAAATGGTCACAACAACCCCCCTGCAATGCTACAGGCTTAGGGTAGAACAGAACAGAAGAGAATTAACCAGGTTGGAAAAGACCTTTGATCATCAAGTCCAACCTATCACCCATCTGATCAACTAAGCCATGGCACCAAGTGCCTCAGCCAGGCTCTTCCTCAACACCTCCAGGGATGGGGACTCCACCACCTCCCTGGGCAGCACATCCCAAGGGCCAATCTCTCTTGCTGGGAAGAATTTCTTCCTCACCTCCAGCCTAAACCTCCCCTGGCACAGCTTGAGACTGTGTCCTCTTGTTCTGGGGCTGGTTGCCTGGGAGAAGAGCCCAACCCCCACCTGGCTACAACTTCCCTTCGGGGAGTTGGAGACAGCAAGGTCTCCCCTGAGCCTCCTCTTCTGCAGGCTAAGCAACCCCAGCTCCCTCAGCCTCTCCTCCCAGGGCTGTGCTCCAGACCCCTCCCCAGCTTTGTTGCCCTTCTCTGGGCACCTTCCAGCAACTCAACACCTTTCCTAAACTGAGTGGCTGGAAAGTGCCCTGTGAAAAAGGATTTGAAGGTGTTGGTCAAGTGCTGGCCGAAGAAGAGCCAGCAGTGTGCCCAGGTGGCCAAGGAGGACCCCACCATCCTGGCCCAGATCGGAAATGGTGTGGCCAGCAGGGTCAGGGAAGCAGCACAGAGGAACCCACAGCTCAAATATTGTGCTCAGTTTTGGGGCTCTCACTCCAAGAAGGACATTGAGGTGCTGGAGCAGGTCCAGAGAAGGGCAGTGAAGCTGGTGAGGGGTCTGGAGAGCAGGGCTGGTGAGGAGCAGCTGAGGGAACTGGGGTTGTTTAGCCTGGAGAAAAGGAGGCTGAGGGGAGACCTCATTGCTCTCTACAGCTCCCTGCAAGGAGACTGGAGCCAGGTGGGGCTTGGTCTCTTCCCCCAGGGAAGTAGTGACAGAACAAGAGGAAACAGTTTCACCATGGGAGGTTTAGGTTGGACCTTAGAAGAAACCGGCACAGGCTGTGCAGGGAGGTGGCTGAGTCCCCCTCCCTGAAGGGGTTTACAGGAGGCAGAGATGTGATGCTGAGGGACAGGGTTTAGCCCTAGACCTGGCAGACTTAGAGAATGGTTGGGCTTGATGGCCTTAAAGGTCATTTCCAGCTCAAACAGTTCTATGGTCTTGGGTTTGTCAACAGGAGGCTTCAAACTTCTGTTTCAAATGACTGAGAACACAGAGGCTCTGCTTCAGCCCAGATGCAGCTGTAAGAAGAGGAGAGGGAGCCAACCCCAGTGTCTCTGAGGTCTCCATTGCTTTGAACAACTCACAAGTCAGCTTGTTACACCAAGTGACTGCATGACTCCAGGACTGACAGGCTCAAGTAGCATTTGAACAGCCTGGCACGCTTCCAGGGAGGCTGCCGGGGCTCACAGGAGCATCATCCCCACCCAAACTCTTTCCATTCTCCTTGGCTATAGATGCTCAAGGAACTTTTGCTTTGACCCACAGTGTTTCTTTTTGAAGCAAACTTCTAACACAGGAACTTTGCACAGGAGAAATCCCAACCCCCAGGTTCAGAGACACTGCCTATAGGCTGAGTGCCAGTGAGAGTGGTTGCTCCACAGGGAAGGGATAGAACAGCTAACCCCCCTGAAGACAACATGAGTCTGAGTCCTACTGACTGAAAGTAAAGACCTGGGGACCTGTCACAAACTGTGAGGATGGATTTCCTAATTCTAGGAAACAAAAAGAGCAGCAAAACCCCCAACAAAACAAACAAACACCCCCCACCCCCCCAGGCGCCACTAACATTCCCTGGCATACACTCTGACAAACTCTATGTGACCCAGAGAAGATCACCCAACTTCCAACCCCCAGCAAGAGCTGCTCCAAGGCCTGTGCATGTAGGGGTGAAGGTTGGAATGTGAGAAATTTGCTTTCTGTCTGCTTGGGCAACATCTGCTCCACAGAGCTAAAACCATAGAATCACAGAACTGTCAGGGCTGGAAGGGACCCCAAGGCTCAGCCAGTCCCAACCCCCCTGCCATGGCCAGGGACACCTCACACCACAGCAGGTTGCTCACAGCCACCTCCAGCCTGGCTGCAAACACCTCCAGGGATGAGGCTGCCACCACCTCCCTGGGCAACCTGTGCCAGGCTCTCACCACCCTCATGGGGAACAACTTCTTCCTCATATCCAATCTGAATACACTCACTTCTAGTTTTGCTCCATCTCCCCCACTCTGATACCTGACACCCTAAAAACTCCCTCCCCTGTAGGCCCCCTTCAGATCCTGGAAGGCCACAATGAGGTCTTGGAGCTTTCTCTTTTCCAGACTGAGTAGCCCCAACTCTCTCTTCTGATTCTAAATCAGAATCATAGAGTTGTTGAGGTTTGAAGAAACCTTTGAGATCATCAATTCCAACCACTCCCTCAGAGCTCACAATCCACCACTACTGCTAAGCTGCTGCCACTAAACCACATCCCTCAGCACCACATCCATGCATGATTCATCAAAAGCTTCATCAGCCTTGAAGATTTCATCACCCTAAAAAGGCAGAAGATTGGGTGAGGAACCACTGGAGCGTTCCCTTCAGAAATCAAGGGTCCACCAGACAAAACCCTCCCACCTAAGTAGAAAGCTTTGGTATTCTTCTTCAGTAGGAGGATGTTGCTTGCTGCAGAGGGGTTGGACTAGATGACCTTTGGAGGACCCTTCCAACCCAAACCACTCCAGGATGCTCTCTCTTCAAGCATGCTTACCCTGTAGGAATGGTGGCTATCTTCACCCCTGGCTGATTTGCAGCAAGCCAGTGATCTTCCATCCCTGGGGCAGAAGGCAGTCTGCCTGTCTGGTGCTACTGGAAAGGCCTGGGAAGAATCACGGAAACATTCAGGCTGGAAAAGAGCCTCAGGATCACCAAGTCCAACCCAGAGCCCTGCTCTACAAGGCTCATCCCTAAACCATAGCCCCAAGCACCACAGCCAAACCACCTTCAAACACAGCCAGGCTTGGGGACTCCACCATCTCCCTGGGCAGCACTTTGCAATCCCTGACCACTCTTGCTATGAAAACTTTTTTCCCACTCTCCAGTCTAAAGCTACCCAGAGGCAGCTGGAGGCCATTCCTCTTGTTCTGTCACTAAATACCTGTGAGAAGAGACCAGCAGCAGCATCTCCATCATTTTCCTCCACTCCTGCTCGCTGGAGAGGTCCCAGATGACTGAAACTGGCCAAGGTGGTCCCCATCCACAAGCAGGGTGGGATGGAGGAAGCTGGAAACTCCAGGCCTGGCAGCCTGACCTCAGTGCCAGGGAAAGTGATGGAGCAGATTATCCTGGGGGCAATAACTGCACCTGAAGCATGGCCAAGGGCTCAGGTCCAGCCAACATGGATTTAGGAAGGGCAGGGCCTGCCTCACCAACCTGATCTCCTTCCATGCCCAGGTGACTGCCTGGTGGATGTGGGGCAGGCTGTGGATGTGGTCTACCTGGACTGCAGCAAGGCCTTTGACACCATCCCCCACAGCAAACGGCTGGCCAAGCTGTCAGCCCCTGGCTGGGACAGCAGCTCTCTGAGCTGGGTGAGGAACTGGCTGGAGGCTGAGCCCAGAGAGTGGTGGTGAATGGTGCCACAGCCAGCTGGCAGCCAGGCACCAGTGGTGTGCCCCAGGGATCAGTGCTGGGCCCCAGCCTGTTCAATATCTTGATTGATGATCTGGAGGAGGGGATTGAGTCAGTCATCAGCAAGTTTGCAGATGACACCAAGTTAGGAACAGATGTTGGTCAGTTAGAGGGTAGAAGGGCTCTGCAGAGGGACCTTGACTGACTGGACAGATGGGCAAAGGCCAACAGGATGGCATTCAACAAGTCCAAGTGCCAGGGGCTGCACTTTGGCCACAGCAACCCCAGGCAGTGCTGCAGGCTGGAGTCAGAGTGGCTGAGAGCAGCCAGGCAGAGAGGGACCTGGGGGTGCTGATTGACAGATGTCTGAACATGAGCCAGCAGTGTGCCCAGGTGGCCAAGAAGTCCAAGGGCATCCTGGCCTGCATCAGGAAGAGTGTGGCCAGCAGGAGCAGGGAGGTCATTGTGCCCTGTGCTCAGCACTGCTTAGGCCACACCTTGAGTCCTGTGTCCAGTTCTGGGCTCCTCAGGTTAGGAAAGAGGTTGAGCTGCTGGAAGGTGTCCAGAGAAGGGCAACAAAGCTGGGGAGGGGTCTGGAGCACAGCCCTGGGAGGAGAGACTGAGGGAGCTGGGGTTGCTTAGCCTGGAGAAGAGGAGGCTCAGGGGTGACCTCATTGCCCTCTACAACTACCTGAAAGGAGGTTGTAGCCAGGAAGGGGTTGGTCTCTTCTCCCAGGCACCCAGCACCAGAACAAGAGGACACAGTCTCAAGCTGTGCCAGGGGAGGTTTAGACTCGAGGTGAGGAGAAAGTTCTTCACCGAGCGAGTTGTTCGCCATTGGGATGTGCTGCCCAGGGAGGTGGTGGAGTCCTCATCCCTGGAGGTGTTCAAGAGGGGATTGGATGTGGCACTTGGAGCCATGGTCTAGTCGTGAGGTCTGTGGTGACAGGTTGGACTCAATCATCGAGGTCTCTTCCAACCTTGGTGATACTGTGACACTGTGAATCTCCACAACCTCCTTTCAGGGAGCTGTAGACAGCCAGGAGGTCTCCCCTCAGCCTCCTCTCTTTCACACTAACCATCCCCAGCTCCTTCAGTCTCTCTCCATCAGATTTCTGCTCCAGGCCCTTCCCAGCTTCCTTGCCCTGCTCTGCCCTGGCTCCAGCACCTCCACATCTCTCTTGGACTGAAATGCCCAAAGCTGGACACAACACTGGAGGTGTGGCTTCACCAGAGCTGAGAAGAAGCTGCCTCATGCTCCCTAGAACAGCCACCTCTGCACCAGCAGCTCTCCTGACACAGTCAGTAGTTAGTCATGGAGCCTGGCCTTGGGATGCTGCCAGAGTGGCCCCTAGGACACACTGAGCCTGCTTCCACTTGCCTGAAGAAGGCCTGAGAGGAGCTTTGGTGAAGGGCAAAATGATTCCATCTCTGTGTCAAGCGGTTGCTGGAAGAGGTCTGGGATACCACTGGGCTTAGCTCACTCAGCTTGCCACAGACTAATGATGTGCAGAGGCTTCCTTCCTCCCAGAGCTGGGACCCGCCAGTGAATGCCTCATTGCTGAGACTCCTTCCACCAAGCAAAAGATTTCCTCAGGAGCTGGGGGAGGGAACTGTGTCATGTGTGAGACAGATGCAAGGCTCTGCTGCTGGAATCATGTCCTAGTGAAAAGCACAGACCATGACAAACCACCAGCCTCCCCACGAGCTGGGGTTAGTCCTGGGATTCATTCCTAACCTTCCTGGGAGTGGCAGAGCTGCTAGTCCACCTCCACTGCCTGGCTAAGCAGCTGCAGGTGGGTTTCTGTGTAGCCAGGAAGGCTCAAATCCATAAAACCACCTCCTTCACCCCCTCCCACCTCCCAGCACAGAGCCTGAAGCATTCCCAGCAAATCCTAGTGCCAGCTAATGGCTTTTTATCCCACTGCTGGTGACCCTGACAGACATATCTGAGGCAACACAACCTATACATGGTATAGAAGAGGCTGTTCTTTGAGCTTCACGAAGCTCTGTTCCTCCACAGCTTCTGATGGCAAGCCAAGGAGTGACTGCAGCTGCTTGGAATTATTCATTCAATATTGTCTTCAGCTGGGTTTAGCAAGGAAACCAGGCATAAATCCCCACCCAGTTCTCCTTTTGTCCCTTCACCATCCCAGCAGAACATTGATGCTTCTGGCCAAATGGAGAAGAGGCTTTTGAATCACAGAATTGCCTGGGTGGAAAAGACCTTAAGATGGTTAAGCCCAACCATAACCTAACATCTCCTGGCCTGCATCAGGAACAGTGTGGCCAGCAGGAGCAGGGAGGTCATTCTGCCCCTGTACACTGCACTGCTTAGGCCTTACCTCGAGTCCTGTGTCCAGTTCTGGGCCACTCAGGTTAGGAAGGAGGTTGACTTGCTGGAAGGTGTCCAGAGAAGGGCAACAAAGTTGGTGAGGGGCTTGGAGCACAGCCCTGTGAGGAGAGGCTGAGGGAGCTGGGGTTGCTTAGCCTGGAGAAGAGGAGGCTCAGGGGAGACCTTCTTGCTCTCTCCAACTCCCTGCAGGGAGGTTGTAGCCAGGTGGGGGTTGGTCTCTTCTCCCAGGCACCCAGCACCAGAACAAGAGGACACAGTCTCAGGCTGCACCAGGGGAGGTTTAGGCTGGAGGTTAGGAGGAAGTTCTACACAGAGAGAGTGATTGGCCATTGGGATGGGCTGCCTGGGGAGGTGGTGGAGTCACCATCCCTGGAGGTGTTCAGGAGAAGACTTGATGGGGTGCTTGGTGCCATGGGTTAGTTGTTTAGGTGGTGTTGGATTGGTTGATAGGTTGGACACGATGGTCTTGAAGGTCTCTTCCAACCTGGTCTACCCTACCCTATCCTACCCTACCCCACCCTACCCTAATCTCACTGCACACAACTGTGATACCATGTCCCTCAGCTACTCATCCAAACATCTTCTAAACAACTCCAGAGGAGGAGACTCCACAACCTCTCTGGGCAGCCTGCTCCAGGCCTCAGCAGCCTCACACCAAAGAATTTTTACCCCATGCTCGAGAGGAAGCTCCTGGGTTGCAGTCTGTGCCCCTTGCCCCCTGTCCTGTCTCTGGGCACCACTGAGCAGAGTCAGCTCTGGGTTCCTGATTCTGCAGCTTGCACTCAGAAAAGGAGGTGCCCAAAGGTCTTGTGGTGGGATGGGAGAGGAAGAGTTCTGCCTTTCCATCGGTGCAGTTCCCCCCATCTGCGTGCAGTGCTTGCAGCTCTCTGCACCGTGGCGCACTCCAAGTGGGAAGGAACCCTCCAGCCGCTCACATGCTTCCCTCCCCCCAGCACGACCTTCCCGGCAGCCACGTGAGGAGCACAGGGCACAGGAGAGGATCGCTGGGAAAGGCAAAGCTATGCAAACACTGAGCTGGTGGCATGAGGTCCTGGCAGCTGCCTCACACCTCCCTCCTGCCAGGAAGCCACCCTGCTGCCAGCTCTTCTAAGAATGAGCTGCACCTCCTGTCACTGCTATGAGGCGGCAAGACAGTGAGGACACAGAGGAGCAAGGAGAGAGGCAGAAGGGGCAGCTTGCTCCCAGTCCTTCCCCTGCTCATTGCAGATCTCCCCAGGGACACTTCTTATTGCTGTCATTAAGCTCTCAAGCTTTCATTTTCTTCTGATCCCCCCTCCAACACCCCCAAAAAAACCACCCCAAACCCCCACCCACAACACTAGCAGCAGAAAAGAATTTCTTCAAGCTTCTCAAAACAATTACACTTCAAACAGAGAGCAAGCCTGAAGCACTTCAGTCAGCAAGCAGATGTTATCAAAGCTCTGAGCAGACATCAAAATGGGGCTCAGAAAGTCCTGGAGCAGGGATGCAACCACCTCTACAAAGCTGTTGTGCTCCAGAGGGAATTAGCATCCTTAAGAAGATCTCATCCACAGGGTGAAGCTGACCTAGAATGCTGGGTGTGATTCTCTCAAAACTCTGCCCCAAATGACCCAGGCAGGGACTGACTCTTCCAGAATGAAGTAGGTTAGCAGAATGTGTTGAAGAAGGGCTGCCAAACACCACCTCACACAGTCCCTCCCAGCCTGTCTGCTCATCTTAGGGGATTGAGTCAGTCATCAGTAAATTCACAGATGACAGCAAGCTGGGGGCAGGAGTTATCTGTTAGAGGGTAGGAGAGCTCTGCAGAGGGACCTGGACAGGCTGGGCAGATGGGCAGAGGCCAACAGGATGGCATTCAATAAGTCCAAGTGCCAGGGGCTGCACATTGGCCACAGCAACCCCAGGCAGAGCTACAGGCTGGGGGCAGAGTGGCTGGAGAGCAGCCAGGCAGAAAGGGACCTGGGGGTGATGGTTGACAGCAGCTGAACATGAGCCAGCAGTGTGCCCAGGTGGCCAAGAAGGCCAATGGCATCCTGGCCTGCATCAGGAACAGTGTGGCCAGCAGGAGCAGGGAGGTCATTGTGCCCCTGTACTCTGCATTGGTTAGGCCACACCTTGAGTCCTGTGTCCATTTCTGGGCTCCTCAGGTTAGGAAAGAGGTTGAGCTGCTGGAAGGTGTCCAGAGAAGGGCAACAAAGCTGGGGAGGGGTCTGAAGAAATATCCAACAGCGAGCAGGGTGAGGGAAAGACTCACAGCAATCAATATGATTGATAAGCAAGCTTCAACTTTACTGTTCAAAAGCCTGGCTTCTAAAGCATCTCAGCTCAATATGCACAGATGTCATTATTCCATTGGCTATTAGTCCAGGGTTCCATTATCATACCCAGCCTCCTTGTGGTTAGGCCTACCTGCAACTTCACAAGCTCCTTTCTCAGTAGTCCTTTGTTTCACATACACTTTGTTTCACATGCTGTGATCTTGCAAGCAACTGCCAGCACAGCCACAAGGCTATGGTGGCCTTGCTGCATCAGCACACCAGCTTACTGTGAGCAGTAAACAATAAGATGGAGTCTGGCCTACACACTTGGTTCAAGCAGCTGTTCCACAGAGCCATGTCCCTGCAATTCAAACCATTCCTCAACAGGGGAGGGTCTGGAGCACAGCCCTGTGAGGAGAGGCTGAGGGAGCTGGGGTTGCTTAGCCTGCAGAAGAGGAGGCTCAGGGGAGACCTTCTTGCTCTCTCCACCTCCCTGAAGGGAGGTTGTAGCCAGGTGGGGGGGTGGGCTCTTCTCCCAGGCAACCAGCCCCAGAACAAGAGGACACAGTCTCAAGCTGTGCCAGGGGAGGCTTAGGCTGGAGGTGAGGAAGAAATTCTTCCCAGCAAGAGAGATTGGCTACTGGCATGTGCTGCCCAGGGAGGTGGTGGAGTCCCCATCCCTGGAGGTGTTTAGGAAGAGCCTGGCTGAGGTACTCAGTGCCATGGTTTAGTTGATCAGATGGTGCTGGGTGATAGGTTGGACTGGATGATCTCAAAGGTCTTTTCCAACCTGGTTAATTCTGTTCTATTCTAATGCTCAGCAAAAGCTTAAGGGTGGGAGGAAAGAGGATGGAACCAGGGTATTTTGAGTGGTGCAAGGACAAGGGCCAGTGGGCACAAACTGCAACCCAGGAGGCTCCACCTGACCATGAGGAGAAACTTCTTTGTTTTGAGGGTGCTGGAGCCCTGGGGCAGGCTGCCCAGAGAGGTTGCTGAGTCTCCTTGTCCAGAGAGAGTCCAAACCCACCTTGACAATGTGCAAGCTGCTGGGGGTGTGTGGTGGTTTAGGCTGGGTGCTGGCCCAGAAGCCACTGCACAGGCCACAGCTGGGAGGTCCCAGGGGGTGTGCCCAGCCCAGGGGGTGGTCACAGGGAGCAGCTATTCCATTGCCATAGTGCCCTGCTCCCCTACAAAAGGTCCATGCGGGGTCTTCACTGCCTCTTTCGTCCCCTGCTGCTGCCTAGGTACAATGGCTGAGCTGCCTCCCCTGGGCCTGCCCAGGCCCCAGGCTGGGGTGGGGGGGGGGAAAGAGCCCTGGGGGGGGGTGTGTGTGGTGTTGGGTGTACCCCCAGATGGGGATGGGACGTTCTTGGGTATGTTCTGGGATCTCTTTCTTTGTCACGCTGCTTGTGGCTCTCTGTAAGACTTTGTGTTGTTGTTTGTTGTTTTCCTATTTAACCTTTCCATCACTTGTGCAATCCGCTTGCCTGGGTGGGGAGGGGATCTGCCCCAGCCCATTACAGGGTGACCCTGCTTTAGCAAGGCCTGGATGATCTCCAGAGGTCCCTTCCAAGCCCCACCATGCTGAGATTCCGTGATGCTCTGTGGCCTGGTGTAATGGGTTGGGGCAGGTCCCCTCCCCACCACAGGCAGAAATAACGACTCAGGCAAAGGGATTGCAAAAAGTGATGGAAAGGTTAACTAGGAAAACAACAATAAACAGCAATGAAAGTTTTACAGAGACCCACAAACACCATGACAAAGAGAGAGATCCCAGAACATACCCAAGAATATACCATCCCCACCTGGGGGTACCCCACCCCAGGGCTCTTTCCTCCCCCCCTCCCCCACCCCAGCCTGGGGCCTGGGCAGGCCCAGGGGAGGCAGCTCAGCCATTGTACCTAGGCAGCAGCAGGGGACGAAAGAGGCAGTGAAGACCCCACATGGACCTTTTGTAGGGGAGCAGGGCACTATGGCAATGGAATAGCTGCTCCCTGTGACCACCCCCTGGGCTGGGCACACCCCCTGGGACCTCCCAGCTGTGGCCTGTGCAGTGGCTTCTGGGCCAGCACCCAGCCTAAACCACCACACCTGGGAATGGAGAGCTCCATTCACAGCTTCCCCACTGCCTGCCTGCGTGCCACAGGCTGTGAGGAACACCTAACCACCTTTGTCCTTCATTTCTTGAGTCTGTAGAGCAAACAATCCACTTGCAAAGAGCATTGCCTGCAGCTCCTGGGAGCTTTCAGCTCCTCAGCAGGAAGCAGGGATGCAGAGGGGGGAACCTTGTAGGTTATTTTTGAAGGGCCAATTGTGAAAGATTTTGCCAAAAGAAAGTGAGAAGATGAGGAGCCAGCCTGGGGGAAAGAATAATACAATGGTAGGGGGAAGGGAATGGGACTTTTATTAACTGCAGCTCATCCCTCCAGGTAACCTTGGGGCTGAGGCAACCCTGGGAACCAGGAAGATGCTTCATATCGATCATGGGATTCATTGCAATCTTTCAGTGCATGCTTTTGAACGATGGGATGCCCCCAGAAGTGCTCCCTAATGTATACAATCCACTAGCTGCCACTCTCAATTAAACCCAGTTAATGAGATCTCTGATCACCCCACGGAGAAGAAAGCTCTGGCTCCACAGCTCGCTGGAAATGGAGGTGAAACTCGGTTGGGGTTTTTAATTGCTTCTCGTGGAGATCACCAGGATGTGTCTGCTCTGCTCTGTCTGGTGGCTGCATGAGGGTCACACAATCCAATAAAGCACTGAAACAAAAGCCAAGAGATGCTGGAGGCTCTGGCCTTTCACAGCAGCAGACACACATAGCAGTGACAGCTGACAGAGTGTCCCTTGCTGCTGGCAGGAAGGGACCTGGGGGCTCTAATGGACAAGCAGCTGAACAGGAGCCAGCAATGTGCCCAGGTGGCCAAGAGAGCCAAAGGCATCCTGGCTGGGATCAGCAATGCTGTGTCCAGAGGAGCAGGGAGGGGATTGTCCCCTGGCACTCAGCTCTGGGGAGGCCACACCTCCAGTGTTGTGTCCAGCTTTGGGCATTTCAGTCCAAGAGAGATGTGGAGGTGCTGGAGCCAGGGCAGAGCAGGGCAAGGAAGCTGGGAAGGGCCTGGAGAAGAAATCTGATGGAGAGAGACTGAAGGAGCTGGGGATGGGTAGTGTGAAAGAGAGGAGGCTGAGGGGAGACCTCCTGGCTGTCTACAGCTCCCTGAAAGGAGGTTGTGGAGAGGCTGCTGCTGGTCTCTGCTCACAGGGAATTAGTGACAGAACAAGAGGGAATGGCCTCAAGCTGCCCCTGGGGAGCTTTAGACTGGAGAGTAGGGAAAAAAAATTCCCATCAAGAGTGGTCAGGGATTGGAAAGTGCTGCCCAGAGAGGTGGTGGAGTCCCCAGCCCTGGCTGTGTTTGGCTGTGGTGCTTGGGGCTATGGTTTAGGGGTGAGCCTTGCAGAGTAGGGTTCTGGGTTGGACTTGGTGACGCTGAGGCTCTTCTCCAACCTGAATGTTTGTGTGATTCTGTGATTCACATGACAGAGGAGAAGGAGCTTTCACAGTTCTAGATGGAGCAGGGCATGGGTAGACAATCCCACGTCAGGCAGCTGCAAGAGAAGCATCTTAGAGATGCTGTGTTCCATCATGAGCCAGAAGAATCACGGATTTGTCTTGGTTGGAAGAGACCCTGAAGATCATCAACCCCAATCTCTATCCCACCCCTAAGCCATGTCCCTCAGCACCACACCTCTATGGCTGTGAAACCCCTCCAGGGATGGAGGTTCCACCACTCTCCTGGGCAGCCTCTTCCCTTTTTGGGAAGAAATTCTTCTGGGAGCTGCCAAAGGGACATTTGGTCTGGGAGACTCATGGAAGACAAGTGACCTGGAGGAAGGATGAGGCTGTTGAGGTGCTTCTAGCAACTGGAGGTTAGAAAGGATAAGAGCTATGTTGTTTCCGCCTGGTTAGAGATTCTTCTGGTCTTGTTTTCAACTAGGAAGTGAAGTTCAGCCCTCAGCTCTCTGTGGGAGGTTTGTTCCATGAGAGGACAGGATGGAAGGCTGTCCTAGCTGGAAGTCCTCTTTTATTTTACACCTGAGCTCCCAGTTCATCCCCAGAAACATCCTGACCCCTCTCAGCACCCTGCTGACAGTTCCCTTCCCTTCTGGAAAGGTTGCAGCAGG
Organism: Dryobates pubescens; assembly: GCF_014839835.1. Taxonomy (NCBI): domain Eukaryota; kingdom Metazoa; phylum Chordata; class Aves; order Piciformes; family Picidae; genus Dryobates; species Dryobates pubescens. The sequence continues at coordinate 768,238 of NC_071616.1, forward strand.
AGAAGTGAGCTGGGGGTGGGGGCAGGATCCCTGCTTGACTTTGCTGGCAAATCTGTTTTTACTGCTGGTCACCAGGTAAGGGGGGAAACAAAACCAACCAACCAAAAAGCCAAACTCACTGCAGAGTCAGCACTTGGTTTTTATTCTACCTCAAGGGTTTCAAAATACTCTGGAACTCTTGAGCTGAAAATCCCGGTTATGATAAAGGGGAAATGATGCCACCAGGTGAGACAGGCCAGCTGAACCACTGCTGTTGCTGGGTAGGATCCTCAGAGGCCATTCCACCAGCAACTGAGCAATTACAGCAGGCTCTAACTGCTCTCCCTGCAATAAATGTCCTTAAGCTGGCACTAGCCTGACAGAGTGGGAGGCAACCAGGCCAAGAGTGGCTGGGAAGGAGGGCAGGGGAAGCTCAGGTTCTTTGCAGCACTAACCTGAGTGCTGCCCTGCAATGAGCTGCAGCAATGTTCACTCACCTCTTTCTTCTATTGCTTTCCCTTTGGGGTTCTCTTCCTTGTGCTTGAATCCACAAACTTCCTCTTGATGTGATTCTTCCAAACATTTTGGCATGGCTCCAGAGGCTGGAAGTTCCCTGAGGGCTCTGCTGACCCAGGACAAGGAATCTGCCACAGGAGTTGGTGTGGATAATCTCCAGGGATCCCTTCTGACCACTGCCATGCTGTGACTATTTTTTCAGCCAGCAGCAGCTTGTAGCTGGTTGGGCTGAGCAGGGACCACAAGTTACAGGGTGGAAGCAGCTGTAGCTGAGGGGAGTGTCGCTGTGATTAGCTCAGCTGGCTCACTGCAGGATAAAGTTTGGCCCTTCCCCCTTTCGTGGTTCCCTCTCTGCTCTCCTTTGCTGCTGGTACAAATCTTCACAGCTCTCACATCAGCTTCGTGTCTCATCTGTAGACTTCTCTTCCCTCTCTCTGCTCTATGGGCTGGTTCTGTCCTGCACCATGTCAGACTGCCCTTGCTGGGATGACTTTGTTTGCCTTGGCAGGGAGGGAGCTGCTGTGCAGCGAGGGGAGGGCAGGGGAAGAGCTGCTGATTCCCTGCAGCTGTTCAAACAACCCCAGCCCCTCACCAACCATCTCCTTCCGTAAGTCTCACTCAGCATCTTGAGCCCAGCCTGGGCTCCTGCTTGCTGTCATTTTTCTGCCTCTTAGGGTTGTGGCAGTAGCAGAAGCATATTCTTGGGGCCATTTTTCTCTCCTCCAGGTCCTGCAGAATCCAAACCATGGACATCAAACTATGTCCCCAGGAGCCATGGCCACAGATTTCTTGAACGCCCCCAGGGATGGTGACTCCACCAGCTCCTTGGGCAGCCTGTTCCAATGCCTGACCACTCCTGAAGGAAAGAAATTGTTCCTCAGGTCCAACCTAAACCTCTCCTGGTACAAACTGAGGCTATTTCCTCTCATCCCATGACCTGATACTAGGGGGAAGTCACCAAGCCCAAGCCCCACCTGGCTTGGACCCACCTCCTAATCACAGAATACAGAATTAACCAGGCTGGAAAAGACCTTTGAGATCATGAAGGCCAAGCTATCACCCAACCCCACCTAATCAACTAAACCATGGCACCAAGTGCCTCAGCCAGTCTATTCTTAAACACTTCCAGCTTAAAAGAAACACAACTCTCACTTCAAGAAGGACACTGAGGTGCTGGAGTGTGCCCAGAGAAGACCAAGGGTCTGCAGAACAGGGCTGGTGAGGAGCAGCTGAAGGATCTGGGGTTGTTTAGCCTGGAGAAAGGAAGCTGAGGGGAGGTCTTGTTGCTCTCTGCAACTCCCTCAAAGGAGGCTGGAGGGAGCTGGGGCTTGGTCTCTTCTCCCAAGAAACAAGTGATGGGACAAGTGGAAATGGCTTCAGGTTGCCCCAGGGCAGGTTTGGGTTGCACATGAGGAACAATTTCTTCCCCCAGAGTATTGTGCAGCCCTGAACCAGACTGTCCAGGTGCCCTGGTTTGAGGCCAGGCAGATCCTCTCTTGCCCCTGAGAGGGGCAAAAGAATGACACTCATCACACCAAGGGATTGCAGAGGTGATGGAAAGTTCAAATGGAAAAGCAATTAGTGCTTTACAGAAGCTACAAAGCACAGGGACAAAGGTGCCCCAAAGTGTACAGAGTCCCTTCCAGCACACCCAAAGCTGTAGGGTAGGGTAGGGTAGGGTAGGATAGGATAGGGTAGGATAGGATAGGGTAGAGTAGGGTAGGATAGGACAGGATAGAATAGGATAGGGTAGGGAAGGATAGGATAGGGTAGGGTAGGGAAGGATAGGATAGGATAGGATAGGATAGGATAGGATAGGATAGGATAGGATAGGATAGGATAGGATAGGATAGGATAGGATTAACCAGGCTGGAAAAGACCTTTGAGATCATCCAGTCCAACCTATCAGCCAACACCATCTGAGCAACTAAACCATGGCACCAAGTGCCTCAGCCAGGCTCTTCCTAAACACCTCCAGGGATGGGGACTCCACCACCTCCCTGGGCAGCACATCCCAAGGGCCAAGCTCTCTCTCTCTGGGAAGGATTTCTTCCTCACATCCAGCCTAGACCTCCTGGCATGCTGGGCCAGGAATATTTCCAGCTTTTCTTGAGGGAAATTTGGGCAGAATCTAATCATCAACCTTTTGGGAAGGAAGAAAAATGTCCTTGCAGGACCAGGAAGAGAAGCCATTCTCCTGCAGGTAATGGAGGAAGATTTGGCCTGCCAAAGGTTGGAGCCTCCATGCATCTTCAGAATCAGCTTCTCCTGAGACCAGGAGGGAGTTGTCATATGTAGAGCATGGAGATGTCTCTGAATCCTCACCCAGAGGGAGGCAAACAAAAGGGCTCAAGATGAAGCTTGGTGTGCAGAAGACCTGAGTTCCAGAAATGCCCACAAGAGCAGGGACTGAGGTTTATTTAGACCACTCCTGTGTTCCCATGGGCTGTGTGACCTCAGGTTTGGTAGCTGTTGGGAGGATGTGGGTAACTCTGGGGCACTGACAAGGGATTACAGGTCTATAAAAAGGCATCTATAGGCTGAACTATGGCAAGGGAACACCTCAGCTATGAGGATAGCTTAAGGGAGCTAGGGCTGTTCAGGATGGAGAAGAGAAGGCTCTGAAGGCTCTGGGGAGACCTAATAGCAGCCTGCCAGGACCTGAAGGAGGCTACAAGAGGGATGGATAGGGCCTGCTTGCAAAGGCCTGCAGTGACAGGACCAGGGACAATGGCTTCAAACTAGAGAAGAGCAGATCTAGATTGGATGTTAGGAACAAGTTGTGCACCATGTGGGTAGTGGAACACTGGGAGGGACTGTTCAGGGAGGTGGTTGAGGCTCTGTCTCTGGAGACATACTCAAGGTGGACTAGCAGCCTGGGCATGTGGACAGCCACCACAGTGTATTTACAGAAAATATGGTCCAGCAGGTGATCAAGCAGATTTTAAACCCTTGGATCCTGGTTCAGCTCCTGATTTGAACCATGTTGTGGAAGTTCCTTCTCTACTCTTCTGGTTTCGTTTTGCCTTTGCCTTATTTAGCTAAAACATGTCTGGGTGAAGTGTGTTTGGCTCCCACCTGCTGCAGCAGCGTTGTGGCCATCACCAGCATCTCCAGACACCTTGGTAATAATGCTAATTGAGTGTGTTTGATAAACGCCACACACAGTAGGGACAAATGGGAGAGAGAATAGGTAAGATGCAAGGAGGTGAATAGAGGATAAAGATCTCTTCAAACTGGAGCAGGGCAGATTCAGATTGGATGTTAGAAACAAGTTCTTTACCATGAGGGTAGTGGAACACTGGAATCAGGTTGCCTAGGGAGGTGGTTGTGGCCCCATCCCTGCAGATACTCAAGTTGAGGCTTGACAAGGCTCTGGGCAGCCTGCTCTAGTGGAGGATGTCCCTGCTGACTGCAGGGTTGGACTGGATGACCTTTGGAGGGCCCTTCCAGCCCAAACCATTCTGTGATTCTATGATCTCTACCAGTGTGTGCAAGGTAACGTGGGGGCTGACACAGATCTGAAGGACATTATCATCTTCACATGATGTGAAGAGGCTGGATGGAAACAAACTGCTACCAAAAGGAGGCTTGCTACGTGCGGCTGTGGTCTGGGACAGGCTTTCCCAGGCACTTGGCATCTCTCCTTTCTTATGAAGACAAGAAGGAAAGCACTTGGAAGCTGAGCTCTGCCTGGGAAACTGGAGTGTAGCTTTGGGGTCTGGAGGAATGAAGTTATGTGCTGGAACTGATCTCAGACATGGAAGACCTCTGGAGGGAAGACAGGGGCCAGGAAACTCTGAGAACAGGCTCAGCACTGCCCCTCCACGGGGATGGGTGCATGGAGTTCATCGTGAAGTGACCCTTTGCTGGCAAACTGTGTGCTCTGCTTTGTGGCAGAGAGGGTCATGGTGAGCATTGCTCTACACTGAGTGCAGAAATGCTTGGCCACAATCTCCCATAGCGTCCTCATGGTGAAACTGGTGAGAGCTGACTTGAAGAGGTAGACTGGAAAGTAAAAGGGCCCTGCAGGCTCCAAGGGCTGTGCCTGGTGAGCACTGTTCTGTAGGGATCAGTACTGGGGACAGTACTTCCTGATAGAACCATAGAATTGTCTCCTTTGGAAAAGCACCCCAGGATCACCCAGTCCAACCCTCAGCCCCACCACCACCATGGCCATTAAACCATTTCCCACAGTGCCATAGCCAGAGGTTTCTTGAGCACCTCCAGGGATGGGGACTCCACCACCTCCCTGGGCAGCCTGTGCCAATCCCTGACCACTCTTGCAGCAAAGAAATTTTCCCTCAAATTGAACCCAAACCTCTCCTGGCACAATTCCAGGCCATTTCCTCTCATTCTATCACCTGATGCTAGGAAGAAGAGACCAACCTCTATCTCCCTGCAGCCTCCTTTCAGGGAGCTGTAAAGAGCAATGAGGTCTCCCTTCAGCCTCAGTGCCCTTCTCTGGACATGTCCCAGCACCTCAATGCCCTTCCTGGAGTGAGGGGCCCAGAACTCAACACAGTACTCGAGGTGTGGCCTCACCTGTGCTGAGCACAGGGGGATGATCACCTCCCTGTCCCTGCTGGCCACCCTGTGTCTGACCCAAGCCAGGATGCCATTGGCTTTCTTGGCCACCTGGGCACACTGATGGCTCCTGTTCAGTTGCCTGTCACCCAATACCCCCAGGATCCTCTCCAACCTGCAGCTTTCCAACCACACATCCCCAGGTCTGTAGCTCACCATGGGGTGGTTGTGACCCAGGTGCAGGACCTGGCACTTGGCCTTGTTGAACTTCATGCAATTAGCCTTAGCCCATGGGTCTCACCTGCCCAGGTCCTGCTGTAAAGCCTCCCTGCCCTCTAGCAGATGGACACAGCCACCCAGCTTGGTGGCACCTGCAGCCTTACTGAGGGTGCCTCAACACCCTCATCCAGATCATTGATAAAGATATTAAAGAAGACACCTTCAACTAGATCAGGCTGCCCAGAGTCTCTTCAACTCTGGGATTATCCTGGACAATTGCTACCACAGCAGTCATCAGGAAAAAGATGTCTTGAGTGTGTCCAGCAGGTCCAGGGAGGTTCTCTTCACAGTCTCACAGTCTCACAGTATCACCAAGGTTGGAAGAGACCTCGAGGATCATCGAGTCCAACCTGTCACCACAGACCTCATGACTAGACCATGGCACCAAGTGCCACATCCAATCCCCTCTTGAACACCTCCAGGGATGGGGACTCCACCACCTCCCTGGGCAGCACATCCCAATGACGAACGACTCGCTCGGTGAAGAACTTTCTCCTCACCTCCAGCCTGAACCTCCCCTGGCACAGCTTGAGACTGTGTCCTCTTGTTCTGGTGCTGGTTGCCTGGAAGAAGAGACCAACGCCTTCCTGGCTACAACCTCCCTTTGGGTAGTTGTAGAGGGCAATGAGGTCACCCCTGAGGTCACCTTCTACTCTGCCCTGGTGAGGCCACACCTGGAATATTGCAGTTCTGGGCTCCCCAGTTCAAGAGGGACAGGGATCTGCTGGAGAGAGTCCAGGGGAGGGCTAAGTGGATGCTGAAGGGACTGCAGCACTGCCTGGGGAGGAAAGGCTGAGAGACAGTCTGAACAGGAGAAGACTGAGAGGGATCTGATCAATGTCTATCAATATCTGAGGGCTGGGGGTCAAGAAGGAGGGGACAGGCTCTGCTCAGCTGCACCCTGGGATAGGACAAGGGGCAATGGATGGAAACTCCAGCAGAGGAGGTTCCAGCTCAGCATGAGGAGGAACTTCTGCCCTGTGAGGCTCCCAGAGCCCTGGAGCAGGCTGCCCAGAGAGGTTGTGGAGTCTCCTTCTCTGGAGCCTTCCCAGCCCTGTCTGGATGTGTTCCTGTGTGACCTGTGCTGGATTCTCTGCTCCTGCTCTGGCAGCAGGGCTGGACTCAATGATCTCTGAAGGTCCCTTCTAACCCTAACACCCTGTGATGTGGTGGGGTACTTTTTCTATCAGTGCAAGCTTGGCTGAGGGAAAAAAAAGGAAAAAAAAAAGAAAAAAAGAAAGAGGAAAATGATTTGAGTTTGGGTCAGTAGGATGCTGGGAATAACAAACAGTTTGGAATTGAATTTCACACTTGGTTCCATATGACTGACTTCCCTGGGATTGTGCTGACAGAGCTAAAGCCAGTCCTGAAGGTCTCAGGTTTCATTGAAGTAGATAAAGCATTGTCTGTGTGCCTCCCTGTTGGTTACTGTGGGAAAACAGAATAAACAAACCACCAAACCCCGTGACTGACTCGGCAGGTAGTCAAACTCAGAGCTCTACACCTGTCCAGCCGTGTAAAACTGATGGGTTATGCCCATCCTGAACGGGGGGGGGGGAGGGCTTGTGAGAGTCTTGCTCTCCCTGGAGGGGTTTTACTCCTGGGGAACTGAGTCAGTCTGTTCCACTCCCCCTCCCTGTCCAGCAAGCCTATAAAAAGGAAGCCACTGCAGCCATTTGCTCTCTTTTGCTTCTGTCTCCTGGGGATGAAAGAGAGTTGCTGCTGGCTTCCTGCTTCTCTGCAATGTGGTCCTCCCTGCTCCATCCACACCTCTGCAAAGGACTGGGTTTGTATTCATATTCTCCCCATCCATCCTTGTTCCTTACCCTTGTGAACCCTTCCTCTTACTGTTTTATATATATATATATATATATATATATATAGTTTAAAGAAAACTTTTATGTCTCTACTTCCAGACCTACTCCAAATTATTTCTCGGTGGATTTGGCCCCTTCCTGGTTTTTTCCCTTCTCTATTGGGAAAGAGGAGGGGGGAACAGGGGAGGGATTCTCAGTCTTGCCCCCATCTATCACAGTATCACAGTATCACAGTAACTAAGGTTGGAAGAGACCCCAAGGATCATCAAGTCCAACCTGTTCCAACAGACCTCACGACTAGACCATGGCACCAAGTGCCACGTCCAATCTCCTCTTGAACACCTCCAGGGACGGCGACTCCACCACCTCCCTGGGCAGCACATCCCAATGACGAACGACTCGCTCGGTGAAGAACTTTCTCCTCACCTCGAGTCTAAACCTCCCCTGGCACAGCTTGAGACTGTGTCCCCTTGTTCTGTAGCTGGTTGCCTGGGAGAAGAGACCAACTCCCTCCTGTCTACAACCACCTTTCAGGTAGTTGTAGAGGGCAATGAGGTCACCTCTGATCCTTCTCTTCTCCAGGCTAAGCAACCCCAGCTCCCTCAGCCTCTCCTCACAGGGCTGTGCTCAAGGCCTCTCCCCAGCCTTGTTGCCCTTCTCTGGACACCTTCAAGTGTCTCGATGTCCTTCCTAAACTGAAGGGCCCAGAACTGGACACAGGACTCAAGGTGTGGCCTAACCAATGCAGAGTACAGGGGCACAATGACCTCCCTGCTCCTGCTGGCCACACTATTCCTAATACAGGCCAGGATGCCATTGGCCTTCTTGGCCACCTGGGCACACTGCTGCCTCATGTTTTGGCAGCTGTCAATCAACACCCCCAGGTCCCTCTCTGCCTGGCTGCTCTCAGCCACTCTGACCCCAGCCTGTAGCTCTGCCTGGGGTTGCCGTGGCCAAAGTGCAGCCCCTGGCACTTGGACTTATTAAATGCCATCCCATTGGACTCTGCCCATCTGTCCAGTCGGTCGAGGTCCCTCTGCAGAGCCTTTCTACCCTCTAACTGACTAACATCTGTTCCCAACTTGGTGTCATCTGCAAACTTGCTGATGACTGACTCAACCCCCTCCTCCAGATCATCAATGAAGATGTTAAAGAGCATGGGGCCCAGCACTCATCCCTGGGGGACGCCACTGGTGCCTGGCTGCCAGCTGGCTGTGGCACCATTCACCACCACTCTCTGGGCTTGGCCCTCCAGCCAGTTCCTAACCCAGCACAGAGTGTTGCTGTCCAAGCCATGAGCTGACAGCTTAGCCAGCAGTTTACTGTGGGGGACGGTGTCAAAGGCCTTGCTGAAGTCCAGGTAGACTACATCCACAGCCTGCCCCACATCCACCAGATGGGTGACCTGATCATAGAAGGAGATCAGGTTGGAGAGGCAGGACCTGCCCTTCCTAAATCCATGTTGGCTGGACATGAGCCCTTGGCCATCCTTCAGGTGCAGTTATTGCCCCCAGGATAATCTGCTCCATCACTTTCCCTGGCACTGAGGTCAGGCTGACTGGTCTGGAGTTTCCAGCTTCCTCCATCCCACCCTGCTTGTGGATGGGGACCACATTGGCCAGTTTCCAGTCATCTGGGACCTCTCCAGTGAGCCAGGACTGGAGCAAAATGATGGAGAGCGGCTTGGCCAGCTCATCTGCCAGCTAAGAGCTCATCTGAGCTCTTAAATCCCAGTTAAGGCTCAAACCACCACAAAACACAGCCAAAGACCGATGTCAAACCTACAGTAAATGAGATGTGCATAAGAAGACTGAGGGAGCTCAGTGCAACACCCATGAGCCTCTTCACTTGCCTCATAGAATTGTTTGGGTTGGAAGAGACCTCTAAGGTCATCCGGTCCAACCAGCCACCTAACACCAGCATGGCCATTAAACCATGTCCCAGGGTGCCATGGCCACCTGTTTCTTAACCACCTCCAGGGATGGTGATGCCCTCCACCTCCCTGGGCAGCCCCCACCAAGGATCAACCACTCTTTCAGTGAAAAAAGACACAGCCTCCCACAGGGAATTGTTCAAGGTTCAGCCACAGCTGTCTTTTGTCCCATCCAGTGCTGACTGCAGCAGTGTGTGATGCAGGCAACTCACTCCCAGTAGGCACCACCCAGAGTCACCCAGGGAGACACTGCAGCACGTTGCCCAGGGAGGCTGTGAGTGCCCCCTCCCTGGTGGTGCTCAAGGCCAGGCTGGATGAGGCCTTGAGCAACCTGGGCTGGTGGGAGGTGGCCCTGCCCGTGGCAGGGGGATTGGAACTGGCTGATCTTTAAGGTCCCTTCCAACCCAACCCATTCTATGAACCTGTGAATCTGCAAGGGAGCATCTCACACCACATGGTACCAAGGCTGATTTCATCTCCTAAACTCCTGTTGCAGTACAGGTTTTCAATTTCAATCACAGAACCCCAGTGTGGTGAAGGCTTGGGAGGGACCTCTGGAGATCAGCCAGTCCAACCCTCTGCTAAAGCAGGGACACCCACAGCAGCTTGCCCAGGATCACAACAGCCAGCGGGGTTGGAAGCTCTCCAGACAAAGAGACTCCACAGCCTCTGGGCAGCCTGCTCCAGGCCTTCAGCACCCTCACAGCAACTAAGTTTCTCCTCTTGTTCAGATGGAATCTCCTGGGTTCCAGTTTGTTCCCATTGCCCCTGCCCTGTCTCTGGCCACCACTGACAAGAGTCTGGCCCCATCCTCTTGCCCCCCACCCTTTAGCTCTTGCTGAGCATTGCTGAGCATTGCTGAGCTCCCCTCTGGGGCTGCTCTACTGCAGGCTCAACAGCCCCAGGGCTCTCAGCCTTTCCTCCTCACAGAGCTGCTCCAGGCCCCTCAGCAGCTTTGTAATCTCCCCTGGAGTCTCCCCAGCAGCTCCCTGTCTCTCCAGAACTGGGGAGCCCAGGCTGGGAGATGCTGTTCTGAGCATGTTTTCACATGGATCTCAGGATCTGAGAGGAACTGCTGACATAAAGCTTAACAAAATAATGGGAATACTCAATGACATTTAATCACTCAGGGCACCTGCTCCTTACTACTGATTGGAGCAACTTATCTTAATTCCTGGATCAAGTGTCTGCTGCTAGGGCCTTAACGAAGCAGTGCTTTGCTCATTGCCATTTAAAATGATTCAGGGGGGGAAACCCAGCCCAAACAAACACTTGAACATCTTCCCTGTTTGGTAAGCAACTCATTTCCCATTAAAAAACAACAACAACAACAAAACAAAAGAAAAAGAACCCCAACCCTTCTACAATAAAAGAGTCTCTTGGGCAGCTTTACTCTAACACAACATGAGCTCGCTCCTGACCCATGAGTAGGAAGGGCACTGTTCATGACATCTTGGGAGTGTCCTATTTCAACACTGCCCAAATCACCTCATGGTCTCTGCAGCACACACTGAACATTCTCTGGAGACTTTCAAGAGCTAGCTGGATGAGTTCCTGTGTGACCTGTGCTGGGTTCTCTGGTCCTGCTCTGGCAGGGGGGGTGGACTCAATGACTTTCAGAGGTCTCTTCCAACCCCTAACATCCTGTGAGACAGTGATTCTCCATGCCGTGCTGCATCAAGGTATAGATACCTGGTTTAGTTACACACAAACTACATATAGCTAAGCTATGAAACCCAAGGACCCAGCTGCTCAAAGGTAGGGCCGTGTTAGTAAAGGCCCTGCTTGGAGTAGTCTCCAGCTCTGGGGGCTTCACCAGAGGAAGAAGGTTAGCTCTCCACACTGCTCTGCAGCCCATGCTGCATGCTGCCTCCTTCCCTTCTCATCTCAGCTTCACAGCCCAGAAGCCAACCATCTCCTGGGCTGCATCCCCAGCAGCCTGGGCAGCAGGTGGAGGATTAAGCAGGATTCTGACCCTCCGCTCCCCTCTGCTGAGACCCCAGCTGCAGTGCTGGGGTCAGCTCTGGAGTCCTCAGCACACCACAGAGACCTGTTGGAGAAGGGCCAGAGGAGGCCACAGCTATGATGGGAGAGTTGAAAGCCTTCTGCTATGAGACCAAGCTGAGAGAGTTAGGCTTGTTCAGCCCGGAGAAGAGAAGGCTCCAGGGAGACCTTCTGGTGATCTTTCAGTGCTTCAAAGGGCTGATCAGAAAGCTGGGGACAGACTTTTTATCAGGGACTGTTGTGATAGGACAAGGGGTGATGGTTTGAAATAAAAGAGGGAGATTCAGGCTGGAGAGAAGGAAGAAATCATTAATGCTGTGGGTAGTGTGACCCTGGCCCGAGTTGCCGAGAGAGGTGGTAGAAGCCCCATGCCTACAAACATTTCAGGCCAGGCTGTCTGGGACTGTGAGCAACCTCATTGGAATGAGCTGCCCAGGGAGGTGGTAGAGTCCTCATCCCTGGAGGTGTTTAGGAAGAGCCTGGCTGAGGCACTTGGTGCCATGGTTTAGTTGATCAGATGGTGTTGGGTGAGAGGTTGGGCTTGATGATCTCAAAGGTCTTTTCCTACCTGGTTAGTTGTATTGTATTGTATTGTATTGTATTGTATTGTATTGTATTCTGTTCTATTCTATTCTATTCTGTTCTATTCTGTTCTGTTCTCAGTGAAGTGACAGCAAACTCTCCCTGCTCAGGGATGTGTGCTCCTGCCGTTGGCGCTTGCTCAGCCGCCCTGCCGCAGGGTTGCGTGCTCCCCAGTGTGATTTCTGGTCCTTTCCAGCTGTAGATGAAGCATGGGATGGTGGCCAGCACACAGGGCAGCAGCCTAATGGTTGAGAGTGGGAAATAGCCAATTAACAGATCAAAGTCAGGGAAATTAAGCCTTGAGAGGAAAGGGAGCAAGCAGGGTGGGGTTGGGAAGGGCCTGGTAACAGCATCCCTCGGGGGAGACACCAGGGGAGGGAGTGGGACTGGAATCAAAGCAGCAGAGGCCAGAATGCTTACAAATCATAGAATCACAGAGTGCTTGGGACGGGAAGGGACCTTTAAAGGTCATCTAGTCCAAACCCTGCAGTTAGCAGGGACATCTGCAGCTACAGAAGGTTGCTCAGAGCCCCAGCCTCACCTTGAATGTTTCTAGGCATGGGGCTTCTCCCACCTCTCTGGGCAGCCTGGGCCAGGGTCTCACCACCCTCAGCATTTGCAGTTCCTTCCTTCTCTCCAGTCTGAATCTCCCTCTTTTATTTCAAACCATCCCCCCTTGTCCTGTCACAACAGGACCTGACAAAAACTCTCTCCCCAGCTTTCTGATCAGCCCCTTGAAGTCCTGCAAGGCCACCAGAAGGTCTCCCTGGAGCCTTTTCTTCTCCAGGCTGAACAAGCCCAATTCCCTCAAGCCTTACAGCAGAGGGCTTCCAGCTCTCCCATCATAGCTGTGGCTTCCTCTGGCCCTTCTCCAACAGGTCTCTGTCTGTGCTGTGCTGAGGACTCCAGAGCTGGCCCCAGCACTGCAGGGGGGTCTCAGCAGAGGGGAGCAGAGGGTCAGAATCCCCTCCCTCCACCTGCTGCCCAGGCTGCTGGGCATGCATCCCAGGAGATGGTTGGCTTCTGGGCCGTGAAGCTAAGATGAGAATGGAAAGGGAAGGAGACAGCAAGCAGCATGGGCTGCAGAGCAGCATGGAGAGCTAACTTTTCCTAGGATGGGCCAACAGCCTGATTATTTTCTGAGAAGGATCAGCCCAGCTCACAGCTGTAGAGAACATGAGCAGGGGGATGGGAAGGGAAGCAGGAAAGTCAGCAGTGCTCTGCCAAGCAGCAGTTGAGCTGGAAGGAGGCACCTGGGAACGTGCAAGATGGGGTTTGCAGGCACAGCTCTGCAAGGTGCAGAAAGAAGCCATGTTCTGGGGGGCAGCAAAGGCCACTGAAGAGATCCTAGGTGGCTGGTGTGATCTGCTATGTTCAGAGCTAATTCCCACCGTTTGGGGAAGAGAAGGGAAAATGGCAACAAATTTGTCTGTTCTTTTCATAGCAGCTTGACTCTGCTGGTGTCTACCCTCCCTGACCAGCAGCTGCTTCACTGCTCCTGGGTAGTGCCCCAAGCCCAAACCTGCTGCCTGCTCGCTGCCAGAAAGCCCTTCCCCAGGGCTCTTTCTCCTACTGCAGCAGCTCTTGAGGGCAGTAGGTTTCCTGGGTCTGTCAACCACATGGATTTCTAGCTGGGGCCCTGCATAAACACAGATCATTCATCATCCAGGGCTTGCTCACTGTCATGGTTTCACAGTCTGGGACTGGTATGAATGGAACCAGCCAGAAACAGCAAGAACTTTGTTTTCCTCCTGTCCTGTCTACAGAGGAAGAACTTAGCTGATAAACTCTGGTGGAAGTCCAAAGGGAGAGCTAGCCAGGTTATTTTAAGAGATATTTCAAAGTGAAAACACAGGCTTTCACAACTTGAATTTAAAGAAATGCTGGTAGGAAACACAAGAATGACAAATATTTTCCAAAAGCAGGCAAAAATCACCAACTTCCTTTCCCTCCTCTTTTTTCAGTAAGAAAAGATGGAAGTGAAGATAAAAAAAAAATTAAAAAAAATCCAAACAAGTTTTCAAAAGGAGGCAAAAAAAGAGAATGTTTAGCTTTCAAACAATTCTGATTGGAAGCCGAAAGGAACAAAACACACAAAAAGTTAAGAACTCTGCAAGGAAAGGCATGGATTTTGCAGAGAGCAACATGAAGTCTTATAGAATAGAATAGAATAGAATAGAATAGAGTTAACCAGGTTGGAAAAGACCTTTGAGATCATCCAGTCCAACCTATCACCCAACAACATCTACTCAACTAAACCATGGCACCAAGTGCCTCAGCCAGGCTCTTCCTAAACACCCCCAGGGATGGGGACTCCACCACCTCCCTGGGCAGCACATCCCAGTGGCCAATCTCTCTTTCTATGAAGAACTTCTTCCTAACATCTAGTATAAACCTCCCCTGGCACAGCATGAGACTGTGTCCTCTTGTTCTGGTGCTGGCTGCCTGGGAGAAGAGACCAACCCCCACCTGGCTACAACCTCCCTTCAGGGAGTCAAAGAGAGCAAGAAGGTCTCCCCTGAGCCTCTTCTTCTCCAGGCTAAGCAACCCCAGCTCCCTCAGCCTCTCCTCACAGGGCTGTGCTCCAGACCCCTTCCCAGCTTTGTTGCCCTTCTCTGGACACCTTCCAGCAGCTCAACCTCCTTCCTAACCTGAGGAGCCCAGAACTGGACACAGGACTCAAGGTGTGGCCTAAGCAGTGCTGAGCACAGGGCACAAGGACTTCCCTGCTCTTGCTGGCCACACTGTTCCTGATGCAGGCCAGGATGCCATTGGCCTTCTTGGCCACCTGGGCACACTGATGGCTCATGTTCAGTTGCTGTCAACCACTACCCCCAGGTCCCTTTCTGCCTGGCTGCTCTCAGCCACTCTGCCCCCAGCCTGTAGCACTGCCTGGGGTTGTTGTGGCCAATGTGTAGAACCTGGCACTTGGATGTGTTCAATCTCCTGCCCTTGGCCTCTGCCCATCTGTCCAGCCTGTATAGACTCATTTTAGTTGGAAGACCTTTCAGGTTATCCTTAACACTGCCAAGTCTAGGGCTAAGCCATGGCCCTCAGCACCACATTTCTGTGGCTTCATTTTCAGTTTAAAAACAGAGGTGAAAGAAGCAGCTGGCCCCAGAGAAACACACAACACTGTGTCAAGAGTCAGGGCTGGGCTGGCCTCCAGGTCAGTGCCAGAGGCTCTCTGTGAGCCCCAAAGGGAAGAGAAGGGGAAGAAGGAAGAGAGACTGATGGGCCAGGAATGAATCTGAACCACCTGGGGTGGAAATGAGAATGATCCAATGGAACAGATCCACAAACCAATGTGGAACCCAGCCGCTGATGGCAGTGATGCCACCATTGGCACCACTGATGCTGGGGGCAGTCCCAGACTGGAATCGACAGCAGAGGTGGATTTAGGAAGGTATGGACTGGGATTGAAAGCAGAAGGGACAGAGTCCTCCTGCAACTCCCCTGCCCATTGAAGAAGAGGCCTGACCTGGGTGATCCCTCAGCTTTCTCCTGAAAATGCCATCCATGGATGCAACCCCTTGTTGGTCAGTTGAGGGTCACCTGTCCTGTCTGCTCCTCCCCACAGCTGCCACCTCTGCTTTCCTTCACCCCAAGGTGAGACACAAGCTCTGGCAGAGGAGCAAGTCTCAGGCAGAGCCTTTCTGTAACAGCACCAGAGCTGTGGCAGTGCTGGGAGGCAACTGTGGCCTTCTGTACCAAGGGGTTTAAGCTCTGTTTCTCTGATCTGACAGCAGTCAGAAGCACATTTCATCCTTATCTAGCAGCTAGAAAGCCGATTGCAATGGTCAGGAGACCACTGTATGGAGCACTGCTGCCCACGGTTGTGCTTCCAGAGGCTAATGGTCCTCCGGACATTACAGGCTGCACGAGCAGCATGGAGTGGTTTTCCCTCCAGAATGGCAGCAGTTTACATTTTCATCTTGAGAAGAAAGGAGTCCACAAGGTCAGGACAACAAAGAATTAAACCCAGCATGTCTGAGGCAGGAAGAGTGCAATTATGATGAGTTACAACCTGGTCAGGATTAACATGTCTCCCAGAAAGTGCAAAGGAATCTCCAACCATTAAACTGTCTAGCTCCTGGCTGTTAGATTTGATCCATAAATGTACCTTCAACAGTGCAGTGCCCTCTAGCACAGTAATAAAGGATTAACCACGAGTTAATACCTTCCAAATTACTACTTGGAAGCCTCTTTAAGTCCTCCCATCCAAACACTGCTGCAGAAAGAAAATTCAATCTGAAAGGGCTGCAGCCCTGGTGAGAATCAAAATCAACTCTTCCTCATCCCCAGGGGAAGCAAAACCATCACTCACTTTTTACTGGTTGCTAAATGCAGGTTTTGATTAAGCTGCCCTTTGGTTGGTTGTTTTGGGGGGTGGGTTGTTTTTTTTTCCAGCTCCTTATGACAATGGAAATTACTCCCTGAAACATAAATTGGGAAGTGGGATGAGAGTTAAGAAATCATATTTCTGAAAGTTGTCTAGGAACAAAGGAACTTGATAACAGAAGCAATTTACACCATATTATAGGACTGGCCATCAGTGAGAGCAAGAGGTGGGCACGTAGGCCACCTCAGATTGGTCTCATCTGAGTCAGGAGCTGCTCAGCTGTGTGCCATGTCCAAATGCACTTTGGCTGAATGAACTAGAGGCTGCTGAGCAGGAGGAATCTGAGCTGCTTTGGTCTCACATCACTAGACTTGAAGATGAGGTAGCCTGGTGTGATTGGCTCGTCAATGGGGACCAGAGGGTGTCATGGTAAGATTATTTTAATGGTGCAGATTCTCTCTGAGGACACCTGGAAGAGTGGTCCACAGCTAGGTGACCCCACTTCTGAGTGGTTTGTTTTGCAGCACCCCAAGTTGTATCTGCAGAGATTGGAGCTCCTGGGCATGGCAGCCAAAACCCTTACCTCAGGAGAAGGGGAAAGGTTGCAGAGCTTGTGGTCTACTGTGACACTGGGAGGCACCTACAACTAGTCCACCAGAGGAGGCTGAGGTTGGACCTTAGAAGAAACTTCTTTACCAAAAGGGTTCTCAACTGCTGGAACAAGCTGCCCAAGGTGATGGTTGAATCCCCATCCCTGGAGTTGTTTCAAAGCAGCAGATATGTGGTATTGAGCAACATGGTTTAGCACCAGCCTGGGTAAGGTTAGAGAATGGTTGGATGATCTTAAAGGATATTTACAACTGAAATGATTCTGTGGTTCTATGCCAGTGACTTCTGCAACACCCCAAAGCTACCGTGCTTATGTTAGTGTTGATACCACATTCTGCCTCCCTTTTCCAGCTCTTCCCATGCTCAGGAGATGGTAAATATCAAATCAGGGGAAGCTACAGCTCTATCATGCAGAGCCCAGTCATCATCACAGATGAGCTATTTTCTCATGGTCTGGAGAACAAGACCACTGTTTGCTGGCTCAGATCACAGGCTGTGTGCTGAGGAGTATCTTCTGGGCTGCAGGAAGACAACGCAGCACGGCCCTTACAGAGCAGACACAACTAGCTACAAGCAAAACCATCTTCCTGAATCCACACCATTGCTCAGCCACAGCTTCAGGAGCACAGGTCAGGGCTGGCATCCAGACCCAGAATATTACACTGTGGTACTCAGTTTGTGGCACAGAGGAAGATGAAGTCAACTGGAGACACCAACCAATGTGTTTTGTCACAGCCTCTTTAGAGACTCTGCTTCAGAGACTCAGAGTCAGGTGAGCCTGGGAGATGAGTATCTGCTTGTCTGTTACCTAGAAGCTGTTGTTGATGTGTTCCATGTTCATAGATTCACAGAATGGTTTAGGTTGGAAGGGAGCTTCAAGACCATCCAGTTCCAACTCCCTTGCCATGGGCAGGGACACCTCCCACCAGCCCAGCTTGCTGAAGGCCTCATCCAACCTGGCCCGGAACACTTCCAGGGAGGAGGCAGCCACAGCATCCCTGGGCAGCCTGTGCCAGTGTCTCCCCACCCT
This sequence comes from Dryobates pubescens, assembly GCF_014839835.1. Lineage (NCBI taxonomy): Eukaryota > Metazoa > Chordata > Aves > Piciformes > Picidae > Dryobates > Dryobates pubescens. The sequence continues at coordinate 785,856 of NC_071616.1, forward strand.
CACTGGAAAGCATTTCTTCCTCATCTCCAGTCTCAATCTGCTCTCCTCAAGCTTCAAAGCCTTCCCTCTTGTCCTGTCATTACTAGCCCCTGTAAAACAGTCCCTCCTCAGCTTTCTTGTAGGCCCCCAACACAACTCCAACCACTCCATCCTGACAGCAGATTTTTCACCCTAGACTGAAAAAAAACCCCAAACACCTAAAGGAGTCCCCAAAAGCACCCCTGGTCAGAAATGAAACACACTTAGTAGCAATGTCAGGGGCAAAAAGCCCACCTAAGGCCTGTTCTGACTGCTTCTGCTTTAGGTCATCCTGAAATTGTGCTAAAAACAAAAGGAAAGGTAAGGAAAGAAAAAAGGGAAGGGAAGGGAAGGGAAGGGAAGGGAAGGGAAGGGAAGGGAAGGGAAGGGAAGGGAAGGGAAGGGAAGGGAAGGGAAGGGAAGGGAAGGGAAGGGAAGGGAAGGGAAGGGAAGGGAAGGGAAGGGAAGGGAAGGGAAGGGAAGGGAAGGGAAGGGAAGGGAAGGGAAGGGAAGGGAAGGGAAGGGAAGGGAAGGGAAGGGAAGGGAAGGGAAGGGAAGGGAAGGAAAGGAAAGGAAAGGAAAGGAAAGGAAAGGAAAGGAAAGGAAAGGAAAGGAGAAAAAATAAAATAAAATATAATAAAAAATAAACTCAACCAAACTAAATAAAATAAAAAATAAAATAAAATTAAATTAAATTAAAAGCAAAATAAAATACAGTAAAATGAAGTAAATAAAATTAAATAAATAAAATAAAGTAAAATAAAATCGATAAAAGAAAGTAAAAATAAAATAAAATAAAATAATTAAAAGTAAACTAAACTAAAGTAAATAAAATAAAAAGTAAAATCAAATTAAATTAAAAGTAAAATGAAATAAATAAAGCAAAATGAAGTAAATAAAATAAAATCAATAAAAGAAAGTAAAATCAAACAAAAAGTAAAATAAAATAAATAAAATTAAAACAAAAAGAAAAAATAAAAGAAGCAAAAACTAAAATAAAATTAAAATACAATATCCATGAAGAAAGAGAAGTGGGAAGCAGAGCAGGGCTAAGGATCTAACCTTCTGGTGGGCAACAGCTCTCTGAGTCCATGGCTGGTGGTAACACACCACGGCAAGAGGGAAAAAACAAGAGAAGGAAAACAATGAGTCCTGTCTCACTCAGCACCACCACAGACCATAAAAGAAGGGCAGAGGGCTCTGCTGAGCTTGGTGCAGCCCTCTCCAGGGAGAAGGTCACAGGACATCTTTGGAAAGTCACTGACCTGGAGGCCTTCCTGCTCTGGAGGCCACTCCTTCCACGTGGTGTTATTGCAGCAACCAGAGACCACAGCTCCTGGTTGAGTTCCACCAGCCAGGGAAGGTCAGGGCAGCAGGGCAGCAGGGCAGCAGGGCAGCAGCCAGCAGCCAGTAGAGAAGAGGTGCTCGGGAGTTTCAGAAGAGTCCTTGGCTTGGGAGGGGAGAGGAGAGGTGCAGCAACGACGAAAAATCGCTGTCAAGCATGGCCTAAAGGACTCTTTTCCCACTGATGGGTGGAGTTTCTTGTGATCTGAATTGAAAGCTCCCTGATGGATTTCAAAGCACACAGGATTTGTCACTGAGCTGGGGGGGGCTGTCTGTAGCAGGGACCACAGGAACCAGAGAAGGCTTGGAGCCTAAGGTGTGGCTTGATCTGTTCCATTAACTCAGCTTAAGGAAGAGAAGTTCTTGAGGTGAGCTCAGTGCTGAATATGGGGATTTATAGGCAGGGAAGCATTTGGGAAGAGGAGGCAGCAAGCAGGCAGGCGTGTCAGCCTTCCTGACAGAGACAGAAAGTCAGCCAGTAGCTGGAAGTTCAAGCAGACAAATTCCCTCTGACTGAAACAAGATGCAGTTCCTGGGCGGCTGGAACCACAGCGGCGTGGCTGTGGAGGTCACCCTCTCCTGGAGCCCTGGTGACAAGGCCATGCATCATTCACAAATACACTGTCTAGCTCCAGGAAGGGGCTGCAGCCTCTTCCAGCATTCCAACACCCTCATGGTGCAGAACTTGTTGCTCACATCCAATCTCAATCTGCTCTGCTCTCATTCCAAACCATTGCCCCTGGGTCTGTCCCTGCAGGCCTTTGCCAACAGTCCCTCTGCAGCCTTCTTGTAGCCCCCTTCAGGTCCTGGCAGGCTGCTCTTAGGGCTGCCTGCAGCCTTCTCTTCTCCAGGCTGAACACCCCCAGCTCCCTCAGTCTGTCCTCCTGGCAGAGGTGCTCCAGCCCCCTGATCATCTCTGTGGCCTCCTCTCCATCAGGTCCATGTCCTTGCTGTGCTGAGGGCTCCAGAGCTGGACACAGCCCTGCAGGTGAGGTCTCACAGAGCAAAGTGGCAGAATATCCTCTATCCATCTGCTGGCCATGCTGCTTTGGTTACAGCCCCAGATGCCGATGGCCTTCTGGGCCTTCAGGCTATTTTCAGCTGACATTCCCAGGAAGGAGGTCCCAGAAAGGGACCTCAGAAGGTCATCAAGCTCTGTAGTGAGCAGGGACATACTCCACTAGAGCAGGTTGCTCAGAACCCTGTTGAGCCTCACCTTGAATATCTCCAGGGATGGGGCCCTAACCACCTCCCTGGGAAACCTGTTCCACAGTTCCACCACCCTCATGGTGCAGAACTTGTTCCTAACATCCAACCTAAACCTCCTCTTCTCTAATATCAAACCACTGCCCCTTGTTCTGTCCCTGCAGGCCTTTGCAAACAGTCCCTCTGCAGCCTTGTAACCCCATTCAGGCCTTGGCAGGCTGCTCTTAGGTCTGCTTGGAGCCTTCTCTTCTTCAGGCTGAACACCCCCACCTCCCTCAGCCTGTCCTTGTAGGAGAGGTGCTTCATCTTCTCAATCAATGTCCCTCCTCTGGACCCTCTGTAGAGGTCCCTTCCAACCCCTACCATTCTGTGAAGCTGAGAGTATCAGAGTGGTGCAGGTAAGAAACAAAGATCTACCATCCCCCAACCTCCCTCGCACAGCAGACAGCAGACCGACAGCTTCATGCCACGAAGGTTTAGAAGGATAGTATGACCACTTAAGAATAACTTGCAGGGATCATGTATCTTCCACTGAAGCATTTGGCAGGGACTAGAGATAGCAGACTAAGAGGCAGCCCACCAAGCAGACGTGGTCTGGCAGCAGCTGCAGCCTTGGCATGGCCTGATCGGCATGCAGGGTGGGGAGTCCTTGAAGGTCACACACCGACCAGAGCTGACCCTGCTTTATTTATGAGCCTTTCTGAGAGCACAGCCTCATGTGCTGTGGCTCCAGGCTCTATGGAAATTAACTTCCTTCAAATAAATTCCAGCTGCTTGGAAGGAGTTAAGGAAATGACAAGAAGAAGGAAAACTCCCCCATTCCCTAACTCATGGCAAGCAGGGGAAAAAGAAGTAGCTGCAGAAGACCAAGTGACTCAGAATCATAGAACTGCTTTGGTTGGAAAAGACCTCCAAGATCACTGAGTTCAACTCAACTATGGCCATTGAGCCATGTCCCAAAGAGCCATGGCCACCCATTGCACCTGCAGGGATGGTGACTCCACCACCTCCCTGGGCAGCCTGTGCCAGTGCCTGACCACTCTTGCAACCAAGACATTTTCTCCTAATATCCAATGAAATAGCCAGTGAAATCCAGGTGGCTCCAAGGAAGGGGCACGAGGGAAAGCTTTGCTCCAAGACCAACAGGTTTGGACCGAGGTCACAAACGCCACAGCAGCAAGGCACAGGGCAAAGGGCCTTAAAACATGGAGGGAGGAAGGGTCAGGAGGCCACCTGGTCAAGCTTCTGGCTGGAGGTGGGCTGCATTCTCCTAAATCAGATTCATTTGCAAGGGGTCTTGAGTGCTTGTCCCTTTCCTGTTTTGTCTGCTGCCTGGCCTTTGGTCTGCTCTGTTTCCTTCCCCAGGATGCTTGTGGGCTGTCAGTGGAGAACGTCAGGGAGCAGCACCAGGATGTACCTCACTTGGCATGTTTTTGGCAGCAGTTGCTGACTGTCCCTGTTTGGTAGGTGCCCTTGTTATCTTTTCTTGGCTCCTGGGGAGTTCTGGAAGGGTGACAGCTCTAATGAAGCCTGCCAGTCTTGGCCAGCCACAGCTAACTGTGCTATGCTAAGGAACTACTTCATTCTTCAACAGGGAAGCCTCATGGTGTTCAACAAGGGCTACAGTAGGGTCCTGCACCTGGGGATGAATCACTCTCTGCACCAGCACAGGTGAGGGGTTGACCTACTGGGAAGCAGCTCTGTGGAGAAGGACCTGGGAGTGCTGGTGGACAAGTTCACCATGAGCCACCAATGTGCCCTTGTAGACAAGGAGGCCAATGGGCTCCTGGGGTGCATCAAGGAGAGTGTGGCCAGCAGGTCGAGAGAAGTTTTCCTTCCCCTATACACTACCCTAGTCAGGCCACATCTGGAGTCCTAGGTTCAATTCTGGGCTCCCCAGTTCAAGAGAGACAGGGAGTCCAATAAAGTCCAATAAAGGCTACAGAGGTGCTGAGGGGCCTGGAGCATCTCTGTGAGGAGCAAAGGCTGAGAGCCCTGGGGCTGTTGAGCCTGGAGAAGAACAGCCCCAGAGAGGATCTGAGCAATGCTCAGCAAGACCTGAAGGGTGTGGGGCAAGAGGATGGGGCTGGGTTGTTGTCAGTGGTGCCCAGTGAGAAGACAAGTGTCAGTGGGCACAAACTGGAACCCAGGAGGTTCCATCTGAACATTACAAAGATTTATTTGTTGTGAGGCTGCTGGAGGCCTGGAGCAGGCTGCCCAGAGAGGCTGTGGACTCTCCTCCTCCAAAGAGATTCCAAATCTGCATGGCCATTGTGATCCTGGGCAAGCTGCTGTGGCTGCCCCTGCTTTAGCAGGGAGGTTGGACTAGGAGATCTCCAGAGATCCCTTCAAAGCCCGACCTTGCCAGCATTCTGTGATCCTAGAAGGAAAGCTTGGCAGGGGATGACTGGAAATACCATAGCTGAAAGCCATGAGACCTTTCACTCAAGCTTGCATCAACCACTTTTGGCAAGGCCTGTTAGATGGAATGACTCACAGAGTCAGCCAGAAATAGGGCCTGGGGAGCAGCTCCTTCAGCTCACAAACATTAAACCATGGAGATAGATTGATGACAGAGGGTGGAGTGGAGAGAGAAGGTTCCACAAACTATTTTCTCTCCCCAGTCGCCATCATCTCAGATGTGGTCTGCACCCCAACGAGTGTTTGCAAGGAGTGCGGCCCAAGAGAGCTTCCAGATCTGGCTCAAGAGGTGAAATCTGGCAGATCTGGCTAAGTTTGGGATTAATCAAAGTGCAGAGTGCTAAGTGTGTGCTAAGTGTAACGGGGACCCCGGACACACCACCATCAGATCTCAGCTACTGTCACCACCATCGTCAGACCCCAGCCATCACCACCACAGCAGTCAGACCCCAACCTGGAGCAGGCTGCCCAGAGAGGTTGTGGAAGCTCCTGGGCTGGAGAGATTCCAAACTCACCTGGCTATTGTGATCCTGGGCAAGCTGCTGTGGGTGTCCCTGCTTTAGCAGAGGGTTGGACTGGCTGATCTCCAGAGGTCCCTCCCAAGCCTTCACCACACTGGGGTTCTGTGATTGAAATTGAAAACCTGTACTGCAACAGGAGTTTAGGAGATGAAATCAGCCTTGGTACCATGTGGTGTGAGATGCTCCCAGCAACATTCCCTTGCCGATTCACAGGTTCATAGAATGGGTTGGGTTGGAAGGGACCTTAAAGATCAGCCAGTTCCAATCCCCCTGCCACGGGCAGGGACACCTCCCACCAGCCCAGGTTGCTCAAGGCCTCATCCAGCCTGGCCTTGAACACCTCCAGGGAGGGGGCCAGGAGTCAGCTACTGTCCTCCTTTGCTGTGAGGGTGCTGGAGCCCTGGAGCAGGCTGCCCAGAGAGGTTGTGGAGCTTCCCTCCCTGGAGAGACTCAAACTCTGCCTGGCTATGCAATGGACTCCATTTTCCCAAGGGATTTGGTGCAGTAACTACATAACAATGTGTGGAACGAGCTGGCTGCTGCTGCTCCACATCTTATCAGAGTTTTTGCCTGTGTCCAATGATGGATTGGTTCTGGCAACTTGAATTTAGGAATTTATAGCCTCAGAGCCACCAATCTATTTATTGCTGGATTTATTTTCCTTCAGTGGAGGAAAAGCTGGCAGCCAGGGAGGAAGCCTATAAATCTTCACGTTAGAGAGGGAGAAGGGGAAGGTGTTTTACACACACAGGGCTTGGACAAGGAATTGGGGGTGGGGGTGGGGTTTCAGTTTTGTGGGGTTTTTAAAGAGACAAAGGGACAAGCTTTGAAGGCTTTGTGGGGGGTTACTGAAAAGCAGCCAAAATCTGCAGTGTGCATCCCCGTGGCTCTTTTAGTTCGAGAGAGTACTGAGTGCAACCAAAAAGCTGTCAGCATTTCAACAACCCCCCAAGAAAAATACAGAGTTGGAGCATCACTCAGCTTGGAAAAGAACTCCAAGATCATTGAGCTCAACAGTTCACCCAGCACTGCCAAGTCCACCACTAAACTACATCTCCATGGCTTTGAAACCCCTCCACAGATGGAGACTCCACCACTGCCCTGGAGTGGCAGTTTAGGCTGGGTGCCTCCTGTTGCTGCCACATCAGATACACCTCCAGTGTCCTGAGGGCCCAGCCCAGGAGGTGGACACAGGAAGCTGAGTATTTCATACCCATAATGTCCTCCACTGTACAAATCCAGCTGCAAAGTCTTTCTCTGCCTCTTCCTTCTCTCTCTGCTCCCATGGGAGATGCTCCCTATCAGGTAATGGTGAGGGAGTATCTTGAGGGCTCTTAGGCCTGGCTAGGCCTAATGCCAGGAGGAGAAGGGGGGAGGGGCAGTCTCAGACCTGGCCAGCTGAGACTAGTCTAGCAGTGGGAGAGGAAGAATGAGCCCTGGGGGTTTTGTGTGTACCATCAGATGGGAAGATGGGAAAGGTTGGGGACCTTTGGGTGTGCTGGAAGGGACTCTTGTCAGTGCCCCAGAGTTACCCACATCCTCCCAACAGCTACCAAACCTGAGGTCACACAGCCCATGGGAACACAGGAGTGGTCTAAATAAACCTCAGTCCCTGCTCTTGTGGGCATTTCTGGAACTCAGGTCTTCTGCACACCAAGCTTCATCTTGAGCCCTTTTGTTTGCCTCCCTCTGGGTGAGGATTCAGAGACATCTCCATGCTCTACATATGACAACTCCCTCCTGGTCTCAGGAGAAGCTGATTCTGAAGATGCATGGAGGCTCCAACCTTTGGCAGGCCAAATCTTCCTCCATTACCTGCAGGAGAATGGCTTCTCTTCCTGGTCCTGCAAGGACATTTTTCTTCCTTCCCAAAAGGTTGATGATTAGATTCTGCCCAAATTTCCCTCAAGAAAAGCTGGAAATATTCCTGGCCCAGCATGCCAGGAGGTCTAGGCTGGATGTGAGGAAGAAATCCTTCCCAGAGAGAGAGAGCTTGGCCCTTGGGATGTGCTGCCCAGGGAGGTGGTGGAGTCCCCATCCCTGGAGGTGTTTAGGAAGAGCCTGGCTGAGGCACTTGGTGCCATGGTTTAGTTGCTCAGATGGTGTTGGCTGATAGGTTGGACTGGATGATCTCAAAGGTCTTTTCCAGCCTGGTTAATCCTATCCTATCCTATCCTATCCTATCCTATCCTATCCTATCCTATCCTATCCTATCCTATCCTATCCTATCCTACCCTATCCTATCCTATCCTATCCTTCCCTACCCTACCCTATCCTATCCTTCCCTACCCTACCCTATCCTATCCTTCCCTATCCTACCCTATCCTATCCTGTCCTATCCTACCCTACTCTACCCTATCCTATCCTACCCTATCCTATCCTACCCTACCCTACCCTACCCTACAGCTTTGGGTGTGCTGGAAGGGACTCTGTACACTTTGGGGCACCTTTGTCCCTGTGCTTTGTAGCTTCTGTAAAGCACTAATTGCTTTTCCATTTGAACTTTCCATCACCTCTGCAATCCCTTGGTGTGATGAGTGTCATTCTTTTGCCCCTCTCAGGGGCAAGAGAGGATCTGCCTGGCCTCAAACCAGGGCACCTGGACAGTCTGGTTCAGGGCTGCACAATACTCTGGGGGAAGAAATTGTTCCTCATGTGCAACCCAAACCTGCCCTGGGGCAACCTGAAGCCATTTCCACTTGTCCCATCACTTGTTTCTTGGGAGAAGAGACCAAGCCCCAGCTCCCTCCAGCCTCCTTTGAGGGAGTTGCAGAGAGCAACAAGACCTCCCCTCAGCTTCCTTTCTCCAGGCTAAACAACCCCAGATCCTTCAGCTGCTCCTCACCAGCCCTGTTCTGCAGACCCTTGGTCTTCTCTGGGCACACTCCAGCACCTCAGTGTCCTTCTTGAAGTGAGAGTTGTGTTTCTTTTAAGCTGGAAGTGATGACAGACTCTTACCAGAAAGAAGGTAAAAACAAATCAGGTTTTTTTTGTTTTCTCTTTGCAGATGATGCCAGCTTTGGCTCTTGCTGGGCTGAGACCAGTTTGGAAATCTCCTCACCTTTAGATGAGGCATGTGATCAAAAAAATGTCTGTTTCCCATGCTTTTCTATGTCTCACCTTTAGGAAGGGCATGGTCCCCATGGGGAAACATCTGAGAGGATGCATGTGGCCCAGGGCTGGGGAGAGGGTGATGGGAATGTCAGCTGAAAGTAGCCTGAAGGCCCAGAAGGCCATTGGCATCCTGGGCTGCAACCAAAGCAGTGTGGCCAGCAGATGGAGAGAGGACATTCAGCCACTTTACTCTGCTCTGCTGAGACCTCACCTGCAGGGCTGTGTCCAGCTCTGGAGCCCTCAGCACAGCAAGGAGATGGACCTGATGGAGAGGCTCCAGAGGAGGCCACAGAGATGATCAGGGGGCTGGAGCAGCTCTGCCTGGAGGCCAGGCTGAGGGAGCTGGGGGTGTTCAGCCTGGAGAAGGGAAGGCTCCAGGCAGACCTAAGAGCAGCCTGCCAGGACCTGAAGGGGGCTACAAGAAGGCTGCAGAGGGACTGCTTGCAAAGGCCTGCAGGGACAGGACCAGGGGCAATGGTTTGAAATGAAAGCAGAGCAAACTTAGATTGGATGTGAGCAACAAGTTCTGCACCAGGAGGGTGTTGGAATGCTGGAAGAGGTTGCCCAGGGAGGTGGTTGAGACCCCATCCCTGTAGCTATTCAAGGTAAAGCTTCTCAGGGCCCTGGGCAAGCTGCTCCAGTGGAGGATGTCCCTGCTGACTGCAGAGAAGTTTGGACGAGATGATCTTTGTAGGTCAAGTCCAACCCAGACTATTCTATGGTTCCATGAAGAGCTGCAATCAGCATGGGAACCCACCAGAAGTGGCAGCAGATATTGGTCTCAAAGTTTTAATTCAGCCATTTACAGCAACTTTTGCCATACTTGGGTGAGCCAGAACTGCCTAATCAAAGTCCATGTCTTTGGCTGTCCCAGTTAAACCAGCTTCTCAGCTTCTCTTGCTAAGGCACCCAGCATTCCCCTCTGGTAGCTGTGGCAGGATTTAATGGTGTATCCTAAGAGCTTACAGCTCCAGTTTGAGGAGCTCTGAGAACCTCTCCCGTGCCCTCAACATTTGGGATGGAGCCTGTGAGCAGGAGGCTCTAGGAGGAGCATGGACACTTCAGTCTGACGTGAGCCACTGGGGAAGTTCATAAACTCTCTGGTAAAGCAGGTGACGACAAGAAGCACTTGAGGGTAACAGGGCTTGGCAGTAGCTTCAGAAGAGTCTTGCCTCCTGCCTTGGCAAGCAGAAAGGAAACTCCTACCTCCTCCTCCTCCTCTTTTCCTTAAACCAAAACAACCCCCCCTTGAAGCATCTTGGAAAGGAGTGTGAGTGCACTGAGATGACAGGGCTGTCTGCCACGTGGGGCTGAGGAACCCGCTCCAAGAAAGGAATCCTTGTGCATGCAGATCACAGGGACTTGAGCTCCTTTCATATCAAAGCAACTTCCCCAAAGGCCTTCAAAATTCATTCTCCTTTCCAAGGCCTGATGTAGTTGGAGAGCTTCAAGGGATGAGAGAGGAGAGCTTGCTGCCAAAGCGCCCCACGCTCTGGATTGTTAAGCCATCAGAACAGCTCAAGCTGCTTGCTCTGCAACTAAATATGGGAGGAAATGGGATATTTTATCCTAAATAACAACACTGCCATCAAAATCCTCTTCCTTCCAGGCCCTAGTTTGAGAAAGGGGAGGTGAGGAAAAGAGAAAAACTTCTGAAAGGAAAAACAGAAATTCTGAAGAGAATGAAAGGACCTTTTGAACATCAGAGAACCAATTTATCCCCAAACAGCATTGGAATGAAGCAGGATCAAAGACATCTGTGAGCTATTACCTAGCACAACTCTTGATTTGGGTTGAACTAGATGATAGAGTCTCTGGTCCTTCTCTGGCAGGGGGGTTGGGCTTGATGATCTCCTGGAGTCCCTTCCAACCCCTAACATCCTGTGAGCCTTTGATCTCCAGAGCGATTCTCCCTCTCAGCTCTGGTGAGACCCCACCTAGAGTACTGCATCTAGTTCTGGTGTCCCCAGCCTAAGAGGGGTATGATGCTGCTGGAACAGGTTCAGAAGAGGCCACAAAGATGATCAGAGGGCTGGAGACCCTCCCCTACAGGGACAGGCTGAGGGAACTGGGGCTGTTCAGCCTGCAGAAGAGCAGGCTCTGGGAAGACCTTAGAGCAGCCTTCCAGTACCTGAAAGGGGCCAGCTGGGAAGGGACTTGTAGTGGTAAGACAAGGGGAAATGGATAGAAGCTAGAAGAGGGGAGATTTAGATCAGGAAGAAATTCTTTACAGTGAGGGTGCTGAAACACTGGAACAGGTTGCCCAGGGTGGCTGTGGATGCTCCCTCTCTGGAGGAGTTCAAGGCCAGGTTGGATGAGGACCTGGTCTAGTGGGAGCTGTCCCTGCCCACCATGGAGGGGGCTGGAATGAAATGATCTTTAAGGTCCCTTCCAACCCAAACCATTGTCTGAATCTATACTAAAGACCTCCATAGGTAAAGAACCATGTTCAGTAGGGTCCTGTGGCATGTCCACACAGTGACAAAGCCCAGGACTGGGAAGGAATGAGACTGAGCATTCATCAGCCCTGAGCAAGTAATGACCTACTGGTCAGCAAGCTGACCACAGCTGCTTATCCTGGGCACCATGGGTGGTGAGATGCCAGCCAAAGGTTGTCCTACAACCTGGAAGCAGAATGGTTGATATTTACTGTCTGAACCTAAGCCAAGCAGCAGTTTGACATCTTTAGCCCATTTCCCCCCCAAACTAGAGCACAGTCTTCTTTTCCCCTTATTAGCTGGGGGTGGTGGGGCTGGCTTGGCTGTTGCTGGGGCTTTTTGGGGGGGCGGGGGGAGTTAAAATGCATCACTAAAACATGTTCCTGAACCTCTCCCACCTCACAGCTAACCCCACATTCAGTCATCTATTCATAAGAATTTCCAGTGCCAGAGGTCTCCTCCACTAGAAGCTCCTTGCACAGCCACTCATTCTTCATTTTGAACACGTTTCAGTTCACTCCCATCAGCAAGATGTTCCTGAAGCCACCCAACCTTACCAACACCTTCAGCCCTTCCTGGGGACCAGCAAAATTCCATCTGCAGCACTTCTTGCTCCAACTCTCACTGTCTTTGTGACTTCAAAACCCCCAACACCCTGGCTGTTAGATTTTTTCCATCCTCACTTCCCATTCATTTACTGCAGGTTGTGCTCTTCAAATACTTCCTGAGGAGGTTCTGGACAAATCCAAACCTGACACAGCCAACCAGGCTGCTCCTCTCAGCACATCTCACAGTTAGCTGAGCAGCTGAGACTTGATGACACAAAATAAAAGGCCTAAAATGAGGATGGCGACAGGGTTTTGAGCAGGACCTGTTGTGACAGGACAAGGAGTGAGGGTTTAAACTAAAAGAGGGGAGATTTAGACTGGAGAGAAGAAATTTTGTCAGATGTGGATGCCTGGAGAAGTGGTAGATGCCCCATCCCTGGAACCATCCCAGGGCAGGTTGTCTGGGGCCCTGAGCAACCTGTTCTGGTTGAAGGTGTCCCTCTTCACTGAAGAGGTGGTGGAGCAGACGACCTTTAAAGGTCCCTTCCCACCCAAACCCTTCTATGACTACTTTACAAAACATGATGTCCTTCAGCCCCTAACTGGACTCTCAAGGCATTCTCTGCTTCTTTCACCACTGAGCCCATCATGAACAGGTGAGCTTTACAGGTCTAGCAAGCTTTGCTTTGTCCTTGCATGTCCTTTGTTATATCCAAGTGATGCAGGCTTTGCTCTCCTGATGGCATCTGATAGCAGCAGCCAGAAGCACTGCCTGCCTTCCACGATTCCCAGCCCACAGCCAGGCTCTCAACCTTCATGTTCCTGGGCTCTTGTCCTTGTGTGAAACCTCTCTGCATGCTATAAACCTCTTCAGCTGTAGCCCTCTCCATGCAAATTGTAGAAGCACAGAATGTTAGGGGTTGGAAGGGACCTCCAGTTATCGAGTCCAAGCCCCCTGCCAGAGTAAGATCACCCAGGGCAGCTCACACAGGAACACATTCAGGTGGGTCTTCAAAGCCTCCAGAGGAGGAGACTCCACAACCTCCCTGGGCAGCCTGCTCCAGGGCTCCAGCACCCTCACCATACAGAAGTGTCTCCTCCTGGGTTCCAGCCTGTACCCTGCTGTTCCTTGTCCTGTCACTGGGCACCACCAAACAGAGCCTGGCCCCTTCATCCTGACACCCCCCCCCCCCCCCCTCAATATTGATAGCTATTGATCATATCTCCCTCTCAAGACTAAACAGCCCCAGCTCTCTCAGTCCTTCCTCATAGGAGAGATGTTCAAGTCCCTTAAGCATTCACACAGCTCTCCATTGGAGTTTGCTTCCTCTGCTTTGCTTACTCCCCTGCTTCTGCTTTACCCTACCCCACCCCCATGGCTATTGGAGCACAGGAGTCCTCAGCATGGCTTGCAAGGACTTGAAGAGCAAAGGAGAAGATCTCATTACCATCTTGTTGCCTATTAGAGAGTGAGACAATCTAGCTGTGGTGAAAATTCAATAGCTGTGTGCAATTAGGAGAACCACCAGACATCTCACTTCATGTCAGGATGACTACTGCCTCAGAGGAAGATGATGGAATCCTGCTGTTGCCTTGTTCAGGAGACAGGGCCTTGAGATAATTACCTTCCACTAGAGCCATGGCCTTGAGATAATTACCTTCCACTAGAGCCATGGCCTTGAGATAATTACCTTCCACTAGGGCCAGGCATGAAATTGCCAACCTTCTGATAGCCATCTGAGCAGCAATGAGCTCTCTGCACCTTCTCACCGTGTGAAGCTGCTGTAACCAGCATCTCCACCTCTCTACCATAGTGCAAGCTCCTTGCTAAGGGCCTCTGGGCAACCTGAGGTGAGGATGCCCCTGCTTACTGCAGGGAGGTTGGACTGGATGACCTTTGGAGGTCCCTTCCAAACCAGACCACTCTATGATTCCATGGTTCAGTGGGATACTGGGGAAAATGCAAGAGGAGGCTCCCAAATCCCAGACACATCTCTGCTATCAACCCCAGGTCCTTCTTAGGACATCTGCTGGCAGCTCACTGGTGTGAGGGGATGCTTTGCAACCAAGAGCCTGCAACTCACAGTATTCACAGAATCACAGAATAGTCAGGGTTGCAAGGGGGCTCAAGGCTCATCCAGTTCCAACCCCCCTGCCATGGGCAGGGACACCTCACAGTAGATCAGTCTGCCCAGAGCCACATCCAACCTGGCCTTCAAAACCTCCAGGGATGAGGCTTCCACTACCTCCCTGGGCATCCTGTGCCAGTCTCTCACCACCCTCATGGGCAACAACTTCTTTCTGATGTCTAATCTAAATCTGCCCTCTTCTAGCTTGGATCCATTCCCCCCAGTCCTATACCTGACACCCTAAAAAGTCCCTTTCCAGCTTTCCTGTAGCCCCCTGCAGATCCTGGAAGGCCACAAAAAGATCTCCTCAGAGCTGTCTCTTCTCTGAACTGAACAACCCCAACTTTCTCAGCCAATCCTTATAGGAGAGGAGCTCCCGCCCTTTGATCATCTTTGTAGCCTTTCTCTGGACACATTCCATCTGCAGCCAAATGTTCTCCTCAAGCTGTGGTACTTCACTAGCCAAAGCAGGAGGTGCTGGGGACTGCAGGAAGAGCCAGCAAGCATGAGAAAGAACACTGAACCAGGGCGTTGCAGGAGGCAGGAGGTTGCTCTCATAACATCTGTGGTGAGATTGTACAAAGCAATAGACAGATTGCCAGGGCTTGGAAGGACTCAAAAGGCAGCTCTGGCAACCCAGCTGATTGTTTTATAAGCAAGTGGTTCCCAAGTGATCCTGGAATTACTGGGAAAGGCAGCAGGGTCAGGATACAGGTGCTGTGGCTTCTGCCTTCCCTGCTGGTCACTGCATGGCTCAGGCATGGCTGTGGGGTCCACTCTCCCAACACTGCTGGTGACAACTGCTGTGACAAACCCTGACACTTGAAATACAGCCTGATGGCCTTGCCTGCCTGTCCCCAGTCCCAGCTTCCTGAATGCAGCTCCTCCAGAGAATTCCACCTCCCATGTCCCCTTCAGGGCTGATCACAGCTTGTCCCATGTTTAGAACATGATTTTATCATCCTGTTTTGTCCAATTCCAGGTCTTTTACATTATATTTCCCCTAAGGCAACCACTCAGAAAGCAGGAGAAACCCCTCCATGAGAAGCTATTCAATTACTTTCAGGCAGATTTAAGCAGAGGGAAAAAAAGCCAACTCCACAAACAAGCCAGACTTGATTTTATAAGGACCTTTCACCCTCTAGGGAGAAAAAGTGGTTTGCCACGAGAATTCCCAAGCAGCTTTAACTGGAGTTAATTAAACAACGTGGCACTGAAAGGACAAATTCCTTCCAAACACTTCAGAGTGTGGTGAACCAACCCTGTTGCCAAAATGAAAGGTCTGTTCTCTGCTGGGTTATTGTTCCATGCTGGCTGCAGACATGACTGTCTGAGTTACACCACCCCTCTGACATCACTTGGCACCTCCAGTGCCCAAAACACATGCCTGTACTCGAACATGTACCCCACATTTCCACCCTAGTAAATCCAAAATAGCTTCCAGAAGCTCCACAGCTGTGCTGGGTAAACAATTCACACCATCCCCTGCTCTGGGAGTCTTGCTGTTTCTGAAGAGCTTCCACAGGTCCAGTTTCAAACTCCAAGCAGGGCACCTCCACCATGGGGAGAGGGTGCAAGAGCCAGGGCTGGTCAGTCTGCAGAAGAGAAGGTTCTGGGGAGACCTTCTTGTTACCTTTCAATATATGAAGAGGCCTACAAGGAAGCTGAACAGGGACCTTTGGCAGGGGCTTGTAGTGAAGGACAAGGGGCAATGGATTGGAGGTAGAAAAGAGGAGATTTAGACTGGAGACTAGCAAGAGATTCTTTACAGTGGGGAGACACTGGAACAGGTTGCTTAGGGAGGTCATGGATGCCTGCTCCCTGGAGGTGTTCTAGGCCAGACTGGATGAGGCCTTGAGCAACCTGGGCTAGTGGGAGGTGTCACTGCCCATTGTGGAGAGGGTATAACTAGATGATCCTTTCCAACCCAAACCATTCTATGCATCTATGATCTGGGGCCATGGGGTAGGTCTGCATCTGGTACAGCAGCATGATGGCCTCACCTGGTAAGCCAGGTGAACTGAGCACTGACAGAGCAAAGAACACCATCAAGATAAGCTCTGAGCAAAGCAACAGGGAGAAGGAATGGGGGTTACTATCACCTGGAGCCTTCGGGAAGGGAGGGGAAGGATCTCTGGTTCCCTAGAAATGGGGCTTGTTGTGGTAGCAGAAGGCAGCTTCAGAATGTGCTGCTTAACCCTGGGTTACTGTGGATGCACAAGTTGCTCATGAGTGAGAAAGGAATAGAAAAGGAGACACCAGAGAGCTATTTAATTCAAGTGAATGCAGGTACCAGCAGCAGAGATTCCACACCTCTTGGAGCATTCACAAGCTACTCTGAGCCTTGTCATTCTCTCAAACCTGTCTTCTAAATGGAGTGGTAATTTTTTTCTGGAGAATACTTCTCTTCCAGGTACAGAGCATCCAGCATTCCTCCCACCCCTGCCCACAAAAGCCCAACAACTAACTGTGTGATGAGGAGCTCAGAAAGGAGGGACTAAAGAATTCATACACAGGAAAACAACATGCAGTGATGGTCACACAACTGACCTCAGAGATGGTAATTTCCCATCTCTGGCAGAAGAGATTCTTGCCACAAGGCAAGGAACTTCATGAGGGCTACCAGCAGGCACCTGCTAGAAGGTGTTTGCAGCAGTGCCTAAAGCACACTTTGCTACTGTTTTACTCATAGCTTGGGTTTACTAACAGCATAGTTTTAGCTAAGGACCTCTTGCCAGCTTGTAAGGCTTTGAAGACCTCCATGTTAGCAGATATTAGACTGACAAGTTTGTGGTGTCAGCCTGGCTTATGATGTAGTAAAAGGCCAAAGCTGAAGCCAAGAGTCTGTGGCTGATGAGTTAGAGCCAGAATATGAATAATTGAGGGCACTTACGGCAGCAGCTGGCTGTGAAATGCCTTTGTGGGATCTCAGGGTCCTCAGATGTCTCAGACACAGAATGGCTTAGGTTGGAAGGGTCATTTAAAGCTCATCTAGTCCAACTCCCCTACAGCAAGTAAGAACCTTTTCAACTAGAGCATGCCACTCAGCCCCTGGGGCTGCTGTTGCTCACCTTCCCTAACTGAATCATGGAGTGTGCAGTCTGTCCTTCAGCAGCCAGAGGTGAGACCTTCCCTGAAGGCTACCAAACTCACTTCCTGAGCAAAGCTGACAGGGACTAGCCACACCACCACACCTGGGAAAGTTACAGCAAAGGGAAGAAGTTCTGTTTGAGTATGTGCCATGAGGAAACCACCACCGAAATCAGGATGTGACCTATAGGCTTAGCCATACCTACTCTAGCTGAAGCAAGCCCTTTCCAGAAGGAAGAAACACCTGATGGGAAGAATTCCTGCAGCTTCTGAATTCCTCATTGTTGTAGTTTGAGCTGGGTGCCCCCCTGGTGCATTCACTTCCTGTGTCCAGAAGTCCAGCCCAGAGGGATGGACACAGGAAATTGTGTATTTCCTACCATAATTCTTTGCACCACTATAAGATCCAGTGCGGAGTCTGGCACTTCCTCTTTCCTTCCCTCTCCGAGACTTGGTAACTGGGGGAGAGATCTCCCGGCCATGGGCCTGATTAGGCCAAAGGCCACAGGGGGATGGGCAGTCTCAGGCCTGGCCAGCTGAGACTAGCCCAGCAGAGGGAGGGGGAAGAAGGAGCCCTGGGGGTTTTGCATGCACCCTCAGGTGGGGATGGGATCTTTCTTTGTCACTGCGCTTTGGGTTTTCTGTAACGTTCACTGCTTTCTATTTAAACTTTCATCACTTTTGCAATCCGTTTGTCTGAGTCGTTATTTCTGCCTGTGGTGGGGAGGGGACCTGCCCCAACCCATTACACTCATGGTCACACAGAACAAGGAACATCACTAGTTCATTACTAGGGGCCTTGCTTGAGGTCACAACGCAGCTCTGCTCATGCAGTGTCATCAGCCTGGGACAGGCAGAGAGCAGCTTGTCCCTAGATACCTGCAGTGTTGAGAAGTAACCACAGGGTGGCAGCACTGAGCAAGGAGGGGACAGCACACCTGTCTAGAGACTTGTAGTGCTGACAAGTAACCACAAGGTGGCAGCACGGAGCGGTGATGAGGAAGCCAACATCTCTAGAGAACTGCAGTGCTAACAAGTAAGCACAGGGTGGCAGCACTAGGTAGTGAGAAGGCAACATACTCCTCTAGAGAATTGTAGTGCTGACACATAACCATGAGGAGGCAGCACTGAGAAGTGATGAGGGAGCGACACACTTTTATAGAGAATGAAAGTGACAGACAAGTAGCCACAGTGTGGCAGCACTGAGCAGTAAGGGAGTGACAGGCTTCTATAGAGACCTGTAGTGCTGACAAGTAACCACAGGGTGGCAGCACAGAGCAGCGAGGGGGACGACACACATCCCTCAATAACTGCAGTGCCGACAAGTAACCACAAGGTGGCAGCAAAGAGCAGTGATGAAGAAGCACTCGTCTCTAGATAACTGCAGTGCTGACAAATAACCACACAGTGGCAATACCGAGTAGTGATGAGGAGGCAAACGTCTCTGGAGAACTGCAGTGCTGACAAGAAACCACAGGGTGACAGCACTGAGCAATGAGAGAATTTAGAATCAAATCGAATGGAATCAAATCGAATCGAATAGAATAGAATAGAATAGAATAGAATAAACCAGGTTGCAAAAGACCTTTGAGATCATCCAGTCCGACCTCTCACCCAACACCATCTGATCAACTAAACCATGGCTCTTCCTAAACACCTCCAGGGATGGGGACTCCACCACCTCCCTGGGCAGCACATCCCAAGGGACAATCTCTCTTGCTGGGAAGAATTCCTTCCTAACATCCAGCCCAACCGTCCCCTGGAGCAACTTGAGACTGTGTCCTCTTGTTCTGGTGCTGCTTGCCTGGGAGAAGAGACCAACCCCCACCTGGCTACAACCTCCATTCAGGGAGCTGTAGACAGCAATAGAGGCAACACAGGGCTCTACAGAAGTTCCATAGAGGCTCCACAGGGCTCTATGGAGTCTTCCTAGGGCTCTATACATGCTCTACAGTGCTCTAAAGAGGCTCTATAGAGGCTCCATAGGGCTCTATGCATGCTCTATAGGGGTCTATAGGGGCTCCCAAGGGGCTCTATAGGGCTCTATAGAGGCTCTACAGAGACTACATGGGAGGCCTGTGGATGTAGTCTACCTGGACTTCAGCAAGGCCTTGGACACCATCCCCCACAGCAAACTGCTGGCCAAGCTGTCAGCCCCTGGCCTGGCCAGCAGCACTCTGAGCTGGGTTAGGAACTGGCTGGAGGCTGAGCCCAGAGAGTGGTGGTGAATGGTGCCACAGCCAGCTGGCAGCCAGGCACCAGTGGTGTCCCCCAAGGATCAGTGCTGGGCCCTGTGCTCTTTAACATCTTTATTGATGATCTGGAGGAGGGGATTGAGTCCATCAGCAGTAAATTTGCTGATGACAGCAAGCTGGGGGCAGGAGTTGATCTACTGGAGGGTAGAGAGGCTCTGCAGAGGGACCTCGACAGGCTGCACAGATGGGCAGAGGCCAAGGGCAGGAGATTGAACACATCCAAGTGCCAGGTGCTGCACATTGGCCACAGCAACCCCAGGCAGTGCTACAGGCTGGGGTCAGAGTGGCTGAGAGCAGCCAGGTGGAGAGGGATCTGGGGGTACTGGTCGATGGTAGGCTGAACATGAGCCTGCAGTGTGCCCAGGCAGCCAGGAGGGCCAATGGCATCCTGGCCTGCATCAGGAACAGTGTGGCCAGCAGGAGCAGGGAGGTCATTCTGCCCCTGTACACTGCACTGGTTAGGCCACACCTTGAGTCCTGTGTCCAGTTCTGGGCTCCTCAGTTTAGGAAGGAGGTTGACTTGCTGGAAGGTGTCCAGAGAAGGGCAACAAAGTTGGTGAGGGGTTTGGAACACAGCCCTGTGAGGAGAGACTGTGGGAGCTGGGGGTTGCTTAGCCTGGAGAAGAGGAGACTCAGGGGTGACCTTATCACTCTCTACAACTACCTGAAGGGAGGTTGTAGACAGACGGATGTTGGTCTCTTCTCCCAGGCACCCAGCACCAGAACAAGAGGACACAGTCTCAGGCTGCGCCAGGGGAGGTTTAGGTTGGCTGTGAGGAAGAAGTTCTACATAGAGAGAGTGATTGCCCATTGGAATGTGCTGCCTGGGGAGGTGGTGGAGTCCCCATCCCTGGAGGTGTTCAGGAGGAGACTTGCTGGGGTGCTTGGTGCCATGGGTTAGTTGTTTGGGTGGTGTTGGATTGGTTGATGGGTTGGACGCGATGATCTTGAACGTCTCTTCCAACCTGGTTTATTCTATTCCTTAGGGCTCTATATGGGCTCCATAGGACACTATAGAGAATCCATAAGGCCCTATAGAGGCTCTAAAGAGGCTCCATAGGGCTTTATAGAGGCTCTATAGATTCTCCATAGGGCTCCACAAAGGCTCCATAGGGCTCTACAGAGGCTGTAGAGGGGCTACATAGGTCTCTATAGAGGCTAAACAGTGCTCTATAGAGTCTCTGTAGAGGTTCCATACAGCTCTACAGAGGCTCCATAGAGTCTCCTTAGGACTCTATAGAGGATTCTTGAGGCTCTAAAGTAGCTCCTTAGGGCTATATAGAGGCTCTATAGATTTTCTATAGGGCTCCACAGGGCTCTGTAGAGGTGTGGTGGTTGGAGCCTTAACTGGGATTTAAGTGCTCAGATGGGGGGCTAGACTAAGAACCCATCCCCTGCTCCTCCTTCCTCTTTCCCAGTTGAGAGAAAAGAGGGAAGGGAGAAAGAAGGGGAGGGAAAAAGGGAAAGAAAGGTGGATTAGGAAAAAAAGGAGGAGGCAAAGCTACCAAGAAATAATTTGGAGTCAGTTTGGAAGTAGAGAGGTAAAATGTTCTTTAAACACTATATGTATATATAAAACAATAACAGGAAGGGTTCACAAGGGCAAGAAACAAGGATGGATAGGGAGAAGATACAAAACCAACAGTCCTTTGGAGAGGCAGCAGGGAGAAAGACCAGGCCTGACCATGTGGCAGAGAAGCAGCAGCGACTCTCTTAGTCCTTTCATCCCTGTGAGGCAGAAGCAAAAGAGAGCAAATGGCTGCAGTGGCTTCCTTTTCATAGGCTTGCTGGACAGGGAGGGGGAGTGGAACAGACTCAGTTTCCCAGGGGGAAAAGCCCCTCTGGGGTGAGCAAGGCTCTTCCAAGCCCTCCCCACCCCCTGCTTTCAGGATGGGTGTAACCCATCTCAGTCCACCCCGCTGTTCCACTTCCACTCTCCTGTCAGTCCCTTCACCCAATCATGACATGTGGCATTAGAAGCCTCTATGCAAGTCCCCCGTTATCCTGGCTCTCTCTTTCTCAGGGCAGTCTCTCCCTTTCTGGTGCTGGTCAGTGTAGGTGGTGCTTGAGCTGGGCAGGAATGTGGAGAAAAATCAGAACCCAGGAAACAGTCTGTCTTAGAAAGGGAAAGGAACAGTCCATTGCTGCAGGGACATCAGGAACAGGTTCAGGTGAGGTGAGACAGGACCTCCCTGGATTAGTGTGTGGTGTGCTCATGCTGAGTGCTGGACACTAGGCTGGTATTAAACTAGGAGAGAAAAAACTTAGAACAACTTACCATTGTACACTCGCTGTGTTACACTGGTGTGCGCTGCCCCCTCTGAGTCCATCCCCTCTCAGCCAGAGTCACGTTCCGCTGTGGGATGCACTGAATGTCCCCAGTTTCTGACATGACCAGTAGGTATGACTAGGCCCTCAGCTGAGACCACCCCTCAGGTTGGTTTGCCCCCACCAGCAGCAGGGAAAACCCACACTGACTTCTCCAGCAGGTTCTTCCCAGCAATCACAGGAACTCCATCTCCGTCCACTGATTGCAGAAGGTCAGACTGAGCAGGACCAGCTCAGTTCACAGATCCTCTGCTGTTCAATACACCAGAGGCTTCAGCTAGGACTTCATAACACTTAGAAAGATTCCACCCCCCATTGCTTTTAGGAGACAGAAGGGACCTCCTGAAGTCATAGAATCCTGGAATGGGAAGGACTGGAAGGGGCCTCCTGAGGTCACAGAGTCATAGAATGGGAGGGATTGCAAGGGACCTCTGGAGGTCACAGAGTCACAGAATGGGAGGGGCTGGAAGGGACCTCCTGAGGTCACAGAGTGTTAGAATGGGAGGGGCTGGAAGGGACCTCCTGAGTTCATAGAGTCATAGAATGGGAGGGGCTGGAAGGGACCTCCTGAGGTCACAGAGTCTGGGTATGGGAGGGGCTTGATGGGACCTTCTGAGGTCACAGAGTCATAGAATGGGAGGGGCTGGAAGGGACCTCCTGAGGTCATAGAGTGACAGAATGGGAGGGGCTGGAAGGGACCTCCTGAGGTCACAGAGGCATAGAATGGGAGGGGCTGCAAGGGAAGTAGCTGCCAGCTCCTTCTGCACTTGTGCTGAGCATGGCCTACCACCATGGCAGGCTCTAGGCCTACACTGCCAGCTTGCTCACACCGCTCATTGCTATGATTGCCACACCCTTGCCTAGCCCACCCCACCCTAGCCTAGCACATCGTAGCCTAGCCTAGCCCACCATAGCCCAGCTAAGGTTAGCCTACTTCACCCTAGTGTAGCCTAGCCTACCCCATCTGAGCCTAGCCTAGCCTAGCCTAGCCTGGCCTACCTTACCTTAGCCCACCCTAGCCTATGAAAGCCTAGCCTAGCCCAGCCTAACCCAGCCTAACGTAGCCTAGCCTAGCCTAGCCCAGCTCCCCATGGCCCAGCCCCCCATGGCCTAGCCCCCCGTGGCCTAGCCTACACCACCCTAGACTAGCCTAGCAATTGCTTGAATACACAAGCGTAGCACATACTCCTCAACCCTATGATACTGTGACCCCTGGAGGTCCCTTCCAACCCCTCCCATATTATGATACTATGACTCCAGGAGGCCCCAAACAGCCCCTCCCATTCTGACTCTGTAACCTCAGGAGGTCCCTTCCAGCCCCTCCCATTCTATGACCCTGTTCTCCCTGGAGGTCCCTTCCACCCTCCCCCATTCTGTGAATTAATGACCTCTAGATGTCTCTTCCAGCCCCTCCCATTCTATCATTCTGTGACCTCAGGAAGGCCTTTCAAACCTGTCCATTCTATATCTCTGTGACCTGAGAAGGTCACTTCCATCCCCTACCATTTTAAGACTCTGTGTACCTCTGGAGGTCCCTTCCAAACCCTCCCATTCTGTGACTCTGTGAACTCAGAGTATCACAGTATAACTAAGTTTGGAAGAGACCTCGAGGATCATCAAGTCCAAGCTGTCACCACAGACCTCATGACTAAACCATGGCACCAAGTGCCACATCCAATCCCCTCTTGAACACCTCCAGGGATGGGGACTCCACCACCTCCCTGGGCAGCACATCCCAATGACGAACGACTCGCTCGGTGAAGAACTTTCTCCTCACCTCCAGCCTAAACGTCCCCTGGCACAGCTTGAGACTGTGTCCTCTTGTTCTGGTGCTGGGTGCCTGGGAGAAGAGACCAACTCCCTCCTGGCTACAGCCTCCCTTCAGGGAGATGGAGAGAGCAATGAGGTCACCCATGAGGCTCCTCTTCTCCAGGCTAAGCAACCCCAGCTCCCTCAGCCTCTCCTCACAGGGCTGTGCTCAAGGCCTCTCCCCAGCCTTGTTGCCCTTCTCTGGACACCTTCAAGTGTCTCAATGTCCTTCTTAAACTGAGGGGCCCAGAACTGGACACAGGACTCAAGGTGTGGCCTAAGCAGTGCTGAGCACAGGGCACAATGACCTCCCTGCTCCTGGTGGCCACACTGTTCCTGATGCAGGCCAGGAGGCCATTGGCCTTCTTGGCCACCTGGGCACACTGCTGCCTCATGTTCAGGCAGCTGTCAATCAGCACCCCCAAGTCCCTCTCTGTTTGGCAGCTCTCAGCCACTCTGCCCCCAGCCTGTAGCTCTGCCTGGGGTTGCTGTGGCCAAAGTGCAGCCCCTGGCTCTTGGACTTGTTGAATGCCATCCTGTTGGCCTCTGCCCATCTGTCCAGTGGGTCGAGGTCCCTCTGCAGAGCCCTTCTCTCCTCTAACTGACCAACATCTGCTCCTAACTTGGTGTCATCTGCAAACTTGCTGATGACTGACTCAGTGCCCACATCCAGATCATCAATGAAGATACTGAACAGGATGGGGCCCAGCACTGATCCCTGGGGGACACCACTGGTGCCTGGCTGCCAGCCACTCTCTGGGCTCAGCCTCCAGCCAGTTCCTAACCCAGCTCAGAGTGTTGTGGTCCAAGCCATGGGCTGACAGCTTGGCCAGGAGTTTGCTGTAGGGGATGGTGTCCAAGGCCTTGCTGCAGTCCAGGTAGACTACATCCACAGGCCTCCCCACTTCCACCAGACGGGTCACCTGATCATAGAAGGAGATCAGGTTGGTGAGGCAGGACCTGCCCTTCCTAAATCCATGTTGGCTGGGCCTGAGCCCTTGGCCATCCTTCAGGTGCAGTTATTGCCCCCAGGATAATCTGCTCCATCACTTTCCCTGGCACTGAGGTCAGGATGCCAGGCCGGGGCTTTCCAGGTTCCTCCATCCGACCCTTCTTGTGGATGGGGACCACCTTGGCCAGTTTCAGTCACCTGGGACCTCTCCAGTGAGCCAGGACTGGAGGAAAATGATGGAGAGCAGCTTGGCAGCTCATCTGCCAGCTCTCTCAGCACCCTGGCATGGATCCCATCTGGTCCCATGAACTTGTGGGTGTCCAAGTGGCTCAGCAGGTCCCCAGCTAATTCCTCATGGATTTCCAGGGCATCACACTGCTCCCCGACCCCATTGCCCAGCTCAGGAGGCCACTGGTCCTGAACTGCTGCCTTGCTGTTAAACATCGAGGCAAAGAAGGTGTTCAGGCCTCAGCCTTTGCCTCGCCATCAGTCACCGTGTTCCCCTCCAGGTCCAGTAAGGAGTGGAGGTTCTTCTTGCCCTCCTTTTCAGTGTTGATATATTTGTAACAATGCTTTTTATTGTCTTTCACAGAGGTGTTCAGCTTCAGTTCCAACTGGGCCTTTGCCTCTCTAATTTTATTCCTACATAATCTAACCACTTCCTTGAACACACCTGGAGAAGCCTTCCCCTCCTTCCAAAGGTGACACAGCCTCTTTTTCCCCTTCAATCCTCCAGGAGCTGCTTGCTCATCCAGGCCCAGAGCCTTCCCCTGGGCTCACCTTTCTGCACATGGGCACTGCCAGTTCCTGTGCCTTCAAGAGCTCCTGTTTGAAGCAGCTCCAACCCTCCTGGACCACTCGGTTCTTGAGGGCTGCTACCCAGGGAACTTTGCAAATAAGTTTCTTAAAGAGGCTGAAGTTTGCCCTCCTGCAGTCCAAGGTGAAGGTTCTGTTGGTGCTCCTCCCTATCTCCCTGCAGATTGAAAACTTCACTATCTCGTGGTCACTGCACCCTGGGCAGCCTCCCACTGTCACATCTCCCACTAGCCAATCCCTATTGGAGAGCAGCAGGTCAAGCAGAGCCTGGCCCCTGCTAGGCTCACTTAACAGCTGCAGCAGGAAGCAGTCCTCCATGCTCCAGGAATCTTCTGGACTGCCTCCTCTCTGCTGAATTAAGTTCCCAGCAGATATCAGGCAGTTTGAAGTCACCCACAAGGACAAGATCTGATGATCTTGAAACAGCCTCCAGTTGTTTGTAGAATAATTCATCAGCCTCCTCATCCTGGTTGGGTGGTCTGTAACAGACTCCCACCAGGATGTCAGATTTGTTGGGCTGCCCTCTGATTTTAACCCACAGGCTCTCAATTCCCTCATCTTCCACCTCATGTTCTGTGGCAGAAACTGTCTCCCTAATATACAGAGCCACCGCTCCTCCTCTTCTCCCTCGCTTATCCCTCCTAAAGAGCCTGTAGCCCCCCAGTGCAGCACTCCAATCGTGCCTGTTGTCCCACCATGTTTCTTAGATGGCAACTATGTCATAGTTGCCCTGGTGGATTAGGACCTCCAGCTCCTCTTGCTTATTGCCCAGGCTGCCTGCATTGGTGTACATGCACTGCAGCTGGGCTCCCCACCTCTCAACTGACCCTACCTTGTGCCCTACTCTTACCTCTGCAGAGGGACCGATGTCTTCACCCACCCCCTTCAGACCTAGTTTAAAGCCCTCCTAATGAGCCCTGCCAACTCCAGTGCTAGGACTCTCTTGCCCCTTCTAGATAACTGCACCCCATCAGGACCCAGCAGGTCAGGTGCAGTAAAAGTTGCCCCATGATCGAAGAAGCCAAAGTTCCTCTGCTGGCAGCATCCCCTGAGCCAACTGTTGATGGTGTGGGTTCTGTTCCTCTCAGTGTCCTCCCCTGCCACTGAGGGAACTGAGCAGAACACCACTTGAGCTCCTGCCCCATCAATCAATTGCCCAAGGGCCCTGAACTCCTTCGTAATCGCCCTGGTGCCCTTCCTGTCCATCTCAGCACTCCCAGCCTGTATTACCAGTAGAGGGTAATAGTCAGAGGGATGGATCAGCTTTGGGAGTCTCCTTGCGATGTCCCTTACCCGCGCCCTGGGTAGGGAGCAGAGCTCCCTGTGGGATGGGTCAGGACGGCATATGGGTCCCTCAGTACCCCCCAGGAGAGAGTCCCCAACAACTACAACCCCTCCCCTTTTCTTTGTGGAGCTGGTGGTTATAGCTGTGGGGACCACTTGGCCTTAGGCTTGGCCTTAGGCTCCTCTCCGGAGCTGGTCGTTACAGCCAGTGGGGACCGCTTGGCCTTGATCTCCCCTCTGCATGGCTGCTCCTCAGCCCTCTCATCCCCACCGCCCTCAGCCTGCAGGGCCTCATACTTATTATTCAAGGGCAGCGGAGGAGGAGAGGGCCGGGGTGGATTTCTCTTGCCAGCCTTTGCAGGGACCTGTGTCCATCCCTCTCCGTTCCCAGGAGCCCGTCCCTCAGCAGGGGAGATCTGCAGAGCCTTCTCCCACAAATCTAACTCCCTTTCGCTTTCCCTTGTTGACCTGAGCCTAGACTCCTCCTGCAGCTCGGCCACTTAGAATCTTAGTCTTAGAATGGGAAGGGCTGGAAGGGAACTCCTGAGGTCAGAGAGTCATAGAATGGGAGGGGCTGGAAGGGACCTTCTGGGGTCACAGAGTCTAAGAATGAGAGAGGCTGGAAGTGCCTCTTGAGGTCACCGAGTCCTTGAATGGGAGGGTGTCGTAGTTTGGGCTGGGTGCCCTCTGCTACAGGGGTGTTTCCTGTGTCCAGAGTCCAGCCCAGTGGGTGGGCACAGGAAATTAGGTATTTCTCCCATAATCCCTTGCACCACTATAAATTTTGCGGTGGGGTCTGGCACTTCCTCTTTCCTTCCGTCTCCGAGACTTGGTAACTGGGGGAGAGACCTTGAACGTGTCCAGAGATGGGTAACAAGGCTGGGGAGAGGCCTTGAGCACAAGCCCTATGAGGAGAGACTGAGGGAGATGGGATTGTTTAGCCTGGAGAAGAGAAGGATCAGGGGTGACCTCATTGCCCTCTACAACTACCTGAAAGGTGGTTGTAGACAGGAGGGGGTTGGTCTCTTCTCCCAGGCAACCAGCACCAGAACAAGGGGACACAGTCTCAAGCTGTGCCATGGGAGGTTTAGACTCGAGGTGAGGAAAACGTTCTTCACTGAGTGAGTCATTCGCCATTGGGATGTGCTGCCCAGGGAGGTGGTGGAGTCACCGTCCCTGGAGGTGTTCAAGGGGAGATTGGACGTGGCACTTGGTGCCATGGTCTAGTCGTGAGGTCTGTTGGGACAGGTTGGACTTGATGATCCTTGGGGTCTCTTCCAACCTTGGTTATACTGTGATACTGTGATACTGTGACCTCCTGGCCATGGGCCTGATTGGGCCAAGGCCACTGGAGGATGGGCAGGCTCAGATCTGGCCAGCTGAGACCAGTCTAATAGTACGGGGGGGAAGGAGGAGCCCTGGGGGTTTTGGATGCACCCTCAGGTGGGGTTTGGGGTCTTTCTGGGTTTACTTTGGTTTCTTCCTTGTCACCATGTTTCCTTTTGTGCACACTCACTGTTCTCAAGTTAAACTCTCCACTACTTTTGCAATCAGTTTGTCTGAGTCGTTATTTCTGTGCGTGGTGGGGAGGGGTCTGCCCCAACCCATTACAGAGGGTCTCGAAGGGACCTCCTGAGGTCACAAAGACAGAGAATGGGAGGGGCTGGAAGTGACCTACTGAGGTCACAGAGTGACAGAATGGGAGGGGCTGGAAGGGACCTCCTGAGGTCACAGAGTCATAGAAGGGGAGGGGCTGGAAGGGACCTCCTGATGTCACAGACTCATAGAATGGGAGGGGCTGGAAGGGACCTCCTGAGGTCACAGAGTGACAGAATGGGAGGGGCTGGAAGGGACCTCCTGAGGTCACAGAGTGACAGAATGGGAGGGGCTGGAAGGGACCTCCTGAGGTCACAGACTCACAGAATGGGAGGGGCTGGAAGGGACCTCCTGAGGTCACAGAGTCATAGAATGGGAGGGGCTGGAAGGGACCTCCTGAGGTCAGAGAGTCATAGAATGGGAGGGGCTGGAAGGGACCTCCTGAGGTCAGAGAGTCATATAATGGGAGGGGCTGGAAGGGAACTCCTGAGGTCACAGAAGAAAAGAATGGGAGGGGCTGGAAGGGACCTCTTGAGGTCAGAGAGTCATAGAATGGGAGGGGCTGGAAGGGACCTCCTGAGGTCACAGAGATAAAGAATGGGAGGGGCTGGAAGGGACCTCCTGAGGTCACAGAGATAAAGAATGGGTGGGGGTGGAAGGGAAATCCTGAGGTCACAGAGTTATAGAATGGGAGGGGCTGGAAGGGACCTCCTGAGGTCACAGAGTGACAGAATGGGAGGGGTTGGAAGGGACCTCCTGAGGTCACAGAGACAAAGAATGTGAGGGGTTGGAAGGGACCTTTTTGCAGTTTGAGCTGGGTGCCCCCCTGGTGTGTCCACTTCCCGTGTCCAGAAGTCCAGCCCAGAGGGATGGACACAGGAAATTGTGTATTTCCTACCATGAGTCTTTGCACCACTATAAGATCCAGTGCGGGGTCCAGCACTGTCTCTTTTCTTCCTCCTCCGCCAGCCGGTAACTGGGGGAGATGTCTCCTGGCTTTGGGCCTGGCTAGGCCCAAGGCCATGGGGGGATGGGCAGTCTCAGGCCTGGCCAGCTGAGACTAGCCCAGCAGAGGCAGGGGGAAGAAGGAGCCCTGAGGGTCTCGGGTGTACCCTCAGGTGGGAATGGGATGCCTCTGGGTTTGCTTTGGGATCTTTCTTTGTCACTGCGCTTTGGGTTCTCTGTAACATTCACTGCTTTCTATTTAAACTTTCATCACTTTTGCAATCCGTTTGTCTGAGTGTTTTATTCCTGCCCGTGGTGGGGAGAGAGGGGGCTGCCTCAACCCAGCACATTCTTGGTAGCAGAGGATGGTTGTTGTGGGGAGGGGGTCTCCCTCTAAAACCCACCGCATTCTTGGCGAGCCAGGCAGGAGGGGAGTTTGTTATTGTGCATTCTGCAGATCGGATTGCAAAAGATAAGAGAGTTTAAATTTAGTTCTGGGCGTCGTTCTGGTTCTCTGGCAGTTGGGGCTCAAAGTGTTGTTGTTGGGGCGATTGTGTGAGTTCTCGTGGATTGCCGGGGGACACTTGGTGCGTGGCCGGTGGCACGGAGCCCCTCCTGCTATTTCAAGCAGGGGTGGCTCTTAACCATCGGAATTGCGGCTTCGCTTGAGAATGCGGGACCTGCCCCTCCTCCACCTTTACTCTCTGCGGAGCGGCAGAAGCGGCGGGGGGTGAAGTGGGGGAAGGGGCAGCGGCGAGCAGATCAAAGTCGGGTCCGTTCTCGCTGCGGGGTAGGGCCAGCCGCGGCGGAGCGGGCGAGCCCGGCTCCCGATACCCAGGAAGGGCCAACGGGAACTCAGTTCGAAAGCTGTTCTCAAGGGCCCTGGGGACGCGTTTATGGCTTTCGCTGGAGGAGCCGTTTGAATGCCTGAGGGGTGGAGGCGATTTTGATTCTGTGCCGCGGCGGTAGAGGTGGCTGGAGCCCTGCTGTATGCTCGGGTGGCGGCGGTGGCGGGTCCAGCCATGCGCCCGGGGCGGCGACGGCGGCTCAGGCCGTCCTGCTCGGACTGTGGCGGTGGCGGGTCCGGCCGTGCACCCGGGGTGGCGACGGCAGCTCGGGCCGTCCTGCTCGGACTGTGGCGGTGGCGGGTTCGGCTGTGCGCCCGGGGCGGCGACGGCAGCTCGGGCCGTCCTGCTCGGACTGTGGCGGTGGCGGGTCCGGCCGTGCCCCCGGGGTGGCGACGGCGGCCCGGCCGTGCACTCGGGCTGTGGTGGCTGAGGGCCGAGCCGTGCGCTCGGAGAGGCGGCGGCGGCTCGGGCCGTGCACTCGGAGCGGCGGTGGGGCCAGCCCTGTTCTCTTCCCCGACGTTTTCGGACGAGTTCCGAAAATGGCGCCTAGCACCTGGCTCCACCTCCCTCCTTCTCAGCAGGCTGTGGAGCAGCCCCTCCCTCTCCCGGGGTGGGGCTGTGTACTTGGAGCTGCCACATCTGCGGTACGCGAACGCCCAGTGGAGGGGCGGTGTACCTGTGGCATGCATCTGTGGAGCCTCGGGCCGTGGCTGGAAGCGGTCAGCACTGGGCTTGGGATAGGTCCGTGCAGTGGTGAGAGAGGCTCAGCGTGCTATTTTCCTGGAGGGGTGGAGAAGAAGCAGAGCTTGATTGTTCTGACTGGCTTGCCCCAGGAGTGGAAATATGCCGCTGAGTAGATCGAGATGGGAATGAAGGTTTGGTTGAGAAGTTGTGAGGTTCTTTCCAGGTGACCAGGATGTCCAACGGATCCATGAAGAGCTTGCACCGCAGAAGAGTGAACTCTGCATCGCGGGAGGTTCCGTTAGATGAGAGGAGAAGAACTGGAATGGACTGACACTTGAGCCTGAATGAGAGACTGGTTGAGTGGACGCCCAGATGAAGATGTGGACTTCGCCGGACATGTCATCAGGAGATTTCTGATTTGATGATGTGTTTAGGTGCAAAGATCATGGTATGAAATAAGGGGTGGCGTGTTGCAGTTTGAGCTGGGTGCCCCCCTGGTGTGTCCACTTCCTGTGTCCAGAAGTCCAGCCCAGAGGGATGGACACAGGAAATTGTGTATTTCCTACCATGATTCTTTGCACCACTATAAGATCCAGTGCGGGGTCCGGCACTTTCTCTTTTCTTCCTCCTCCGCCAGCCGGTAACTGGGGGAGATGTCTCCTGGCTTTGGGCCTGGCTAGGCCCAAGGCCACGGGGGGATGGGCAGTCTCAGGCCTGGCCAGCTGAGACTAGCCCAGCAGAGGCAGGGGGAAGAAGGAGCCCTGAGGGTCTCGGGTGTACCCTCAGGTGGGAATGGGATGCCTCTGGGTTTGCTTTGGGATCTTTCTTTGTCACTGCGCTTTGGGTTCTCTGTAACATTCACTGCTTTCTATTTAAACTTTCATCACTTTTGCAATCCGTTTGTCTGAGTGTTTTATTCCTGCCCGTGGTGGGGAGAGAGGGGGCTGCCTCAACCCAGCACAGACCTCCTGAGGTCACAGAGCCCTAGAAAGGGAGGGGCTGTAAGGGACCTCCTGAGGTCACAGACCCCTAGAAAGGGAGGGGCTGGAAGGGACCTCCTGAGGTCACAGAGCCCTAGAAAGGGAGGGGCTGGAAGGGACCTCCTGAGGTCACAGAGTCCTAGAATGGGAGGGGCTGGAAGGGACCTCCTGAGGTCACAGAGTCACAGAATAGGAGGGGCTGGAAGCGACCTCCTTAGGTCACAGAGTCATAGAATGGGAGGGTCTGGAAGCGACCTCCTGAGGTCAGACAGTCCTAGAATGGGAGGGGCTGGAAGAGACCTCCTGAGGTCACTGTGTGACAGAATGGGAGGGGCTGGAAGGGACCTCCTGAGGTCACAGAGTCATAGAATGGGAGGGGCTAGAAGGGAACTCCTGAGGTCACAGAGTCATAGAATGGGAGGGGCTGGAAGGGACCTGCTGAGGTCACAGAGATAAAGAATGGGAGGGGCTGGAAGGGACCTCCTGAGGTCACAGAGTCATAGAATGGGAGGGGCTAGAAGGGAACTCCTGAGGTCACAGAGTCATAGAATGGGAGGGGCTGGAAGGGACCTGCTGAGGTCACAGAGATAAAGAATGGGAGGGGCTGGAAGGGACCTACTGAGGTCACAGAGAGACAGAATGGGAGGGGCTGGAAGGGACCTCTTGAGGTCACAGAGTCATAGAATGGGAGGGACTGGAAGGGACCTCCTGAGGTCACAGAGATAAAGAATGGAAGGGGCTGGAAGGGACCTCCTGAGGTCACAGAGTCATAGAATGGGAGGGGCTAGAAGGGAACTCCTGAGGTCAGAGTCATAGAATGGGAGGGGCTAGAAGGGAACTCCTGAGGTCACAGAGTCATAGAATGGGAGGGGCTGGAAGGGACCTGCTGAGGTCACAGAGATAAAGAATGGGAGGGGCTGGAAGGGACCTCCTGAGGTCACAGAGTCATAGAATGGGAGGGGCTAGAAGGGAACTCCTGAGGTCACAGAGTCATAGAATGGGAGGGGCTGGAAGGGACCTGCTGAGGTCACAGAGATAAAGAATGGGAGGGGCTGGAAGGGACCTACTGAGGTCACAGAGAGACAGAATGGGAGGGGCTGGAAGGGACCTCCTGAGGTCACAGAGTCATAGAATGGGAGGGGCTGGAAGGGACCTCCTGAGGTCACAGAGTGACAGAATGGGAGGGGCTGGAAGGGACCTCTTGAGGTCACAGAGTCATAGAATGGGAGGGACTGGGAGGGACCTCCTGAGGTCACAGAGATAAAGAATGGAAGGGGCTGGAAGGGACCTCCTGAGGTCACAGAGTCATAGAATGGGAGGGGCTAGAAGGGAACTCCTGAGGTCACAGAGTCATAGAATGGGAGGGGCTGGAAGGGACCTGCTGAGGTCACAGAGATAAAGAATGGGAGGGGCTGGAAGGGACCTCCTGAGGTCACAGAGTCATAGAATGGGAGGGGCTGGAAGGGACCTACTGAGGTCACAGAGTGACAGAATGGGAGGGGCTGGAAGGGACCTCTTGAGGTCACAGAGTCATAGAATGGGAGGGACTGGAAGGGACCTCCTGAGGTCACAGAGATAAAGAATGGAAGGGGCTGGAAGGGAAATCCTGAGGTCACAGAGTCACAGAATGGGAGGGGCTGGAGGGGACCTCCTGAGGTCACAGAGTCCTAGAATGGGAAGGGCTGGAAGGGACCTACTGAGTTCACAGATCATAGAATGGGAGGGGCTGGAGGGGACCTCCTGAGGTCACAGAGCCCTAGAAAGGGAGGGGCTGGAAGGGACCTCCTGAGGTCACAGAGCCCTAGAATGGGAGGGGCTGGAAGGGACCTCCTGAGGTCACTGTGTGACAGAATGGGAGGGGCTGGAAGGGACCTCCTGAGGTCACAGAGTCTTAGAATGGGAGGGGCTGGAAGGGACCTCCTGAGGTCACAGAGTCATAGAATGGGAGGGGCTGGAAGGGATCTTCTGAAGTCACAGAGATAAAGAATCGGAGGGGCTGGAAGGGACCTCCTGGGGTCACAGAGTTCTAGAATGGGAGGGGGTGCAAGGGACCTCCTGAGGTCACAGAGTCATAAAATGGGAGGGGCTGGAAGGGTCCTCCTGAGGTCACAGAGACATAGAATTCGAGAGGCTGGAGGGGACCTCCTGAGGTCACCGAGTGACAGAATGGGAGGGGCTGGAAGGGAAATTCTGAGGTCACAGAGTCACAGAATGGGAGGGGCTGGAAGGGACCTCCTGAGGTCACAGAGATAAAGAATGGGAGGGGGTGGATTGGACCTCCTCAGGTCACAGTCATAGAATTGGGGGGCTGGAAGGGACCTCCTGAGGTCACAGAGGGACGGAATGGGCGTTGCTGGAAGGGACCTCCTGAGGTCACAGAGTCACAGAATGGGACGGGCTGGAATGGACCTCCTGAGGTCACAGAGTCATAGAATGGGAGGGGCTGGAAGGGACCTCCTGAGGTCACAGAGTCACAGAATGGGAGGGGCTGGAAGGGACCTCTGTTGGGCAGGGGGTCTATAAAAGGATATTTTTGCCTGGCCGCCAGCTGGCTGTGTCACCATTCACCACCACTCTCTGGGGTCAGCCTCCAGCCAGTTCCTAACCCAGCACAGAGTGTTGCTGTCTAAACCACGAGCTGACAGCTTAGCCAGGAGTTTACTGTGGGGGACGGTGTCAAAGGCCTTGCTGAAGCCCAAGTATACTACATCCACAGGTCTCCCCATGTCCGCCAGACAGTCACCTGGGCATAGAAGGAGATCAGGTTGGAGAGGCAGGCCCTGCCCTTCCCAAATCCATGTTGGCTGGCCCTGAGCCCTTGGCCATCCTTCAGGTGCAGTTATTGCTGCCAGGATAATCTGTTCCATCACTTTCCCTGGCACTGAGGTCAAGCTGCCAGGCCTGGAGTTTCCAGGTTCCTCCATCCGACCCTGCTTGTGGATGGGGACCACATTGGCCAGTTTCAGTCACCTGGGACCTCTCCAGAGAGCCAGGACTGCAGGAAAATGATGGAGAGCTGTTGGGGTTCGGTTTGAGCAAGAGGGGACATGAGTCCCAGGAACACCTGTGCAAGCCAGGCCTTGAAGGACTTTCTGTTATTAATATAGCAATGGAGTAGGAGTTGTGGAAAAGTCTGATGCTTGGTATGCTGAAGTCAAGCTGCCCTTGAGAAGGAAGGCAAACAAGAAGTAGGTGAAGATCTGGGAAAAAGAGCAATTAGGAAATACCACAGAGTAGTGAAAACAATGATGTAACCTTTTAGAAAGTAACCAGTAGCATGTGTTAAATTAGAATAGAATTAACTATGGATAAGGTAAGACTATAAGTAATGAGGTGTGGAACAATAAAGCTGGATGATTATTATCACTCATATTGAGTGCTGTCGTCCCTGTCTCCATTCTCGTCAAATGGCGCCCGAACAGGGACCCGATTCTGCGGGTACTCTGAGCCGTGTCGACGGGGACGACAGTGGAGACCGCACCCGGGACTTACGGGCGAGCCGACCGCGGAGGAAGGCTCGGGCGGACCAGTCTTGGCGGGCCGATATTAGCAGGCCTGCGAAAAGCGTCGGCGGGCCAGAATCGGCGGGCCGATGGCAGCTTGGGCGGGCCAGTATCAGCGGGCCGAGGAAAAGGATCGGCGGGCTAGACTTGGCGGGCCGGCGGTAAACTCGGGCGGGCCGGCAGCGGCGGGCCTGAGGAAAGGAGCAGCGGATACCGACGGGTAATGGATCGCGGCTGTGAAGTTCGTGGACGTCGGTGAATATGGAACAAGAGGCAGCGCTCTCCTTATTGCAATGCTTTTTAGAAAAGCGTAAGGTGCAGATATCGCCCAAAGTAATTCCTGGGCTTGTGGCCCATGGATCCGCTTTAGGGGATTTCCCAAGCGGAGATAGTTATTTTGATGAAACTTGTTGGAGAGAAGATGGAAACAACCTGTGGGACTTGGTGATAGATGGTGATAAAACTGCAATTAAGCTGCAAAAGCCGTGGCGAGAATGCATAAACTGCATTAAAAAATATAAACTAGAACAGCGAATGGCTGCTGCAGTGACAGCGAATTTGTCAGAGCGAGATGCAGTGCCAGTTCTATCTGAATTACAGCTGGACGACGTGCTTCAAAAGTATCGACCGATCGACCGGGGCCGCCCCCGATACATCTTGAGGCGGCCACATCGCGATCTTGCGGCGGTCACATCGTGTTTTGCCAGTCACCACCACTGCCGTCTGCACCCAGCGGGGAAAAGAAAAAGCCAAAAGAAGGCAGCTCGGCCCCGACAGTACCGGCTGACGCACCACTGATACCGGCAGCACTGACAGTAGCAGCAGCCCAGCGGTGGCCGTGGCAGCGGCCCCCACCCTTTTCCCCCGCAGAGGCTCGCACCAGCGACCCCCCTTCCCAGTGGCTTTAGCCACAACTCTGCTCTGACTTAAAGCAACAGTGCTAGTTTTCTCATTTCTGGTTGTAATGTCTTTCAGAGATTTGTTATTTAGACTTTTGCTAAGTTTTTGTAATAAGAATGATGATTGGTACGCATTTGGTACTTGTGGGTGGTTAATACATAGCCATTGTCCTAAGGTGTGAAGATTTGTTATTTAGAGTTTTGCTGGGTTTTCCTGGTGAGCGTGATGAATGGTACGCATTTGGTGCTTGTGGGTAATTAATGCACAGTGGTTGTACTGAGGTGTGAGTATTTGGTGATGAGTTCACCTTGTGAGATTTTCTTTTGGTTCGAACCTTCTTGGTTGTGTGCCTCGGCATTTCAAAGGAGCTCCATGTAATATAGTTAGGATTTGTAATAAATAGGTATTAATTTTTAAAGGTTTTCTTTAGTTAATGCGCAGAAGAATCAAGACTATGAGGAAGAAGCATTTCAAACATCGATCACAATAACTGTTATGATAATCTAGGATCGAAAGCATCAATCAGAAGAATGTATTACAGCACTATGTGAATAAGGACTGAATATTATGGTTGTTTGGTTGTTGTATGATTAACGTTCCTATGGACTTATATAAGTTATCTCAAATTAAAAAAAAAAAAAAAAGGAAAAGAGAGAATACCCCATAGCAGAAAAAATTAGCTCATGGTTACCCTAGAAGTGCTGTAACCCTCTCACCACAAGACACACAGCACAACTGTCATGAAATGACAACCAGCAAACCTGCTTAGCACTGACCTCAATAACCGTCACAATGATCCAAGATGTCAACAGAAAGCATCTAACTTCTAACCGAGTGTCGTGACTGCTTAACTGTTGCGTGAACATTAAGAGATTAGTATTACTAGGATAAGCAAAAACACATTCTTTTGTGTAATTTTATATTGGGCAAAGCAATGAAGCTCTTTTTGCTCTTGCTGTTTTCTGTCTGTGAAGCTAGAGCCTGGCCAGATCTACCTTTACAGAGTAAAGAAATCTTGCTGCCATTAAACAATTGATGATTTTTGACCATCCTAGAGAAAATAAAAATACAACATACCCTTAAAGCAGATTGTAAAAGATAGTGCTAAGGATTGCATTTGTATTTTAATCTCTGTGTGCAGTGTGTTCAGGCATAATCAAGTCTTCTCTGTCAATAAGTGAAATGTAAAGATTGTAACTATTAAGATCTAAGTTCTTCTTTACAATGTCTGTTATCTTTGACCATGTGTTATGCCAACGCTGTTAGAACATTCTAACCAGTTCAACTTAAGCACTGTGCCTTGTATGAGTGACATGGGCCAACATGACAGGCAGTAACGAATTTTGTTTGAACTTGCAGACAGTGGGATATACAATTGACAAAAGAAGTTTTAAGGCTTTTAGGTATTATTGTACTAACTTTGATTATTGTTAAGCTTGTTTATATTTGTATTATGCAAAGTGTTCAAAGAATAACCTCCAAGGCCTTACTTGCACAAAAGAAAAACGGGGGAATTGTTGGGGTTTGGTTTGAGCAAGAGGGGACATGAGTCCCAGGAACACCTGTGCAAGCCAGGCCTTGAAGGACTTTCTGTTATTAATATAGCAATGGAGTAGGAGTTGTGGAAAAGTCTGATGCTTGGTATGCTGAAGTCAAGCTGCCCTTGAGAAGGAAGGCAAACAAGAAGTAGGTGAAGATCTGGGAAAAAGAGTAATTAGGAAATTCCACAGAGTAGTGAAAACAATGATGTAACCTTTTAGAAAGTAACCAGAAGCATGTATTAAATTAGAATAGAATTAACTATGGATAAGACTATAAGTGATGAGGTGTGGAACAATAAAGCTGGATGATTATTATCACTTATATTGAGTGCTGTCGTCCCTGTCTCCATTCTCGCCAGAGAGCAGCTTGGCCAGCTCATCTGCCAGCTCTCTCAGCACCCTAGGGTGGATCCCATCTGGTCCCATGGACTTGTGGGTGTCCAAGTGGCTCAGCAGGTCCCCAGCTAATTCCTCATGGATTTCCAGGGCATCACACTGCTCCCCGACCCCATTGCCCAGCTCAGGAGGCCACTGGTCCTGAACTGCTGCCTTGCTGTTAAACATCGAGGCAAAGAAGGTGTTCAGGACCTCAGCCTTTGCCTCGCCATCAGTCACCGTGTTCCCCTCCAGGTCCAGTAAGGAGTGGAGGTTCTTCTTGCCCTCCTTTTCAGTGTTGATATATTTGTAAGAATGCTTTTTGCTGTCTTTCACAGAGGTGTTCAGCTTCAGTTCCAACTGGGCCTTTGCCTCTCTAATTTTATTCCTACATAATCTAACCACTTCCTTGAACATACCTGGAGAAGCCTTCCCCTCCTTCCAAAGGTGACACAGCCTCTTTTTCCCCTTCAATCCTCCAGGAGCTGCTTGCTCATCCAGGCCCAGAGCCTTCCCCTGGGCTCATCTTTCGGCACACGGGAACTGCCAGTTCCTGTGCCTTCAAGAGCTCCTGTTTGAAGCAGCTCCAACCCTCCTGGACCCCTCAGTTCTTGAGGGCTGCTACCCAGGGAACTTTGCAAATAAGTTTCTTAAAGAGGCTGAAGTTTGCCCTCCTGCAGTCCAAGGTGAAGGTTCTGTTGGTGCTCCTCCCTATCTCCCTGCAGATTGAAAACTTCACTATCTCGTGGTCACTGCACCCTGGGCAGCCTCCCACTGTCACATCTCCCACTAGCCCTTCCCTATTGGAGAGCAGCAGGTCAAGCAGAGCCTGGCCCCTGCTAGGCTCACTTAACAGCTGCGTCAGGAAGCTGTCCTCCATCCGCTCCAGGAATACATAGAATACATAGAATAAACCAGGTTGGAAGACACCTTCAA
This sequence comes from Dryobates pubescens, assembly GCF_014839835.1. NCBI lineage: Eukaryota > Metazoa > Chordata > Aves > Piciformes > Picidae > Dryobates > Dryobates pubescens. Next base: position 824,437 of record NC_071616.1, read on the forward strand.
GATCATCGCATCCAGCCCATCAACCAATCCAACACCACTCAAACAACTAACCCATGGCACCAAGCACCCCATCAAGTCTTCTCCTGAAAACCTCCAGTGATGGTGACTCCACCATCTCCCTGGGCAGCCCATTCCAATGTGCAATCACTCTTTCTGTATAGAACTTTTTCCTAACATCCAACCTGAACCTCCCCTGGCACAGCCTGAGACTGTGTCCTCTTGTTCTGGTACTGGCCGCCTGGAAGAAGAGACCAACATCCGTCTGTCTACAACCTCCCTTCAGGTAGTTGTAGAGAGTAATAAGGTCAACCCTCAGTCTCCTCTTCTCCAGGCTAAGCAACCCCAGCTCCCTCAGCCTCTCCTCGTAGGGCTTATGTTCCAAACCCCTCACCAACTTTGTTGCTCTTCTCTGGACTCGCTCCAGCAAGTCAACCTCCTTCGTAAACTGAGGGGCCCAGAACTGGACACAGTACTCGAGGTGCGGCCTAACCAGTGCAGTGTACAGGGGCAGAATGACCTCCCTGCTCCTGCTGGCCACACTGTTCCTGATGCAGGCCAGGAATCTTCTGGACTGCCTCCTCTCTGCTGAATTAAGTTCCCAGCAGATATCTGGCAGGTTGAAGTCACCGACAAGGACAAGATCTGATGATCTTGAAACAGCCTCCAGTTGTTTGTAGAATAATTCATCAGCCTCCTCATCCTGGTTGGGTGGTCTGTAACAGACTCCAACCAGGATGTCAGATTTGTTGGGCTGCCCTCTGATTTTAACCCACAGGCTCTCAATTCCCTCATCTTCCACCTCATGTTCTGAGGCAGAGGGTGACTCCCTAATATACAGAGCCACCGCTCCTCCTCTTCTCCCTCGCCTGTCCCTCCTAAAGAGCCTGTAACCCCCCAGTGCAGCACCCCAATTGTGCCTGTTGTCCCACCATGTTTCTGAGATGGTGACTACATCATAGTCACCCTGGTGGGCCAGGACCTCCAGCTCCTCTTGCTTATTGCCCAGGCTGCGTGCATTGGTGTACATGCACTGCAGCTGGGCTCCCCACCTCTCAACTGACCCTACCTTGTGCCCTACTCTTTCCTCTGCAGAGGGACCGATATCCTCATCCACCCCCTTCAGACCTAGTTTAAAGCCCTCCTAATGAGCCCTGCCAACTCCAGTGCTAGGACTCTCTTGCCCCTTCTAGATAACTGCACCCCATCAGGACCCAGCAGATCAGATGCAGTAAAAGTTGCCCCATGATCGAAGAAGCCAAAGTTCCTCTGCTGGCAGCATCCCCTGAGCCAACTGTTGATGGTGTGGGTTCTGTTCCTCTCAGTGTCCTCCCCTGCCACTGAGGGAACTGAGCAGAACACCACTTGAGCTCCTGCCCCATCAATCAATTGTCCAAGGGCCCTGAACTCCTTCGTAATCGGCCTGGTGCCCTTCCTGTCCATCTCAGCACTCCCAGCCTGTATCACCAGCAGAGGGCAATAGTCAGAGGGATGGATCAGCTTTGGGAGTCTCCTTGCGATGTCCCTTACCCACGCCCTGGGTAGGGAGCAGAGCTCCCTGTGGGATGGGTCAGGACGGCATATGGGTCCCTCAGTACCCCCCAGGAGAGAGTCCCCAACAACTACAACCCCTCCCCTTTTCTTTGTGGAGCTGGTGGTTATAGCTGTGGGGACCACTTGGCCTTAGGCTTGGCCTTAGGCTCCTCTCCGGAGCTGGTCGTTACAGCTGGTGGGGACCGCTTGACCTTAGTCTCCCCTCTGGATGGCTGCTCCTCAGCCCTCTCATCCCCACTGCCCTCGGCCTGCAGGGCCTCATACTTATTATTCAAGGGCAGCGGAGGAGGAGAGGGCCGGGGTGGATTTCTCTTGCCAGCCTTTGCAGGGACCTGTGTCCATCCCTCTCCGTTCCCAGGAGCCCTTCCCTCAGCAGGGGAGATCTGCAGAGCCTTCTCCCACAAGTCTAACTCCCTTTCGCTTTCCCTTGTTGACCTGAGCCTAGACTCCTCCTCCTGCAGCTCGGCCACTTAGAATCTTAGTCTTAGAATGGGAGGGGCTGGAAGGAACCTCCTGAGGTCATAGAGTCATACTATGAGAGGGGCTGGAAGGGACCCCCTGAGGACACACAGTCATAGAAAGGGAGGGGCTGGAAGGGACCCCCTGAGGTCAAAAGGTCATAGAATGGGAGGGGCTGGAAGGGACCTCCTGAGGTCACAGAGTCAGAGAATGGGAGGGGCTGGAAGGGACCTCCTGAGGTCACAGAGTCCTAGAATGGGAGGGGCTGGAAGGGACCTTCTGAGGTCACAGAGTGACAGAATGGGAGGGGCTGGAAGGGACCTCCTGAGGTCACAGATTCCAAGAATGGGAGGGGCTGGAAGGGACCTCCTGAAGTCACAGAGGGACAGAATGGGAGGGGCTGGAAGGGACCTCCTGAGGTCACAGAGTGACAGAATGGGAGGGGCTGGAAGGGACCTCCTGAGGTCAAAGAGTCATAGAAAGGGAGGGGCTGGAAGGGACCTTCTGAGGTCACAGATCATAAAATGGGTGGGGCTGGAAGGGAACTCCTGAGGTCACAGAGTCCTAGAATGGGAGGGGCTGGAAGGGACCTCCTGAAGTCACAGAGGGACAGAATGGGAGGGGCTGGAAGGGACCTCCTGAGGTCACAGAGTGACAGAATGGGAGGGGCTGGAAGGGACCTCTGCTGGGGAGGGGGTCTATAAAAGGATATTTTAATGGTCAATTAGTGGGGCAATTAATTAAAATATTAATAATTTATTAATCATAAAAATACCACAAAGAAAAGAAGAAACAACTAATTCAAACCTATTTGCAGGTTGGAGGTGCTCGGGTGTTGCACAGATCCCTCCCCAGCAGGAACAAGTCACAATTCAAACAATATGTCCAAAAATCCAGACACAAACAGCACTTGAAGCTGGAAAGAAAAGGAACCTCGGCAATGCAGCCGGCGACTGCCCACGGCGGAGGGGGGGACTCCAGAATTCCCTGGGGCAACAGACCTGCAATAGATGCTGATAACAATCAGATCAATTACTCACTGATCCTGACCCCTCCTGGCACACGTTAGGATCGAGACCAACCACGATGGCGTCGGCCACCTGCAGGCTGCAGGAGCACCGCTTCACTTTCTGTTGGTGTCTGCAGCTTATAGCTGAGGCAGGCTTTATTCCCGACAGATTTGTAGCTGAGAGCTTTGTAGAGAGGAGGTTTCTCGGCTGGAATCCTTGGTAGCAGCGCTCGCTCCTTGCTGCAGTCAAACGAAACTGTCCCGGGGACTCGGCTCCTCCGGGGGTTCGCCTCTCGGCCCGGCAGGACGCGTGTTTGTCCGCTGGGCTTTACAGCGCTGAGGCAGCCAGGGCTCTCTGTTGTCCTGGCTGGGCAAAACTGAAACACAGTTCAGCTTCCAGGCGAAGCTCCTGCTTCCTTCCAGAGGGTGGACAACGGCAAGACGACCCTCTGGCTCTTTGGGCTGGCACTAACAGATTTTCCCGAGGCAATACTGGCCAGTAGCAACACAGATCTAGGGGTGAAACCCTGCTATTGCGACCTAGAGAAAACCACCTTTGCAGAGGTGGCCAAAGGCACACCCACCTGGCTCATTGTCTGACTCGAGAGCCATTCAGCACAACCTCCTGAGGTCACTGAGCAATAGACTGGGAGGGGATGGAGGGGACCTCCTGGGGTCATAGAAACATAGAATGGGAGGGGCTGGAAGGGACCTCCTGAGGTCACAGAGTGACAGAATTGGAGGGGCTGGAAGGGACCTCCTGAGGTTACAGAGTCAGAGAATGAGAGGCGCTGGAAGGGACCTCCTGAGCTCCAAATATATAGTGGTGCAAGGGATTATGGTAGAAATGCCTAATTTCCTGTGCCCACCCACTGGGCTGGGCTGCTGGACACAGGAAACACCCCCGGAGCAGAGGGCACCCAGCCCGAACTACAATACAGGACTAGGGAGAATGGAAGGAAGCTGGGGATGGGGAGATTCAGGCTGGAGGGGAGGAGGAAGTTCTTCCCTGCGAGAGTGGTGAAGCCCTGGAATGGGTTGTCCAGGGAGGTGGCCGAGGCCTCATGCCTGGAGGGGTTAAGATATTTAAGATATTTAAGGCCAGGCTGGCTGAGGCTCTGGCCAGGCTGATCTGGTGTGGGGTGTCCCTGCCCGTGGCAGGGGGTTGGAACTAAAAGATCCTTGTGGTCCCTTCCTGGCCTGACTGATTCTATGATTCTGTGATTCCAGATGCTTTGGAATTTGTTTGTTTGTTTCTTTGTAATCTAGGTTGAACTTTGTAATTATTGTTTTGTTTCATTTGTTATCATTTTTTTACCTACTTTTGATTTGATTTTATTATTATTCTTTAATTTTTTTTCATTATTTTTACTTTTTTTCATTTTTTTTCTTATTTTTATTTTTTATTGAAATTTCTTTCTTTTTTAAATTGTTGCAGTTTTTTCCCTAATTTCTTTATTTTTTTCTTTTTGTTATTTTTTGTCATCTATTTTTTCATATTTTTTCATTTTATATTTTATTAATTTTTGTTTCATTCTCATTGGAGTGGTTTTAGTTTTTATTTTCTTTTGAATGTATTAATTATTTTTTATTTTTGGTTTTTTTAACATTTTCTACTTTTAATTTTTTAATAAAGTTTTTATTTTATTTTGTTTAATTTTTAATTCATTTTTTATTTTTTTAAATTATTTTTATACCATTTTAATGTATTTTTTCTCCATTGCATTTAATTTGGGGGGGGTGTTGATTTTTATCTACTTTTTATTTTTATAATTAAGTTTTTGTTATTTAGGTCTTTTATTTTATTTTGTAATTTTTCAAAATTATTTTTATTCTTATTTTTAGTTTAGGCTTTATTGTAATTTTAAAATTCATTTGGTTTTAAACTTTTTGGGTTAAATTTTATCATTTTTCTTCTATTATTGTAATTTTTAATATTAATTTTATTTTCATTTTTTAATTTTAATTTTTTAACATTTACTTTTTAATCTAGTTTTTAATCTTTTATCTTTTGACCTTATAGCTTTTATTTTAATTATTTTATTTCATTTTTTTTCTTTAATCTATTTTCTCTTTTAATTTTTATTTTTTGTTTTTTATTTTAACCTTTTGTATTAATTCTTTTTAATTATTTATCTTTATAATTTTCTTCTATTTTTCTTTGTATAGACTTTTTTGTTTGTTTTAATCTAGTAGTCTTGATAATCCTTATTTGTTGGTTAGTAATGATCCTTATGTTTTTTGTGAATAGCTATTTTGTGTTAGTAATCCTTATGACTTGACTTTGGTATTACTTTTTATCATTGTTGGGGTTTTTGTCATGCTCTTGTTACATTGTTTTTATTGAAAACTTTTCTGTGATTTTAATTTGCTCTCTATCATTATTTTTTGTTATTAATTTGTTATTTGCTGTTTATTGTACTTTTTGTATCTAGGTGGCAATATTTTGGTTTGGTTTTGTTATATATATTTGTATTTTTGAGGGGTTTTTTGTACTTGTTTTCTTTTTGACTATTTTTTGTATTTGTATTGTTGTTCAGGCAATGGCTGAGAAGGAAATAGAAAGACATTAGCTAAGGAATGCTTTTAAAAATTAATGCCTACTTCCTACAAACCTTAACTGTATTTCATGGAGCTGCTTTGAAATGCCATGAATGAAATGAATTTTTAGCCTGGAGAAGAGGAGGCTCAGGGGAGACCTCATTGCCCTCTACAACTACCTGAAAGGTGGCTGTAGACCGGAAGGGGTTGGTCTCTTCTCCCAGGCGCCCAGCACCAGAACAAGGGGACACAGTCTCAAGCTGTGCCAGGGGAGGTTTAGACTCGAGGTGAGGAGAAAGTTCTTCCCCGAGCGAGTCGTTTGCCACTGGGATGTGCTGCCCAGGGAGGTGGTGGAGTCACCGTCCCTGGAGGTGTTCAAGAGGGGATTGGATGTAGCACTTGGTGCCATGGTCTAGTCGTGAGGTCTGTTGGGACAGGTTGGACTTGATGATCCTTGGGGTCTCTTCCAACCTTAGTGATACTGTGAGACTGTAACTAAGGCAGTTTCAGTGCTGAATCAGCAGTGAGGTTTCAAATATGAGCACAATAAGAGCTGCTGCTGGGGGTTTTGACACATTCTTGTGGATGCTGATTTCCTCCTTGGAGCGGCAAAGCTTCGTGACAGAATGTGGTGACTTGAGAGTCTTACACATGTATCCATCAGAGCATGATGACCTCAGCCATCATCAAGTGAGGCTGTAAAGTCTTGTAGTATTCCCTGCAGGTAATTTCTTAAGGAAGGTAAGTTAGGCATTCTTTTAAGGAATGGCAAGTCCAGTTGAAATGCAAAGGTTGCTCTGCTTTTACATATATATATGAGAATATTTTTATCCCAGGACATTTGGATGTGGTTTAGTGGCACAACTGATAAGCCAAATCAATGCCTTTGTGTTTAAGTGCTTGTGAGAAAGTGCTGGTGTTTCCAGTTCGACAACAGCAGACAGTGCTTGCTTGGAGCACTCAGCTGTTGATCTCTCAGTGAGTTGCTGCACACTGTCTATCCATATCCTCATTCATGATCCCCTGCTGAGATGACCCACCATCACACTTCCTGTAATCAGTTTCTAAAGGTTATTAGCAGCTCTAGGTTGATGTGAGTGAAACATTGAAGTTTGCACCTGTTGATTTCTGACAAGAGTGAGGTTTTTGGGGCAGTATTTCTAACTTCAGCTTCCATCTTATTTCCCATGCCAGAGAAACACAAGGATCAATGGCAGCAACATATCTCAAAGGTTTCAGCTTCCTTTCTCGCAGCAAAATTGGTTACCCACAATTTCTGTCTAGAGTTTACTGTGGAAGTGATGGAGTCTTTCACCAGCCACAGCTAAGAAGGTTTGAAGCAAAAGCAAATCTCACAGTGTGCCCTCACCACTAAGCTATACCTCACTGCAGTGACTATCTGCCAAGCACCTGCAAACACCAAATGCTTACCATTCATTATGCTTACTAGGAAACCTGAGCAAAACTCTAAATAACAACTCTCTGAAAGACATTACAATCAGAAATGATGAAATTAGCACTGTTGCTTTAAATCAGAACAGAGCTTTGGCAGCCCAGAGCCATACCAGAACAGGGAAGGGGGCAGGGAGGAGAGGCTGGCTAGCAAGGTGTGCCCTAATTGCAATTGTTTCTGCGGGAGTGTCTTAACAATTTGCAGCCTCTCTTGTCTGAGCGACCACTGTTCCACCTCCTGAGGTCACAGAGCCATGGAAAGAGAGGGGCTGGAAGGGACCTGCTGAGGTCACAGAGTCATGGAAAGGGAGGGCCTGAAAGGGACCTCCTGAGGTCACAGAAGAAAAGAATGGGAGGGGCTGGGAGGGACCTCCTGAGGTCAAAGAGTCCAGGAATGGGAGGGGCTGGACAGGACCTTCAGAGGCCACAGAGTCATAGAATGGTAGGGGCTGGGAGGGACCTCCTGAGGTCACAGAGTCAGAGAATGGGAGGGGCTGGAAGGGACCTCCTGAGGTCACTGTGTGACAGAATGGTAGGGGCTGGAAGGGACATCCTGAGGTCACAGAGTCACAGAATGGGAGAGGTTGGAAGGGACCTCCTGAGGTCAAAGGGTCATAGAATGGGAGGGGCTGGAAGGGACCTCCTGAGGTCAAAGGGTCATAGACAGGGAGGGGCTGGAAGGGACCTCCTGAGGTTACAGAGACAAAGAATGGGAGGGGCTGGAAGGCACATCCTGAGGTCACAGAGTGACAGAATGGGAGGGGCTGGAAGGGACCTCCTGAGGTCACAGAGTCTGAGAATGGGAGGGGCTGGAAGGGACCTCCTGAGGTCAGAGTGTCACAGTCTCACAGTATCACTAAGGTTGGAAGAGACCTCGAGGATCATCACGTTCAACCTGTCACCACAGACCTCATGACTAGACCCATGTAATGGGTTGGGGCAGACCCCCTCCCCACCACGCACAGAAATAACGACTCAGACAAACTGATTGCAAAAGTAGTGGAGAGTTTAACTTGAGAACAGTGAGTGTGCACAAAAGGAAACATGGTGAAAAGGAAGAAACCAAAGTAAACCCAGAAAGACCCCAAACCCCACCTGAGGGTGCATCCAAAACCCCCAGGGCTCCTCCTTCCCCCCCTACTATTAGGCTGGTCTCAGATGGCCAGATCTGAGACTGCCCATCCCCCAGTGGCCTTGGGCCCAATCAGGCCCATGGCCGGGAGGTCTCTCCCCCAGTTACCAAGTCTCGGAGAGGGAAGGAAAGAGGAAGTGCCAGACCCCACCGCAAAATTTATAGTGGTGCAAGGGATTATGGAAGAAATACCTAATTTCCTGTGCCCACCCACTGGGCTGGAATCTGGACACAGGAAACACCCCTGTAGCAGAGGGCACCCAGCCCAAACTACAACACCCTCCCATTCTATGCCTCTGTGACCTCAGGAGGTCCCTTCCAGCCCCTCCCATTCTGTCACTCTGTGACCTCAGGAGGTCCCTTCCAGCCCCTCCCATTCTATGTCTCTGTGACCTCAGGAGGTCCCTTCCAGCCCATCCCATTCTGTCACTCTGTGACCTCAGGAGGTCCCTTCCAGACTTTGCATAAAAAGTATGAGGCCCTGCAGGCCAAGGGCTGTGGGGATGAGACGGCTGAGGAGCAGCTATCCCGAGTGGAGCCTAAGGCCAAGTGGCCCACACAGCTATAACCACCAGCTCCACACAGAGAAGGGGAAGGATTGTAGTTGTTGGGGACTCTCTCCTGGGGGGTACTGAGGGACCCATATGCCGTCCCGACCCATCCCACAGGGAGCTCTGCTCCCTACCCAGGGCGCGGGTAAGGGACATCGCAAGGAGACTCCCAAAGCTGATCCATCCCTCTGACTATTGTCCTCTGCTGGTGATACAGGCTGGGAGTGATGAGATGGACAGGAAGGGCACCAGGGCGATTACGAAGGAGTTCAGGGCCCTTGGACAATTGATTGATGGGGCAGGAGCTCAAGTGGTGTTCTGCTCAGTTCCCTCAGTGGCAGGGGAGGACACTGAGAGGAACAGAACCCACACCATCAACAGTTGGCTCAGGGGATGCTGCCAGCAGCCGAAATTTGGCTTCTTCAATCATGGGGCAACTTTTACTGCACCTGACCTGCTGGGTCCTGATGGGGTGCAGTTATCTAGAAGGCGCAAGAGAGTCCTAGCACTGGAGTTGGCAGGGCTCATTAGGAGGGCTTTAAACTAGGTGTGGTAGGTTGAGAGAGGGCTTAGCTCTCCCTCCTCCACAGAGTAAGAAACCACAGCTAACTCAGTCGAAGTGCAAAAGCTATATATTTACAAGCATATATGGAAAGCAGGTTATATATAACACAATATATACAGGTATTTACAATATATACACAGAAATACACAGCAAAGACAAATAACACAACAAAAATCCCTCCCCTAGGGAACCGTCTGTGAACAAAGCATACTTCTTCTCATCATCAGAAAGGCCATTGTAAGGAGGAGCTTCCTCAGCACGAGTTACTCTCTCCTCTGGAGGTTTAGCACAGTTGGTACCTTCAGGCCAACTTGAGATCACCTCCACCAGACCAGGTCTTTCAAGATTTCCCATTCGAGCTCTCTGTGTTATCAGAGCCATCCACTTGGACCAGGTGGAATCTGTGGCATGATGTGGTGTGGAACCCTTGCCTTTGAACATCCAATTCAAAACTGGCAATCTGGGAGCTAAGAGAAGTTGTGATTCAGTTCCAATCACTTCTGAAGCTGCTTTCACTCCTTCATTGGCAGCTAGAATCTGTTTCTCTGTTGGAGTATAATTTGCCTTTGAACCTCTATAACCTCGACTCCAGAAGCCGAGAGGTCGTCCACGCGTCTCACCTGGAGCTTTTTGCCACAAGCACCAGGTTGGACCATTGTCACCTGCAGCCGTGTACAAAATGTTCTTGATGTCTGGACCATCTCGGACAGGTCCCAGACCCACTGCTTGGACTACCTCCTGCTTTATCTGGTCAAAGGCTGCTTGTTGTTCAGGTCCCCAGTGGAAACTGTTCCTCTTTCGAGTCACATCATACAGAGGTTTCACAATCTGACTGTATCCAGGAATGTGTAGTCTCCAAAATCCCACTATCCCCAAGAGACGTAGAGTTTCTTGCTTGTTGGTGGGATTTGCCATGGTAGAGACTCTATTTACCACATCCACTGGAATGTGTCGGCGTCCATCCTGCCACTGCACTCCCAGAAACTGGATCTCTGTGGTAGGACCTTTCACCTTGTCTCTCTTGATGGCAAAACCTGCATTCAGGAGAATGTCCATGATTTTGTTACCTTTCTCGTAGACTTCCTCAGCAGTTTTACCCCAGACAATGATATCATCGATGAACTGGATGTGTTCTGGAGCACCACCTTCCTCCAGAGCATCATGGATCACTGCATGACAGATGCTGGAGCTGTGGATCCAGCCCATCGGCAGTCTGTTGAAAGTGTACTGGATTCCTCTCCAGGTGAAAGCAAACTGAGGCCTGCACTCCTCTGCTATGGGAATAGAGAAGAAGGCATTAGCAATGTCTATGGTAGCATACCATTTGGCCTCTTTGGATTCCAGCTCATACTGGAGTTCCATCATGTCTGGTACTGCTGCACTCATAGGCGGAGTTACTTCTTTCAGGGCTCGGTAGTCCACTGTCAGACGCCAGTCTCCATTCGGCTTTCGCACAGGCCACACTGGACTGTTGAAAGGTGAATGAGTTTTGCTGATGACTTTCTGACTCTCCAACTGACGAATCAGATTCTGAATGGGCAACAAAGAGTCACGGTTGGTTCTGTATTGTCTGTGATGCACAGTCCGAGAAGCAACCGGCAACTTGATGTCCTGAATCTTGTGTTGTCCCACAACTGCAGAGTCATCAGAAAGCTCAGGTCTAGCAGACAGCTTCAGCTTTTGTCCATCAATTTCTACAGAAGCTACTCCAAAAGCCCATTTGTAACCCTTAGGGTCTTTGAAACGCCCTTCTCTCAGAAAATCAATTCCCAAAATACAAGGTGCATCAGGTCCGGTCACAACTGTATGCTTCTTCCACTGTTTACCAGTTAGACTTATATTAACCTCTACCTTACTTAACTCTTGAGATCCACCAGTGAGTCCCAGAATAGTTATGGACTCTGATCCCTGATCATTTGATGGCAATATGGTGCTCTGAGCTCCTGTGTCAACCAAGGCCCTGTACTTCTGAAATTGTGAAGTGCCAGAACACTGGATGTACACATCCCAATAGATTCTGTTATCTCCATTACCCCTCTCCTCCCCCTGGAGGGAGGCAGGGCACCCCTAGTTATGGGGAACATGTCCACAGGTGCAACGAGCACACTGTGCAGTGTTAGAACTGGAGTCACTGTTGGAGCTACTAGAGTTGTCCTGGGGAACTGTGGAAGTAACAGCTACCCTTCTGGTATTGCTACCTCGGGTTCTGCCACTTTGCAGTTCTCTCAGTCTCCTGAAAAGATTAGAAGTTGGTTGACCATCCCACCTGTTCATGTTCTCACCAAACTGATCACGCAGGGTAATCCAAATAGTCCTACGTGACTGCCTTGGTGGTCTGTTTTGGTTTGGCCTGTTTTGGAATGACCTCCTTGGAGGATGTCTATTCCTCACAGCTGAAACCTGCACCCACCTGGAGGAAGAATTGGAATTATCTCTTTGTGCCAATTGGGATATGGTGTTCTTAAATTCATCCTTCAGCTCTTTCATGCAATTCTTTATTTCACCAGACAGAGTTTCAATGGCTGAAACCAAAGAAACACGTGTCATGCTATCATCCAATTGTCTCAATTGATCAGTGAATTGGCCAACCGTAAGAGGAGCTCCACCATAATTTCTTGCTACAATTCTGCTTGCCAGAATGTTTGCATAATTGGAAGGAGCAAGCTTGATGAGCTTTTTAGTAAGACCATTTCCTACAGGAACATCATCAGGATTCAGAGATTCATGTTCACCATAGAGCATCTAACAGCAAATTCTCTCAGACGCTTAATTCCCTCATCTATGGTAGTCCAGGGCTTAGGATTCCAGGGAAGATCATCTCGGGAAGGGTATCTCATGAGAACCGCCATTAGAAGGCGTATCCACAGATTAACCTTACCGAGAGCCTTGCCTAGATGTCTATCTATTCCATTATCCTTTGAGAGAGTTCCTAGCTGGGCTGCTGACTTGTCTCCAAGCATTAGAGCTGGAGCACCTGTATCATAACATCTACCAAGCCAAGCGAGAACTGGCTCCTTATCTGCTCTGAGATAGTCTTTTCTTACATTTCGTAATTCCTCACGTGGTGAAGAGCAGTCGGTTATGTCATCTTGTTGTTCCTCTTCCTTTGCCTCCTCTTCCTCAACTTGTGGTCCCAACAACCTCTCAAGGATCCCTTTAAGCTGAGAAGCACCACCACTAGCTGCTGTCCTACCAAGAGATGCATCTTGATCCTCTGATGATCTCAATAACTCAGCTATATTTTTAAGACGAACTTTCTCTTCCTCCCCAGCAGAAGAACCCTGCTGTGCATCCCCGTCAGCTCCTGAATCAGCTTTAGTCTTACCCTTCCTTGTTGTTAAAACTGCTACTTGCTTTACTGGAGCTGTGTTTGGGTTTCCAGCTGCCTTATTATCAGAAGCTGATAAGCTTTGAGACAGATTAGCTGCTTTGGAGGACGCTTCCACTCCTGCCATGGAAGAAGGAGGAAATGACTTTGCCTCGTTAATGGTGGCTGCCGGGGACACGGGAGCCTCCATGTTTGGGGCAACTGCAGCCCCTGGCTGCTTGCCAGAATCATCACCATTGCTATTCAGAGCTGCCTTGCCGATTGACTTTTTAGCTTTATCTTTAACTGACACAGATTCTCCATTATCATCCTCACTGGATGTTCCTGAAACAGAGCCAGGGTGGTGTTTTCGTCTCTTAACCCTCCGTTTTATAACAAAACATGCCTTAGAAACTTTTCTCTCCCGGTACAGTGCTACCAACAAATACACATTAGTTATCAGCAGCAGCAGGACTACACACATCAAGAAAATCAGCTTTGGATCCCAGCCATCACTTAAAATTACCCTTTCACCGAGCGGAATCTTAAAACTCCTTTATCTCAATAGGGAGTGTGCTAGATGTAACATTCCTGTATCTCTTCACCCAAAAGAATTCCAGGCACCGATCATACAGAAGCCGAATCTTGTACTTAAACCACATATATAATTTTTGCATTATATATTTACCTATCTTATCGATAATCATACCCAGGCAATACTTGTAGATCAATACACCAAAGACCGAGAAAAACAGACGCTCAAAAAGCCAAAACACCTTCATGTTTGCTCGTCCGACTCAAGCAAGCAATAAATCAAACTAATTTGTCACCAAGCCCCGAGTTGGGCAGCCAATAATGTGGTAGGTTGAGAGAGGGCTTAGCTCTCCCTCCTCCACAAAGTAAGAAACCACAGCTAACTCAGTCGAAGAGCAAAAGCTATGTATTTACAAGCATATATGGAAAGCAGGTTATATATAACACAATATATACAGGTATTTACAATATATACACAGAAATACACAACGAAGAGAAATAACACAACAAAAATCCCTCCCTGAGGGAGGGATCCCCTCCTTGGAACCCCCTCTCTCCCCCCCCCCCACCTCCCTTTTTCCCCAAAAAGGGGTTAGAGAGAGAGAAAGGCAAGTTACTAAGGAAAAGAGTTGTTAGTAAGCTTCAAAAGCCCATGCAGGATTAGTGTTTGCTTATCTGAAGGCCAGCTCCAGCAGTTTGCAGAAGAAGCAGGCAGGGAGAACAGGCTGAAACTCCAACTCCCCCAACTCCCAAACCCAACTGAACTGAGGAGAAAAAAATTTCCAACCGCTTCACAATCTAAAGCTGCATTTTTGTTTATCAACCAATGAAATTCGTTTAGAATATCAGAATGTTTTGGTTCTAGTACCGAAAACATTAGCCAGTGTGTTCCAGCAGTGTTCTTAAAGGCACAGCCTCAAAGGACTACACTAGGTCTGAAGGGGGTGGGTGAGGATATCAGTCCCTCTGCAGAGGAAAGAGTAGGGCACAAGGTAGGGTTAGTTGAGAGGTGGGGAGCCCAGCTGCAGTGCATGTACACCAATGCAGGCAGCCTGGGCAATAAGCAAGAGGAGCTGGAGGTCCTAATCCACCAGGGTGACTATGATATAGTCACCATCTCAGAAACATGGTGGGACAAGAGGCACGATTGGGGTGCTGCACTGGGGGGTTACAGGCTCTTTAGGAGGGATAGGCGAGGGAGGAGAGGAGGAGGGGTGGCTTTGTATATTAGGGAGTCACTCTCTGCCACAGAACTTGAGGTGGAAGATGAGGGAACTGAGAGCCTGTGGGTTAAAATCAGAGGGCAGCCCAACAAATCTGACATCCTGGTGGGAGTCTGTTACAGACCACCCAACCAGGATGAGGAGGCTGATGAATTATTCTACAAACAACTGGAGGCTGTTTCAAGATCATCAGATCTTGTCCTTGTGGGGGACTTCAACCTGCCTGATATCTGCTGGGAACTTAATTCAGCAGAGAGGAGGCAGTCCAGAAGATTCCTGGAGCGCATGGAGGACTGCTTCCTGCTGCAGCTGTTAAGTGAGCCTAGCAGGGGACAGGCTCTGCTTGACCTGCTGCTCTCCAATAGGGAAGGGCTGGTGGGAGATGTGACCGTGGGAGGCTGCCCAGGGTGCAGTGACCACGAGATAGTGAAGTTTTCAATCTGCAGGGAGATAGGGAGGAGCACCAACAGAACCTTCACCTTGGACTGCCAGAGGGCAAAATTCAGCCTCTTTAAGAAACTTATTTGTAAAGTTCCCTGGGCACCAACCCTCAAGAACCGAGGGGTCCAGGAGGGTTGGAGCTGCTTCAAACAGGAGCTCTTGAAGGCACAGGAACTGGCAGTTCCCGTGTGCCGAAAGATGAGCCCAGGGGAAGGCTCTGGGCCTGGATGAGCAAGCAGCTCCTGGAGGATTGAAGGGAAAAAAAGAGGCTGTATCACCTTTGGAAGGAGGGGAAGGCTTCTCCAGGTATGTTCAAGGAAGTGGTTAGATTATGTAGGAATAAAATTAGAGAGGCAAAGGCCCAGTTGGAACTGAAACTGGCCACCTCTGTGAAAGACAACAAAAAGCATTCTTACAAATATATCAACACTGAAAAGGAGGGCAAGAAGAACCTGCACTCCTTACTGGAGCTGGAGGGGAACACGGTGACCGAAGATGAGGAAAAGGCTGAGGTCCTGAACGCCTTCTTTGCCTCGATGTTTAACAGCAAGGTAGGAGTCCAGGATGAGTGGCCTCCTGAGCTGGGCAATAGGGTCGGGGAGCAGTGTAATACCCCAGAAATCCATGAGGAATTAGTTCGGGACCTGCTGAGCCACTTGGACACCCACAAGTCCATGGGACCAGATGGGATCCACCCTAGGGTGCTGAGAGAGCTGGCAGATGAGCTGGCCAAGCCGCTCTCCATCATTTTCCTCCAGTCCTGGCTCAGTGGAGAGGTCCCAGGTGACTGAAACTGGCCAATGTGGTCCCCATCCACAAGGAGGGTTCGATGGAGGAACCTGGAAACTACAGACCAGTCAGCCTGACCTCAGTGCCAGGGAAAGTGATGGAGCAGATTATCCTGGGGGCAATAACTGCACCTGAAGCATGGCCAAGGGCTCAGGTCCAGCCAATATGGATTTAGGAAGGGCAGGTCCTGCCTCTCCAACCTGATCTCCTTCTATGATCAGGTGACCCGTCTGGTGGAAGTGGGGAGGCCTGTGGATGTAGTCTACCTGGACTGCCCTGCACACTGTCACTGCCCTGCACAGCGTCACTGCCCTGCACAGCGTCACTGCCCTGCACACTGTCACTGCCCTGCACAGCGTCACTGCCCCGCACAGCGTCACTGCCCTGCACACTGTCACTGCCCTACACATCTTCACTGCCCTGCACAGCGTCACTGCCCTGCATGCCCTCACTGCCCTGCACTCCCTCACTGCCCTGCACACCTTCACTGCCCTGCTCGCCACTGGACACTGTGAGCCCTGGAGGTCCCTTCCAGCCCCTCCCATTCTATGACTCTCTGACCCCTGGAGGTCCCTTCCAGCCCCTCCCATTCCATGATTCTATCACTTCAGGAAGTCCCTTCTAACTTGTTCCATTCTCTGATTCTTTGACCTCTGAAGTTCCTTTCCCTGCCCTCCCTTCCTGGGTTTTATGTCCTCTGTTGGTCCCTTTCAGCCCCTCCCGTTCTATGGGATCCCTGTGGTGCCCTGTTGAGTGCTTTGAATCCTATGCAGCCCTACAGAGCCCTGTGTACCTCTATGCATCTCTATTGATGCTATAGAGCCCTATGCAGCCCTATTGATACCTATAGACCCTTATTGAGGCCTATGGAGCCTATAGAGCTTGCTGGAACCCCTTGGTACCCCTCGAGCCCTTTAGAGTCCTCTGGAGTCCTACTGAGCCTATAGAGTTATATGCCCCCCTATGCAGCCCTTTTGATGCTATAGAGCCCTATGGAGCCCTGCTGAGCTTTGTTGAGGCCTATGGAGCCTATAGAGCTTGCTGGGACCCTGTGTAACCTATAGAGCCCTTTAGAGTCCTCTGGAGACCTAAGGAGCTTATTAAGCCCTATGGAACCCTAAGGAGCCCTATGGAGCCTTATGGAGCCAATAGAGTTCTAAGGAGCCCTATGGAGCCTGTAGAGCCCTATGGAGCCAGTAATGCACTATGGAGCATACAGAGCCCTAGGGAGCCCATAGAGCCCTATGGCGCCCTACTGAGCCTATAGAGCCCTATGGAGCCTATATTGCACTATGGATCCCACATGGAGTCTATAGAGCCCTGTGGAGCCTAGAGCTCTCCATGGAGCCCGATGGAGCCTATAGAGCCCTATCAAGCCTATAGTGCCCTATGGAGCACAATGGAGTATATAGAGCTCTCTGGAGCTCTGTTGAGCCTATCAAGCCCTATGGAGCCCTACACAGTTCTATACAGAGCCCACTTGACCTGCTGTGTGGTTCTGCCAGCTGGACAGGCTTCAAAGAGCCACTCGTGTGGCTCCGGCAAGCCCCCTGTGGCACGGGCACAGGTAACCTGGGGAGGGGGCAGGCAGGGCAGACGGGAGGCAGTGACGGAGTGCAGAGCAGCAACGGCAGGCAGGGCAGTGAGGGTGTGCAGGGCAGTGGGGGTGTGCAGGGCAGTGAAGGTATGCAGGGCAGTGGGGGTGTGCAGGGCAGTGAAGTTGTGCAGGGCAGTGACGGTGTGCAGGGCAGTGACGGTGTGCAGAGCAGTGACGGTGTGCAGGGCAGTGAGGGTGTGCAGGGCAGTGAAGTTGTGCAGGGCAGTGACGGTGTGCAGGGCAGTGAGGGTGTGCAGGGCAGTGACGGTGTGCAGAGCAGTGGGGGTGTGCAGGGCAGTGAGGGTGTGCAGGGCAGTGATGGCATGCAGGGCAGTGACGGTGTGCAGGGCAGTGAAGGTGTGCAGGGAAGTGACTGTTCCTGATGCAGGCCAGGATGCTATTGGCCCTCTTGGCCACCTGGGCACACTGCTGGCTCATGTGCAGCTGCTGTCAACCACTACCCCCAGGTCCCTCTCTGCCTAGCTGCTCTCAGCCACTCTGCCCCCAGCCTGTAGCACTGCCTGGGGTTGCTGTGGCCAATGTGCAGAACCTGGCACTTGGATGTGTTCAATCTCCTGCCCTTGGCCTCTGCCCATCTGTCCAGCCTGGCAAGGTCCCTCTGCAGAGCTCTCCCACCCTCTAACAGATCAACTCCTGCCCCTAGCTTGCTGTCATCTGCAAATTTGCTGATGACTAACTCAACTCCCTCATCCAGATCATCAATGAAGATGTTAAAGAGGATGGGGCCCAGCACTGATCCCTGGGGCACACCACTGGTGCCTGGCTGCCAGCTAACTGTGGCACCATTCACCACCACTCTCTGGGCTCGGCCCTCCAGCAAGTTCCTAACCCAGCACAGAGTGTTGCTGTCCAAGCCAGGGGCTGACAGCTTAGCCAGCAGTTTACTGTGGGGGACGGTGTCAAAAGCCTTGCTGAAGTCCAGGGTAGGGAGCAGAACTCGCTGTGGGATGGGTCAGGACGGCATATGGGTCCCTCAGTACCCCCCAGGAGAGAGTCCCCAACAACTACAACCCCTCCCCTTTTCTTTGTGGAGCTGGTGGTTATAGCTGTGGGGACCGCTTGGCCTTAGGCTCGGCCTTAGGCTCCTCTCCGGAGCTGGTCGTTATAGCTGGTGGGGACTGCTTGGCGTTAGGCTCGGCCTTAGGCTCCTCTCCGGAGCTGGTCGTTATAGCTGGTGAGGACCGCTTGGCCTTAGGCTTGGCCTTAGGCTCCTCTCTGGATGGCTGCTCCTCAGCCCTCTCATCCCCACTGGCCTCGGCCTGCAGGGCCTCATACTTATTACTCAAGGGCAGCAGAGGAGGAGGAGAGGGCCGGGGTGGATTTCTCTTGCCAGCCTTGGCAGGGACCTGTGTCCATCCCTCTCCATTTCCAGGGGCCCTTCCCTCAGCAGGGACAGAATGGGAGGGGCTGGAAGGGACTCTTGAGATCACAGAGTCATAGAATAGGAGGGGCTGGAAGTGACCTCCACAGATAACAGAGTGATAGACTTGGAGGGGCTGGAAGAGACCTCCTGAGGTCACAGAGGGACAGAATGGGAGGGGCTGGAAGGGACGTCCTGAGGTCAGAGAGTGACAGAATAGGAGGGGCTGGAAGGGACGTCCTGAGGTCACAATCAGAATGGGAGGGGCTGGAAGGGATCTCCTGAAGTCACAGAGTCATAGAATGGGAGGGGCTGGAAGGGATCTCCGGAGGTCACAGAGTTATAGAATGGGAGGGGCTGGAAGGGACCTCCTGAGGTCACAGAGTTATAGAATGGGAGGGGCTGGAAGGGACCTCCTGAGGTCACAGAGTTATAGAATGGGAGGGGCTGGAAGGGACCTCCTGAGGTCACAGAGTTATAGAATGGGAGGGGCTGGAAGGGACCTGCTGAGGTCACAAATTCCAAGAATGGGAGGGGCTGGAAGTGACCTCCTGAGGTCACAGAGCCACAGAATGTGAGAAGCTGGAAGAGACAACCTTCGAGGTCACAGAGTCTAAGAATGGGAGGGGCTGGAAGGGAGTTCCTGAGGTCACAGAGTCTAAGAATGGGAGGGGCTGGAAGGGACCTCCTCTGGTCAGAGAGTCTAAGAATGGGAGGGGCTGGAAGGGACCTCCTGAGGTCACAGAATGACAGAATGGGAGGGGCTGGAAGGGACCTCCTGAGGTCAGATAGTGACAGAATGGGAGGGGCTGGAAGGGACCTCCTGAGGTCACAGAATCATGGAATGGGTGGGGCTGGAAGGGACCTCCTGAGGTCAGAGAGTCATAGAATGGGAGGGGCTGGAAGGGACCTCCTGATGTCACAGAGTGACAGAATGGGAGGGGCTGGAAGGGATCTCCTGAGGTCAGAGAGTCATAGAATGGGAGGGGCTGGAAGGGACCTCCTGAGGTCACAGAATGACAGAATGGAAGGGGCTGGAAGGGACCTCCTGAGGTCAGATAGTGACAGAATGGGAGGGGCTGGAAGGGACCTCCTGAGGTCACAGAATCATGGAATGGGTGGGGCTGGAAGGGACCTCCTGAGGTCACAGAGTGACAGAATGGGAGGGGCTGGCAGGGACCTCCTGAGCTCACAGAGTCTTGGAATGGGAGGGGCTGGAAGGGACCTCCTGAGGTCACAAGGCCAAAGAATGGGAGGGGCTGGAAGGGACCTCCTGAGGTCACAGAGTGACAGGATGGGAGGGGCTGGAAGGGACCTCCTGAGGTCACAGAGTCCTAGAATGGGAGGGGCTGGAAGTCACCTCCTGAGGTCACAGCATCATAGAATGGTTCTAAATGCTAGCAAGAACTTGCCTGGGCTGCAAGATAGAAAAGGCATTAATAAGGAGTTGCTCTAATTGCAGGCCCGGCCCCTAATAACAGGACTGGATCCTCCAGCAGCCAGGCAGCTGTGTGTGCTGTGTCTGTGTCCCCACATGTGGAGAGAGCTCCCCTGGCAAAGCTCCCTGAGGCACCTGTGATTCCTCATGCCCTACTGTGCTTCCTGATGCCCTGCTGTGCTTCCTCAAGCTCTGCTGTGCTTCCTCACGCTCTGCTGTGCTTCCTCTAGCCCTGCTGTGCTTCCTCATGCTGTGCTGTGCTTCCTCATGCCCAGCTGTGCTTCCTCGTGCTGTGGTGAGCTTCCTCACGCTCTGCTATGCTTCCCCGTGCCCTGCTGTGCTTCCCCATGCCCTGCTGAGCTTCCTCATGCCGTGCTGAGCTTCCTCACACCGTGCTGTGCTTCCTCATGCCCTGCTGTGCTTCCTCATGCCGTGCTGTGTTCCTCACGTTGTGCTGTGCTTCCTCATGCCCTGCTCTGCTTCCTCATGCCCTGCTGTCATTCGTCGTGCCCTGCTGTGCTTACTCACACTGTGTTGTGCTTCCTCATGCCCTGCTGTGCTTCATCATGCCCTGCTGTGCTTCCTCATGCTCTGCTGTGCTTCCTCATGTCGTGCTGAGCTTCCTCACACCATGCTGTGCTTCCTCATGCTCTGCTGTGCTTCCTCGTGCTGTGCTTCCTCATGTCATGTTGTGCTTCCTTGTGCCCTGCTGTGAGTCCTCGTACCGTGTTGTACTTTCCCATGCTGTGCTGTGTTTCCTCATGCTGTGCTGTGCTTCCTCATGCTGTGCTGTGCTTCCCCATGCCCTGCTGTGCTTCCTCACGCTGTGCTGTGCTTCCCCATGCCCTGCTGTGCTTCCTCACGCTGTGCTGTGCTTCCTCATGCCCTGCTGTGCTTCCTCATGCTCTGCTGTGCTTCCTCGTGCTCTGCTGTGCTTCCTCGTTCCCTGCTGTGCTTCCTCATACCCTGCTGTGCTTCCTTTGCTCTGCTGTGCATCCTCATGCCCTGCTGTGTTTCCTCATGCTGTGTTGTGCTTCCTCATGCTCTGCTGTGCTTCCTCATGCTCTGCTGTACTTCTTCCTGCTGTGCTGTTTCCTCATGCCCTGCTGTGCTTCCTCGTGCCCTGCTGTGCTTCCCCATGCCCTGCTGATTCCTCATGCCCTGCTGTGCTTCCTCATGCCCTGCTGATTCCTCATGCCATGATCTCCTTCCTCATGCTGTGCTGCCCTTCCTCATGCCATGTTGTGCTTCCTCATGCCATGTTGTGCTTCCTCATGCCATGCTGTGCTTCCTCATGCCATGCTGTGCTTCCTTGTGCTGTGCTGTCCTTCCTCGTTGTGGTGGTTTGAAAGGAAAGGCTCTGCTTTCCCTCCCCCACTGAGAAAGAGACCACGGCTAAACTCAGTCGGAGAAATGAGTATATTTTACAAGGAAACAGATTCTATGTAACACAACAAATACAGGGATTTTACAATATATACAGGAATATACAGCAAATGAACTCAACCAGAAACCAGACCCCCCACAGGGGGGGCTTCCCCCTGTGCCCTCTTCACCCCCTACCTCCCTTCTCCCCCAAAGAGGTAGAAGAAGAGATGAGGATGGTTAGCAGGACAGGGGAAGAAGCGGACAGGCCTGTTACAGTGAGGGAGTTAGTTCTTATCTGTTGGCAAGAAGCCCAGAAGCAGATCCAGACGAAAGTGACAGCGAAGGAGGGAAGACTGAGAGAAAGTTCCCAACTCCCCTGGGTCCAATCTCTCCTCCCACAATCCTACCAATGAAATTCGTTTAGAATACCAAAATATTTTACAAACATTTAGCCAGTGTGCCCCTTCCTTAAAGGCACAGCGTCAAACGGTCACACTCGTGCTCTGCTGTGATTCCTCATGCCCTGCTGTTCTTCCTCATGTCCTGCTGTGCTTCCTCTTGCTGTGCAGTGCTACCTAATGCCGTGCTGTGCTTCCTCTTACTGTGCTGTGCTTCCTCATTCCCTGTTGGGCTTCCTCATGCCCTGCTGTGCTTCCCCATACCCTGCTGGTCTTCCTCATGCCCTGCTGGGTTTCCTCTAGCCCTGCTGTGCTTCCTAATGCCCTGCTGTGCTTCCCCATGCCCTGCTGTGCTTCCTCACGCTGTGCTGTGCGTCCTCATGCCCTGCTGTGCTTCCTCATGCTGTGCTGTGCTTCCTCATGCCCTGCTGTGCTTCCTCATGCCCTGCTGTGCTTCCTCATGCTCTGCTATGCTTCCTCATGCTGTGTTGCACTTCCTCATGTTGTGTTGTGCTTCCTCATGTCGTGCTGTGCTTCCTCATGCCCTGCTGTGCTTCCCCATGCCCTGCTGTGCTTCCCCATGCCCTGCTGTGCTTCCTCACGCTGTGCTGTGCGTCCTCATGCCCTGCTGTGCTTCCTCATGCTGTGCTGTGCTTCCTCATGCCCTGCTGTGCTTCCTCATGCCCTGCTGTGCTTCCTCATGCTCTGCTATGCTTCCTCATGCTGTGTTGCACTTCCTCATGTTGTGTTGTGCTTCCTCATGTCGTGCTGTGCTTCCTCATGCCCTGCTGTGCTTCCCCATGCCCTGCTGTGCTTCCCATGCCCTGCTGTGCTTCCTCATGCTGTGCTGTGTTTCCTCATGTCATGCTGAACTTCCTCATGCCCTGCTGTGCTTCCTCATGCCCTGCTGTGCTTCTTGAAGCTCTGCTGTGCTTCCTCGTACCCTGCTGTGCTTCCTCATGCCGTGCGTGGCTTCCTCATGCACTGCTGAGTTTCCTCGTGCCATGCTGTGCTTCCTCGTACCCTGCTGTGCTTCCTCGTACCCTGCTGTGCTTCCTCATGGTGTACTGTGCTTCCTCATGACCTGCTGTGCTTCCTCATGCCATGATCTGCTTCCTCATGCCATGATCTGCTTCCTCATGCTGTGCTGTCCTTCCTCATGCTCTGCTGGGCTTCCTCATGCACTGCTGAGCTGCCTCGTGCCATGCGGTGCTTCCTCATGCTGTGTTGTGCTTCCTCATGACCTGCTTGTTTCCTCATGCTGTCCTGTGCTTCCTCATGCTCTGCTGTGCTTCCTCATGCCATGATCTGCTTCCTCATGCTGTACTGTCCTTCCTCACACTCTGCTGTATTTCCTCATGCCCTGCTGTGCTTCCTCGTGCTGTGCTGTGCTTCCTCATGCCCTGCTGCGCTTCTTCCTGCTGTGCTGTGCTTTCACGTGCCCTGCTGTGCTTCCTCATGCCCTTCTGTGCTTCCTCATGCCCTTCTGTGCTTCCTCCTGCTCTGCTGTGCTTCCTCCTGCTCTGCTGTGCTTCCTCGTTCCCTGCTGTGCTTCCTCATGACCTGCTGTGTTACCTCATGTCGTGCTGTGCTTCCTCATGCCCTGCTGTTCTTCCTCATGCCCTGCTGTGCTTCCCCATACCCTGCTGTGCTTCCTCGTGCCGTTTTTCGCTTCCTCATGCTCTGCTGGGCTTCCTCATGCCATGCTGTGCTTCCTCATGCTCTGCTGTGCTTCCTGGTGCCCTGCTGTGCTTCCTCATGCCCTGCTGTGCTTCCTCGTGCTGTGCTGTCCTTCCTCAAGCTCTGCTGTGCTTCCTCATGCCCTGCTCTGATTCCTCATGCCATGATCTGCTTCCTTATGCTGTGCTGTCCTTCCTCATGCCCTGCTGTGCTTCCTTGTGCTCTGCTGTGATTCCTCATGCCCTGCTGTGCTTCCCATGTTGTGGCCGTTTGACGCTGTGCCTTTAAGGAAGGGGCACACTGGCTAAATGTTTGTAAAATATTTTGGTATTCTAAACAAATTTCATTGGCCAAGGATTGTGGGAGGTCAGATTGGACCCAGGGGAGCTGGGAACTTTCTCTCAGTCTTCCTTCCTTCGCTGTCCCTTTCGGCTGGATCTGCTTCTGGGATTCTGGCCAACTAAGATAAGATACTAACTCCCTGTGCAAGGCCTTTATTCTTTTCCTGCCCTGTTAACTGTCCTCGTCTCTTCTTCTACCTCTTTTGGGGGAGAAGGGTGGTAGGGGGTTGAAGGGGGCACAGGGGGAAGCCCCCTCTGTGGGGGGTCTGGTTTCTGGTTAAGTTCATTTGCTGTATATTCCTGTATATATTGTAAAATACCGGTGTTTGTTGTGTTACATAGAATCTGTTTCCTTGTAAAATATACTCTCATTTCTCCGACTGGGTTTAGCCGTGGTCTTTTTCTCAGTGGGGGAGGGAAAGCAGAGCCTTTCCTTTCAAACCACCACACACTCTTTTTATTGGCGCCCAACGTGGGGCTGGCAATTAAGTAATTAAGTTGATTTATTGCTTGTCTCAGCCAGAGAAACGAAATGAAGGTGCTCTGGGTTTTAGAACGTTTATTCTTCTCGGTCTGTGGCATGTTGGTCTACCGGTACTGCATCGGGTTGATGTTAGACCAGATAGGTAAATATTTAATGCGTAAAATATATTTGTGGTTTATGCATAGGATCCAGCTGTTGTATAAACACTGTTTGGGTTTTTTTCGGCTCACTAATTACGGCAATAGAACGTCTTCCACTTTGCCGATCGAGATAAGGGAGTTTAACGCTTCAGGAGGTCAAAGAGTAACTTTAAGTGCTGGCTGGGATCTTAAGGTGATTTATTTGACAGGTGTAATCCTGCTGTCGCTGATAATTAATGTCTATCTGCTGTGGGCTCTGCATAGAGAGAAAAAGGTTTCTCGACCATGTTTTGTGATTAAACAAAAATCTAGGAAGCGTAGGCGTTCCTCTAAATCTGCCCCAGAGTCCTCGAGTGACGAGGAAGGGGCTGCGTCAGTTAGAAAAATAGCAAAACCTATTGGCAAAGCAGCCTTAAATGCTCCACTCTATGACTTTGGCAAGCAGCCAGGGGCGGCTCCCATTCCCAAGATGGCGACCGGTAGTGAGGCAAGGTCATTTCCGTCCGCCATGACAGGACCGGAAGGGGCCCCCACGGCGGCTGGTTTAGATCAGGACCTGTCAGCTTCTATCAGGATGGCTGTAAATTCAAACACAGCTCCAGTTAAACAAGTAGCAGTCTTAAAGACCAGAGGTGGAAAGGCCAAAGCTGATCCAGGAGCTAGTGGAGCGAATGGAGGAGAAGAGCAGGAGACCGATCCTGGTGAGGGAACCTCTGCTAAACAGGATCGTCCTGGTGAGGGAACCTCTGCTAGGAAAGTGTCTGCTGAAGATGAGGAGAAGATTTGACTTAGAGATATAGCTGAGTTATTGAGATCATCACAGGATGGAGATGCAGCTAAGACAGCAGCTGGCAGTGGCGCTTTTCAGCTTAAAGAGGTCCTTAGGAGAGTGACAGCAGGATTATGGGGACAAAAGGTTCAGGAAGATGTGATAGATGGAGAGCAAGATGACATCACCGAATGCTCGTCACCGAGGGAGGAGATTCTCAATGTCCGCAAAGATTACCTCAGAGCAGATAAGGAACCCATCCTATCTTGGCTTGCTAGGTGTTATGATACAGGTGCTCCAGCTCTAATAGTTGGAGACAAGTCAGCAGCTCAGCTAGGAACTCTCTCAAAGGATAATGGAATAGATAGACATCTAGCCAGGATTCTCGGTAAGGTTAATCTGTGGATACGCCTTTTAATGGCGGTTTCCCTGAGATACCCTTCCCGAGATGACCTTCCATGGAATCCTAAGCCCTGGACTACCATAGATGAGGGAATTAAGCGTCTGAGAGAGTTTGCCATTAGAGAGATACTCTATGGTGACCATGATACTCTGAACCCTGATGACATTCCTGTGGCAGCTGGTCTTGCTAAAAAGCTTATCAAACTTGCTCCTTCCAATTATGCAAACATTCTGGCAAGCAGAATTGTGGCAAGAAATTATGGTGGAGCCCCTCCTACGGTTGGCCAATTCACTGATCAACTAAGACAATTGGATGATAGCATGACACGTGTTTCTTTGGTTTCAGCCATTAAAGCTCTGTCTAGTGAGATAAAGGATTGCATGAGAGAGCTGAAGGATGAAATCAAAGATTCCATATGCCAATTGGCACAAAGAGATGATTCCAATTCTTCCTCCAGGTGGGTGCAGGTTTCAGCTGTGAGGAATAGACATCCTCCAAGGAGGTCATTCCAAAACAGGCCAAACCAAAACAGACCACCAAGGCAATCACGTAGGACCATTTGGATAACTCTACGTGATCAGTTTGGTGAGAACATGAACAGGTGGGATGGCCAACCAACTTCTAATCTTTTCAGGAGGCTGAGGGAACTGCAAAGTGGCAGAACCCAGGGTAGTAATACCAGAAGGGTAGCTGTTACTTCCACAGTTCCCCAGGACAACTCTAGTAGCTCCAACAGTGACTCCAGTTCTAACACTGCACAGTGTGCTCGTTGCACCTGTGGAAATGTTCCCCACAATTAGGGGTGCCCTGCCTCCCGCCAGGGGGAGGAGAGGGATAATGGAGATAACAGAATCTATTGGGATGTGTACATCCAGTGGCCTGGCACTTCACACTTTCGGAAGTACAGGGCCTTGGTTGACACAGGAGCTCAGTGCACCATATTGCCATCAAATTATCAGGGATCGGAGTCCATAACTATTCTGGGAGTCACTGGTGGATCTCAAGAGTTAAGTAAGGTAGAGGTTAATATAAGTCTAACTGGTAAACAGTGGAAGAAGCATACAGTTGTGACCGGACCTGATGCACCTTGTATTTTGGGAATTGATTTTCTGAGAGAAGGGCGTTTCAAGGACCCTAAAGGTTACAAATGGGCTTTTGGAGTAGCTTCTGTAGAAATTGATGGACAAAAGCTGAAGCTGTCTGCTAGACCTGAGCTTTCTGATGACTCTGCAGTTGTGGGACAACACAAGATTCAGGACATTAAGTTGCCGGTTGCTTCTCGGACTGTGCATCACAGACAATACAGAACCAACCGTGACTCTTTGTTGCCCATTCAGAATCTGATTCGTCAGTTGGAGAGTCAGAAAGTCATCAGCAAAACTCATTCACCTTTCAACAGTCCAGTGTGGCCTGTGCGAAAGCCGAATGGAGACTGGCGTCTGACAGTGGACTACCGAGCCCTGAATGAAGTAACACCGCCTATGAGTGCAGCAGTACCAGACATGATGGAACTCCAGTATGAGCTGGAATCCAAAGAGGCCAAATGGTATGCTACCATAGACATTGCTAATGCCTTCTTCTCTATTCCCATAGCAGAGGAGTGCAGGCCTCAGTTTGCTTTCACCTGGAGAGGAATCCAGTACACTTTCAACAGACTGCCGATGGGCTGGATCCACAGCTCCAGCATCTGTCATGCAGTGATCCATGATGCTCTGGAGGAAGGTGGTGCTCCAGAACACATCCAGTTCATCGATGATATCATCGTCTGGGGTAAAACTGCTGAGGAAGTCTTCGAGAAAGGCAACAAAATCATGGACATTCTTCTGAATGCTGGTTTTGCCATCAAAAGAGACAAAGTGAAAGGTCCTACCACAGAGATCCAGTTTCTGGGAGTGCAGTGGCAGGATGGACGCCGACACATTCCAGTGGATGTGGTAAATAGAGTCTCTACCATGGCAAATCCCACCAACAAGCAAGAAACTCTACGTCTCTTGGGGATAGTGGGATTTTGGAGACTACACATTCCTGGATACAGTCAGATTGTGAAACCTCTGTATGACGTGACTCGGAAGAGGAACAGTTTCCACTGGGGACCAGAACAACAAGCAGCCTTTGACCAGATAAAGCAAGAAGTGGTACAAGCAGTGGGACTGGGACCTGTCCGAGATGGTCCAGACATTGAGAACATTTTGTACACGGCTGCAGGTGACAATGGTCCAACCTGGTGCTTGTGGCAAAAAGCTCTAGGTGAGACACGTGGTATTCTTAGCTCGGTGGGCTCACGATTCATCAGGACATCAAGGCAGAGATGCAACATACCAGTGGGCTCGTGACAGATCCATAGACATTTCCATGGATGCTATCACACAAGTCATCCATGACTGTGACATTTGTGCTGCTATTAAGCAGGCAAAGAGAATTAAGCCCTTGTGGTATGGTGACAGATGGTCCAAGTACAGGTATGGTGAAGCTTGGCAGATTGACTACATCACTCTACCACGTTCTCGTTCTGGTAAGCAATACGTGCTTACTATGGTAGAGGCAAACACTGGATGGCTGGAAACTTACGCAGTCCCACATGCAACTGCACGCAACACCATTCTGGGTCTGGAGAGACAGATCCTGTGGAGACACGGAACTCCAGAGAGGATTGAGTCAGACAACGGAACTCATTTCAAGAACAACCTTGTAAAGAGCTGGGCAAAAGAGCACGGTATTGAGTGGATTTTCCACATTCCTTACTATGCACCAGCTGCAGGGAAGATCGAACGCTACAATGGTTTGTTGAAGACCACTCTCAAAGCCATGGGAGGTGGATCTTTGAAAAACTGGGAGAAACATTTAGCACAAGCAACCTGGCTGGTGAATAGTAGAGGTTCAGTGAACCGTGCTGGACCGGCACATTCTGATCTGCTACAGAAAGTAGAAGGTGATAGAGTTCCTGTTGTTAGAGAAAAGAATCTGTTAGGTAAAACTGTTTGGGTATTTTCGCCCTCAGGAGAGGCTAAACCTGTCCGAGGGGTGGTTTCAGCAGAAGGTCCGGGTCACACTTATTGGGTAATGCAGGAGAATGGTCAAATTCAGTGTATTCCACAAAGAAATTTAACTTTAGCTGAAAGAGTTTAATTTCAGACTGTTGTACAGCTACAACGCGCCCAAAGGAAGAATCCCTGAGGAATCTACAGTGCACGAACCCTGAGAGCCCTGAGAGCCCTGAGTCAACTGAGAGTCCCTGTGTTCCTGTTTGCCTTTTCTTCACTTCGTCTGCGGAGAGACAAGCTGGTTTCCATTTTCTTATTTCCTGACTTTTTGGACTTCTGAATCATCTACATCTGAGTATAGCCAGAACGGACTATGAACTTTGCTCACGAACTGTAAATATTGTTTCCGATTGGATGGACAGTGCAAACGACCAATGAAATTGTTTAGAAGGGGTGGATTGTGGCCGTTTGACGCTGTGCCTTTAAGGAAGGGGCACACTGGCTAAATGTTTGTAAAATATTTTGGTATTCTAAACGAATTTCATTGGCCAAGGATTGTGGGAGGTCAGATTGGACCCGGGGGAGCTGGGAACTTTCTCTCAGTCTTCCTTCCTTCGCTGTCCCTTTCGGCTGGATCTGCTTCTGGGATTCTGGCCAACTAAGATAAGATACTAACTCCCTGTGCAAGGCCTTTATTCTTTTCCTGCCCTGTTAACTGTCCTCGTCTCTTCTTCTACCTCTTTTGGGGGAGAAGGGAGGTAGGGGGTTGAAGGGGGCACAGGGGGAAGCCCCCTCTGTGGGGGGTCTGGTTTCTGGTTAAGTTCATTTGCTGTATATTCCTGTATATATTGTAAAATACCGGTGTTTGTTGTGTTACATAGAATCTGTTTCCTTGTAAAATATACTCTCATTTCTCCGACTGGGTTTAGCCGTGGTCTTTTTCTCAGTGGGGGAGGGAAAGCGGAGCCTTTCCTTTCAAACCACCACACATGTCCTGCTGTGCTTCCTCGTGCTCTGCTGTGCTTCCTCATGCTCTGCTGGGCTTCCTTATGCCCTGCTGTATTTACTTATGCCCTGCTGTGCTTCCTCATGCCCTGCTGTGGTTCCTCACGCTCTGCTGTGCTTCCTCACGCTGTGCTGTGCTTCCTCATGCCCTGCTGTGCTTCCTCATGCTGTGCTGTGCTTCCTCGTGCTCTGCTGTGCTTCCTCATGCTCTGCTGGGCTTCCTCATGCCCTGCTGTGTTTACTTATGCCCTGCTGTGCTTCCCCATGCCCTGCTTTGGTTCCTCACGCTCTGCTGTGCTTCCTCACGCTGTGCTGTGCTTCCTCATGCCCTGCTGTGCTTCCTCATGCTGTGCTGTGCTTCCTCATGCCCTGCTGTGCTTCCTCATGCTCTGTTGTGCTTCCTCATGCCATGCTTTGCTTCATCATGCACTGCTGAGCTTCCTCCTGCCATGCTGTGCTTCCTCGTGCTGTGCTTCCTCACGCTCTGCTGTGCTTCCTCACGCTCTGCTGTGCTTCCTCGTGCTGTGCTGTTTCCTCATGTCGTGCTGTGTTTCCTCATGCCCTGCTGTGCTTCCTCATGCCCTGCTGTGCTTCCTCATGTCATGCTGTGTTTCCTCATGCCCTGCTGGGCTTCCTCATGCCCTGCTGTGCTTCCCCATTCCCTGCTGTGCTTCCTCACGCTGTGCTGTGCTTCCCCAAGCCCTGCTGTGCTTCATCATTGTGGTAGGTTGAGAGAGGGCTTAGCTCTCCCTCCTCCACAGAGTAAGAAACCACAACTAGCCCAATCGAAGAGCAAGCTATATATTTACAAGCATATATGAAAAGCAGGTTATATATAACACAATATATACAGGTATTTACAATATATACACAGAAATACATAGCAAAGACAAATAACACAACAAAAATCCCTCCCCGAGGGAGGGATCCCCTCCTTGGAACCCCCTCTCTCCCCCCCCCACCTCCCTTTTTCCCCAAAAAGGGGTTAGAGAGAGAGAAAGGCAAGTTATAAGGAAAAGAGTTGTTAGTAAGCTTCAAAAGCCCATGCAGGATTAGTGTTTGCTTATCTGCAGGCCAGCTCCAGCAGTTTGCAGAAGAAGCAGGCAGGGAGAACAGGCTGAAACCTCCAACTCCCCCAACTCCCAAACCGAACTGAACTGAGGAAAAAAAAATTGCCAACTGCTTCACAATCTAAAGCTGCATTTATGTTTATCAACCAATGAAATTCGTTTAGAATATCAGAATGTTTTGGTTCTAGTACCGAAAACATTAGCCAGTGTGTTCCAGCAGTGTTTGTTCTTAAAGGCACAGCCTCAAACGACCACAGTCCACCCCTTTCTAAACAATTTCATTGGCTGTTCGTACTGTCCATCCAATCCAGAACAATATTTACAGTTCGTAAGTCAAGTTCATAGTCCATTCCAGCTATACTCAGATGGAGATGATTCAGAAGTCCAAGAAAAATCCAAAATCAAGAAAATGGAAAACAGTTTGTCTCTCCACCGACGAAGCAAAGAAAAGGGAAACAGGGACTCAGGGACGCTCAGTTGACTCAGGGCTCTCAGGGTTCTCAGGGTTCGTGCACCGTAGATTCCTCAGAGACTCTTCCTTTGGACGCGCTGTAGCTGTACAACAGTCTGAAATTAAACTCTCTCAGCTAAAGTTAAATCTCTTTGTGGAATACACTGAATTTCACCATTCTCTTGCATTACCCAATAAGTGTGACCCGGACCTTCTGCTGAAACCACCCCTCGGACAGGTTTAGCCTCTCCTGAGGGCGAAAATACCCAAACAGTTTTACCTAACAGGTTCTTTTCCCTAACAACAGGAACTCTATCACCTTCTACTCTCTGTAGCAGATCTGAATGTGCCGGTCCAGCTCGGTTCACTGAACCTCTACTATTCACCAGCCAGGTTGCTTGTGCTAAATGCTTCTCCCAGTTTTTCAAAGATCCACCTCCCATGGCTTTGAGAGTGGTCTTCAACAAACCGTTGTAGCGTTCAATCTTCCCTGCAGCCGGTGCATAGTAGGGAATATGGAAAATCCACTCAATACCGTGCTCTTTTGCCCAGCTCTTTACAAGGTTGTTCTTGAAGTGAGTTCCGTTGTCTGACTCAATCCTCTCTGGAGTTCCGTGTCTCCACAGGATCTGTCTCTCCAGACCGAGAATGGTGTTGCATGCAGTTGCATGTGGAACTGCGTAAGTTTCCAGCCATCCAGTGTTTGCCTCTACCATAGTAAGCACGTACTGCTTACCAGAACGAGAACGTGGTAGAGTGATGTAGTCAATCTGCCAAGCTTCACCATACCTGTACTTGGACCATCTGTCACCATACCACAAGGGCTTAATTCGCTTTGCCTGCTTAATAGCAGCACAAATGTCACAGTCATGGATGACTTGTGTGATGGCATCCATGGAAATGTCTATGGATCTGTCACGAGCCCATTGGTATGTTGCATCTCTGCCTTGATGTCCTGATGAATCGTGAGCCCACCGAGCTAAGAATATCTCACCTCGGTGTTTCCAGTCGAGATCAAGTTCAGAGTCCTTGTCTACTTGAGAAACTCTTGCAGCTAGATCTGCCTGATGGTTGTGCTGCTGTTCCTCAGTAGCTTTGCTCTTAGGAATGTGAGCATCAATGTGTCTCACCTTCACTGGAATTCTCTCGACTCGATCAGCAATGTCTTGCCACAGGTCGGCTGCCCAGATGGGTTTTCCTTCCCTCTGCCAGCCATTCTTTTTCCAGTTCTTTAGCCAACCCCATAGAGCATTGGCTACCATCCATGAGTCGGTGTAGAGATAAAGCTTTGGCCGTCTCTCACGTTCAGCTACGTCGAGAGCTAGCTGGACAGCTTTTACCTCTGCAAACTGACTGGATTCTCCTTCTCCATCCTTCGCCTCTGCAACTCGGCGTGTTGGACTCCACACTGCAGACTTCCACCTTCGCTTGTTCCCGACGAGACGACAGGAACCGTCTGTGAACAAAGCATACTTCTTCTCATCATCAGAAAGGTCATTGTAAGGAGGAGCTTCCTCAGCACGAGTTACTCTCTCCTCTGGAGGTTTAGCACAGTTGGTACCTTCAGGCCAACTTGAGATCACCTCCACCAGACCAGGTCTTTCAAGATTTCCCATTCGAGCTCTCTGTGTTATCAGAGCCATCCACTTAGACCAGGTGGAATCTGTGGCATGATGTGGTGTGGAACCCTTGCCTTTGAACATCCAATTCAAAACTGGCAATCTGGGAGCTAAGAGAAGTTGTGATTCAGTTCCAATCACTTCTGAAGCTGCTTTCACTCCTTCATTGGCAGCTAGAATCTCTTTCTCTGTTGGAGTATAATTTGCCTTTGAACCTCTATAACCTCGACTCCAGAAGCCGAGAGGTCGTCCACGCGTCTCACCTGGAGCTTTTTGCCACAAGCACCAGGTTGGACCATTGTCACCTGCAGCCGTGTACAAAATGTTCTTGATGTCTGGACCATCTCGGAAAGGTCCCAGACCCACTGCTTGGACTACCTCCTGCTTTATCTGGTCAAAGGCTGCTTGCTGTTCAGGTCCCCAGTGGAAACTGTTCCTCTTTCGAGTCACATCATACAGAGGTTTCACAATCTGACTGTACCCAGGAATGTGCAGTCTCCAAAATCCCACTATCCCCAAGAGACGTAGAGTTTCTTGCTTGTTCGTGGGATTTGCCATGGTAGAGCCTCTATTTACCACATCCACTGGAATGTGTTGGCGTCCATCCTGCCACTGCACTCCCAGAAACTGGATCTCTGTGGTAGGACCTTTCACCTTGTCTCTCTTGATGGCAAAACCAGCATTCAGAAGAATGTCCATGATTTTGTTACCTTTCTCGTAGACTTCCTCAGCAGTCTTACCCCAGACAATGATATCATCGATGAACTGGATGTGTTCTGGAGCACCACCTTCCTCCAGAGCATCGTGGATCACTGCATGACAGATGCTGGAGCTGTGGATCCAGCCCATCGGCAGTCTGTTGAAAGTGTACTGGATTCCTCTCCAGGTGAAAGCAAACTGAGGCCTGCACTCCTCTGCTATGGGAATAGAGAAGAAGGCATTAGCAATGTCTATGGTAGCATACCATTTGGCCTCTTTGGATTCCAGCTCATACTGGAGTTCCATCATGTCTGGTACTGCTGCACTCATAGGCGGTGTTACTTCATTCAGGGCTCGGTAGTCCACTGTCAGACGCCAGTCTCCATTCGGCTTTCGCACAGGCCACACTGGACTGTTGAAAGGTGAATGAGTTTTGCTGATGACTTTCTGACTCTCCAACTGACAAATCAGATTCTGAATGGGCAACAAAGAGTCACGGTTGGTTCTGTATTGTCTGTGATGCACAGTCCGAGAAGCAACCGGCAACTTAATGTCCTGAATCTTGTGTTGTCCCACAACTGCAGAGTCATCAGAAAGCTCAGGTCTAGCAGACAGCTTCAGCTTTTGTCCATCAATTTCTACAGAAGCTACTCCAAAAGCCCATTTGTAACCCTTAGGGTCCTTGAAACGCCCTTCTCTCAGAAAATCAATTCCCAAAATACAAGGTGCATCAGGTCCGGTCACAACAGTATCACAGTCTCACAGTATAACCAAGGTTGGAAGAGATCCCAAGGATCATCAAGTCCAACCTGTCCCAACAGACCCCACAACTAGACCATGGCACCAAGTGCCACATCCAATCTCCCCTTGAACACCTCCAGGGACGGCGACTCCACCACCTCCCTGGGCAGCACATCCCAATGACGAACTACTCGCTCGGTGAAGAACTTTTTCCTCACCTCGAGTCTAAACCTCCCCTGGCACAGCTTGAGACTGTGTCCCCTTGTCACCCCTGATCCTTCTCTTCTCCAGGCTAAGCAACCCCAGCTCCCTCAGCCTCTCCTCACAGGGCTGTGCTCAAGGCCTCTCACCAGCCTTGTTGCCCTTCTCTGGACACCTTCAAGTGTCTCGATGTCCTTCTTAAACTGAGGGGCCCAGAACTGGACACAGGACTCAAGGTGTGGCCTAACCAATGCAGAGTACAGGGGCACAATGACCTCCCTGCTCCTGCTGGCCACACTATTCCTAATACAGGCCAGGATGCCATTGGCCCTCTTGGCCACCTGGGCACACTGCTGGCTCATGTTTAGGCGGGTGTCAATCATCACCCCCAGGTCCCTCTCTGTTTGGCAACTCTCCAGGCACTCTGACCCCAGCCTGTAGCTCTGCATGGGGTTGCCATGGCCAAAGTGCAGCCCCTGGCACTTGGACTTGTTAAATGCCATGCCATTAGACTCTGCCCATCTGTCCAGTCAGTCGAGGTCCCTCTGCAGTGCCTTTCTACCCTCTAACTGACTAACATCTGTTCCCAACTCCATAGGGCTCCATAGGTCTCTAAAGGGCTCCATAGGCCTACTTAGAGCTCTGTTGGCTCCATAAGGCTCCCTAGGACTCCCTAGGCCTTCACAGGGTTCAACAGGGCATAATACACTCCTTAGGACTCCAGGACTCTAAAGAGCTCTAGGGGTACCAAGGGGTTCCAGCAAGCTCTATAGGCTCCATAGGCCTCAATAAAGCTCTATAGGTATCAGTAGGGCTGCATAGGGCTCTGTAGCATCAATAGGGATGCATAGAGGTACTTAGGGCTCTGTAGGGCTGCATAGGATTCAACAGGGCACCACAGGGATCCCATAGAATGGGAGGGGTTGAAAGGCACCAACAGGGGTTGCAGAACCCAGGAAGGGAGGGCAGGGAAAGGAACTGCAGAGGTCAAAGAATCAGAGAATGGAACAAGCAAGAAGGGACCTCCTGCTCCTGCTGGCCACACTCTTCCTGATGCAGGCCAGGATGCCCTTGGCCTTCTTGGCCACCTGGGCACACTGCTGGCTCATGTTCAGGCAGCTGTCAATCAGCACCCCCAGGTCCCTCTCTGTTTGGCAGCTCTCAGCCACTCTGCCCCCAGCCTGTAGCTCTGCCTGGGGTTGCTGTGGCCAAAGTGCAGCCCCTGGCACTTGGACTTGTTGAATGCCATCCTGTTGGCCTCTGCCCATCTGTCCAGCCTGGCAAGGTCCCTCTGCAGAGCCCTTCTGCCCTCTAACTGACCAACATCTGCCCCCAGCTTGGTGTCATCTGCAAACTTGCTGATGACTGACTCAGTGCCCACATCCAGATCATCAATGAAGATGTTAAAGAGGATGGGGCCCAGCACTGATCCCTGGGGCACACCACTGGTGCCTGGCTGCCAGCTGGCTGTGGCACCATTCACCACCACTCTCTGGGCTGGCTCAGCCTCCAGCCAGTTCCTAACCCAGCTCAGAGAGCTGCTGTCCCAGCCAGGGGCTGACAGCTTGGCCAGCAGTTTGCTGTGGGGACGGTGTCCAAGGCCTTGCTGCAGTCCAGGCAGACTCCATCCACAGCCTGCCCCACATCCACCAGGCAGTTACTGGGCATAGAAGGAGATCAGGTTGGAGAGACAGGACCTGCCCTTCCTAAACCCATGCTGGCTGGGCCTGAGCCCTTGGCCATGCTTCAGGTGCAGTTATTGCCGCCAGGATAATCTGCTCCATCACTTTCCCTGGCACTGAGGTCAGGCTGCCAGGCCTGGAGTTTCCAGGTTCCTCCATCCAACCCTTCTTGTGGATGGGGACCACATTGGCCAGTTTCAGTCACCTGGGACCTCTTCAGTGAGCCAGGACTGGAGGAAAATGATGGAGAGCAGCTTGGCAGCTCATCTGCCAGCTCTCTCAGCACCCTAGGATGGCTCCCATCCGGTCCCATGGACTTGTGAGTGTCCAAGTGGCTCAGCAGGTCCCCAACTAATTCCTCATGGATTTCCAGGGCATCACACTGCTCCCTGACCCCATTGCCCAGCTCAGGAGGCCACTGGTCCTGAACTCCTGCCTGGCTGTTAAACATGGAGGCAGAGAAGGTGTTCAGGACCTCAGCCTTTGCCTCGTCTTAAGTGTTTAAGATGATCCTGGATGAGGCACTCAGTGCCATGGTCTGGTTGGTTAGTTAGGGTTGGGTGATCAGTTGGACTTGATGACCTTGGAGGTCTCTTCCACCCTGACTGTTCTTGTGATTCCAAAGGAGCCCAGCCTGGGTGGCTGTCACCCGCTCACTGACACAGCTTCCATCTCTACAGCCAGCTCCCTCATGCCCAGGCTGTTCTGTTTCTGCCAGAGCTGCCTGGTTTCCCGTGCTGGCTGCAGGATTTGCTGCCCAATAAACCTGTCCTGGAGGGCAGGCCAGCCTGGCCAGGCCCTCAGGAGGATCTGCAGAGCCTGCAGTGATGGATCACTCCAATTACCCTGAGACTCCCCTGCCACTGAGGGAACTGAGCAGAGCACCACTTGAGCTCCTGCCCCACCGATCAATTGTCCAAGGGCCCTGAACTCTTTCTTGATCACCCTGGTGCTCTTCCTGTCGATCTCATCACTCCCAGCCTGTATCACCGGCAGAGGGCAACAGTCAGAGGGATGGATCAGCTTTGGGAGTCTCCTTGCGATGTCCCTTACCCGCGCCCCGGGGCAGGGAGCAGAGCTCCCTGTGGGTTGGGTCGGGACGGCATATGGGTCCCTCGGTACCCCCCAGGAGAGAGTCCCCAACAACTATAACCCTTCCCCTTCTCTGTGTGGAGCTGGTGGTTATAGCTGTGGGGCCCACTTGGCCTTAGGCTCCACTCAGGAGAGCTGCTCCTCAGCCCTCTCAACCACACAGCCCCTGGCCTGCAGGGCCTCATACTTATTATGCAAAGGCTGGAAGGGACCTCCTGAGGTCACAGAGTGACAGAATGGGAGGGGCTGGAAAGGACCTCCTGAGGTCACAGAGTCACAGAATGGGAGGGGCTGGAAGGGAGCTCCTGAGGTCACAGAGTCACAGAATGGGAGGGGCTGGAAGGGAGCTCCTGAGGTCATAGAGTCATAGAATGGGAGGGGCTGGAAGGGACCTCCTGAGGTCATTGAGACAAAGATTGGGAGGGTTTGGAAGGGACCTCCTGAATTCACAGATTCAGAGAATGGGAGGGGCTAGAAGGGACCTCCTGAGGTCACAGCGTCTTGGAATGGGAGGGTTTGGAAGGGACCTCCTGAGGTCACTGAGTCTAAGAATGGGAGTGGCTGGAAGGGACCTGCTGAGGTCACAGTCACAGAATGGGTGGGGCTGGAACGGACTGCCTGAGGGCACAGAGTCTTGGCCTGGGAGGGGCTGGAAGGTAACTCCTGAGGTTGCAGAGTCATGGAAAAGGAGGGGCTGGAAGGGACATGTAGAGTTCATAGAGTCAGAGAATGGGAGGGTGTGGTGGTTTAGGCTGGATGCTGGCTCAGATGCCACTGCGCAGGGCATGCCTGGGAGGTCCCAAGGGGTGTGCCCAGCCCAGGGGGTGGTCACAGGGAGCAGCTATTCCATTCCCATAATGCCCTGCTCCCCTATAATAAGTCCATGCGGGGTCTTCACTTCCTCTTTCATCCCCTGCTGCTGCCTAGGTACAATGGCTGAGCTGCCTCCCTGGGGCCTGCCCAGGCCCAAGGCTGGGGTGGGGGGGGGAGGAAAGAGCCCTGGGGGGGTTTGGGTGTACCCCCAGGTGGGGATGGGATGTTCTTGGGTATGTTCTGGGACCTCTCTCTTTGTCACGGTGCTTGTGGCTCTCTGTAAAACTTTCATTGGTGTTTATTGTTGTTTTCCTATTTAAACTTTCAATCACTTTTGCAATCCGTTTGCCTGAGTGGTTATTTCTGCCTGTGGTGGGGAGGGGACCTGCCCCAACCCATTACACCTAATGAGGCTCAACAAGGATGAGTGCAGAGTCCTGCACCTGGGGACAAGAATAAGCTGCAGCAGGACAGGCTGGGAGGGGAGCTGCTGGAGAGCAGCCCCCTGGAGAAGGACCTGGGAGTGCTGGGGGGCAGCAAGTTCTGGAGGGGACAGCAATGTGCCCTGGGGGCCAAGAAGGCCAAGGGGATCCTGGGCTGCATTCAGAGGAGTGTGGCCAGCAGAGCCAGGGAGGTTCTCCTCCCACTCTGCTCTGCCCTGCCCTGCTAAGACCTCACCTGGAATATTGCATCCAGCTCTGGGCTCCCCAGCTCAGGAGGGACAGGGATCTGCTGGAGGGCTACAAGGATGCTAAAGGGCCTGTAGCACTGCCTGATGAGGAGAAGCTGAGAGCCCTGGGGCTGTTCAGTCTGGAGAGGAGAAGACTGAGAGAAGATCTGATCAATGTCTATCAATAGCTGAGGACTGGCGGTCAGGAGGGAGGGGACAGGCTCTGCTCAGCTGCACCCTGGGAGAGGACAAGGGGCAATGGATATCAGCTCCAGCACAGGAGGTTCCAGCTCAACATGAGGAGGAACTTCTGCCCTGTGAGGCTCCCAGAGCCCTGGAGCAGGCTGCCCAGGGAGGTTGTGGAGTCTCCTTCTCTGGAGCCTTCCCAGCCCCATCTGGATGTGTTCCTGTGTGCCCTGTGCTGGATTCTGTGCTCCTACTCTGGCAGGGGGCTTGGACTCGATCTCTAGAGGTCCCTTTGACTTCTTCCCCTGTTCCCATAAAAGCTCAGCACGCTCCAATGCAGCTCTCAGGCCCAGCTTTGCTGCTCAGCTGAGCACACACATCAGCACACACATGGCACACATCCCTCTTGCTGGATCAAGGTGAGGTGGTTGGGATAGCCAAGTGGAGTCAGATGAAGGAAGGAAGAGGCTGCCCACCTGCAGAATCAACAGCATCTGGACAATGGAAGCTGGGAGCTTTGTCTGGAGCAGGGGGAGAATTTCCTCCAGCTTCACTTTCAGCAGGACCAAGTCTCTGAAGCCAAGAAGAGCGATCTGACGGATGGTCAGCTCCTGGCCCTGCAAACACAGAAGGCAAGATCCAGGAGCTGCTACAGGGACATGTCTGCACCTCACAGACAGAAAAGCTCCTTCTTGCCCCTTGCTGCTGTGGTAAAGCACTCCTCTAACTGCTCAGGAGGAGGCTTCATGGCACTCCTAGCTCATTGCCCTCAGTCTCACACCAACTCTGGAATGAGTAACATCTCATCTGAGGCACTGCTAGGTTTGGGCTGAAGCCACCTCTGGGCCTGCATTTCACCAGGGAGTGTGAAATCCTGAAGCCCAGCTGCCATCCCATGCAGTACAAGCCTTCAAGGCCCAGGGTAGATGCAGGTCATGGATTTTTCCCACACAGATCTGAG
The DNA here is from genome assembly GCF_014839835.1 of Dryobates pubescens. NCBI lineage: Eukaryota > Metazoa > Chordata > Aves > Piciformes > Picidae > Dryobates > Dryobates pubescens. The sequence goes on from NC_071616.1 coordinate 864,161, forward strand.
AAACCAGGGAGGGTTGGGTAGGGAAAGAGGCTGGGACAGAGTATTCCCAAGCCTGCCTCTGGTCTGTGTTGGATCCCTTCTTCATAGATGGTTTGGGTTGGAAGGGACCTCCAAAAGCCATCCTGTCAAACCCCCTGCACTCAGCAGGGACATCCTCCCCTACAGCAGGCTGCTCACAGCCTTCTGCAGCCTCACCTTCAACATCCCCAGGCATGGGGCCTCCACTCCCTCCCTGGGCAACCTCTTGCAGTGTCCCAGCAGCCTCCTGCTGCAGAACTTGTTGCTCACATCCAATCTCAATCTGCTCTGCTCTCATTCCAAACCATTGCCCCTGGCCCTGTCCCTCTGCAGCCTTCTTGTAGCCCCCTTCAGGTCCTGGCAGGCTGCTCTTAGTGCTGCCTGCAGCCTTCTCTACTCCAGGCTGAACACCCCCAGCTCCCTCAGCCTGGCCTCCTACCAGAGCTGCTCCAGCCCCCTGATCATCTTGGTGGCTTCCTCTGGAGCGTCTCCATCAGCTCCATGTCCTTGCTGTGCTGAGGGCTCCAGAGCTGGACACAGCCCTGCAGGAGAGGTCTCACAGAGCAGAGCACAGGGGCAGAATCCTCTCTCTCCATCTCTGGTCACACTGCTTTGGATGCAGCCCAGGCTGCCCTTGGCCTTCTGTGCTGCCAGCTCACACTGCTGGATCCTCTCCAGCTTCTCCCCCCCCAGCCCCCCAAGCCCTTCTCTGCAGAGCAGAGGGCAGAATCCTCTCTCTCCATCTCTGGCCACAATTCTATTTAAACACATTTACACATCTATTTACACACAGGATCTCTATGGTCCCTTCCAGCCTGAGCCATTCTATGAGTTTATGATTTAAAGACCTATTTTAAGCTATTTCAGCAGAGCTGGACTCCAGTTGGCTTTCAGGCGTTAGCACCTCTCCCTCTGCTCTGCTAGACATTCCCATGGCTTTCCCTTGTCCCAGTGCAGTTTAGTAGCAAAGCATTTCCTCTTCAGCCCTGCCCAGAGCTTCCCATCCTCAAGAGTTACCCTTGTTCTTCCCAGCAAGTTCATCTCTGCCCCACAGTCTGCTCAGGAACCATTTCATGGTCTCCACAACACAGCCAGTGTGGAAATGCTCAGCTGGAAGGAACTGCCTGCAGTTCATCATTAAATCCTAATGAGTTGAATGTCACAATTAGCAGCAGCAGCAAGGTGTAAATCCAAACTAAAGGCAACGCTCTGGAGAGCAGCTTGGCCACAAGCAAAAGCACTTTGCTGTTTGTTTCAAGCCTTAGCTGTGTGGTTAGCAGTGTGGAGGTGCAGCAGAGCCCTGGGGCAGGTCCCTGCACTCTCTGGCAGCAGCTGCAGGCTTTCTGTTTGTGCCATGCAGTTTAGGCCTGTTAAATTCATAGCCCCTTTTCCCCAGGCAGAGCTCTCCCTGTGCCAAACAAAACAAGACTTGCTCCTCTTCCTCCACGCTGAGCACTTGCATCCACAGCTGCAGCTCTCTAAAAGCCACTGACCTGTTCACAGAGCTTCCCTCTGCACAGCAATTTAACCAACTTGGCAGCTGGAAGGTCGCATTTCTGCGGCACCTCCGAGCCTGAGCTTTGCACTCAGCTGAGAAGGGAGGCTGCTCCCAGCTGCCAGCTCTGCTGAGATGCTCCCACCCCCTGCCTGCCTGCCTTGCACTCTGCATGGGCAGAGGGTGGGGGGCACAGAAGAGCAGAGCTAAATCATCAGGGTGGCATCTGCAGCACAGGATGAGTGACCGACACCAGACTGCCTTTGCCATGCAGCACAGCACAGCGTGAGGAAGCACAGCAGGGCATGAGGAAGCACAGCAGGGCATGAGGAAGCACAGCAGAGTGTGAGGAAGTACAGCAGAGCATGAGGAAGCAGAGCACGGCATGAGGAAGCACAGCAGGGCATGAGGAAGCACAGCAAAGCATGAGGAAGCACAGCAGAGTGTGAGGAAACAAAGCAGACAATGAGGCAGTGCAGCACAGTGTGAGGAAGATCAGCACGGCAGGAGGAAGCACAGCAGGGCATGAACAAGAACAGCAGTGCATGAGGAAGCACAGCAGGGCATGAGGAAGCAGAGCACAGCATGAGGAAGCACAGCAGGGCATGAGGAAGCAGAGCACAGCGTGAGGAAGCACAGCAGGGCATGGGGAAGCACAGCAGGGCATATGGAAGCCCAGCAGGACATGAGGAAGAACAGCAGGGCATGAGGAAGCACGGCATGACATGAGGAAGCAGAGCACAGCACGAGCAAGCACAGCAGGGCATGAGGAAGCACAGCACGGCACGAGGAAGCAGAGCAGGGCATGAGGAAGCACAGCAGGGCAATGGGAAGCACAGCATGGCACGAGGAAGCACAGCAGGGCGTGCGGAAGCACAGCAGAGCGTGAGGAAGGACAGCACAGCATGAGGAAACAGATCATGGCATGAGGAAGCACAGCAGGGCATGAGGAAGCACCACAGGGTATGAGGAAGCACAGCAAAGCATGAGGAATCACAGCACAGCTTCAGAAAATACAGCAGGGTATGAGGAAGCACAGCAGAGCATGAGGAAGCACAGCACGGCATGAGGAAGCACAGCACAGCAGGAAGAAGTGCAGCAGAGCGTGAGGAAGCACAATACAGCATGAGGAAGCACAGCAGAGAGCGAGGAAGGACAGCAGGGCATGAGGAAGCACAGCACATCATGAGGAACCACAGCAGGGCATGAGGAAGCACAGCACGACATGAAGAAGCACAGCATGGCGTGAGGATGCTCAGCATGACATCAGGCAGCACAGCAGGGCATGAGGAAGCACAGCACAGCATGAGGAAGCACAGCACAGTACGAGGAAGCACAGCAGTGCATGATGAAGCAGAGCAGAGTGTGAGGAAGTACAGCAGACCTTGAGGAAGCACAGCAGAGCATGAGGAAGCACAGCAGAGCATGAGGAAGCACAGCAGGGCATGAGGAAGCACAGCATGACATGAAGCGCAGCACAGCATGAGGAAGCACAGCACAGCACGAGGAAGCACAGCATGGCAGGAGGAAGATCAGCAGTGCATGATGAAGCACAGCATGACATGAGGAAGCACAGCAGAGCATGATGAAGCACAGCAGAGTGTGAGGAAGCACAGCAGGGCCTGGGAAGCACAGCAGGGCATGGGGAACCACAGCAGGGCATGAGGAAGCACAGCACGACATGAAGTGCAGCACAGCATGAGGAAGCACAGCACAGCATGAGGAAGCACAGCAGGGCATGAGGAAGCACAGCAGGACATGAGGAAGAACAGCAGGGCATGAGGAAGCACGGCATGACATGAGGAAGCAGAGCACAGCACGAGCAAGCACAGCAGGGCATGAGGAAGCACAGCACGGCACGAGGAAGCAGAGCAGGGCATAAGGAAGCACAGCAGGGCAATGGGAAGCACAGCATGGCACGAGGAAGCACAGCAGGGCGTGCGGAAGCACAGCAGAGCGTGAGGAAGGACAGCACATCATGAGGAAACAGATCATGGCATGAGGAAGCACAGCAGGGCATGAGGAAGCAACACAGGGTATGAGGAAGCACAGCACAGCATGAGGAATCACAGCACAGCTTCAGAAAATACAGCAGGGTACGAGGAAGCACAGGAGAGCATGAGGAAGCACAGCAGAGTGTGAGGAAACAAAGCAGACAATGAGGCAGTGCAGCACAGTGTGAGGAAGATCAGCACGGCAGGAGGAAGCACAGCAGGGCATGAACAAGAACAGCAGGGCATGAGGAAGCACAGCAGGGCATGAACAAGAACAGCAGGGCATGAGGAAGCACAGCAGGGCGTGCGGAAGCACAGCAGAGTATGAGGAAGCACAGCACGGCACGAGAAAGCAGAGCAGGGCATGAGGAAGCACAGCATGGCATGAGGAAGCACAGCAGGGCATGAGGAAGCACCACAGGGTATGAGGAAGCACAGCACAGCTTCAGAAAGTACAGCAGAGTGTGAGGAAGCACAGCAGAGCATGAGGAAGCACAGCACCGCATGAGGAAGCACAGCACAGCAGGAAGAAGTACAGCAGAGCGTGAGGAAGCACAATACAGCATGAGGAAGCACAGCAGAGAGCGAGGAAGCACAGCAGGGCATGAGGAAGCACAGCACATCATGAGGAAGCACAGCAGGGCATGAGGAAGCACAGCAGGGCATGAGGAAGCACAGCACGGCATGAGGAAGCAGAGCACGGCATGAGGAAGCACAGCAGAGTGTGAGGAAGAACAGCAGAGCATGTGGAAGCACAGCACAGCATGAGGAAGCACAGCAGAGTATGATATAGTAGAGCAGGGCATGAGGAAGCACAGCAGGGCGTGAGGAAGCACAGCAGGGCGTGAGGAAGCACAGCAGGGTGTGAGGAAGAACAGCGGAGAATGTGGAAGCACAGCATGGCATGAGGAACCACAACAGGGCATGAGGAAGCACAGCAGGGCATGAGGAAGCACAGCAGAGCGTGAGGAAGCACAGCACACACGAGGAAGCACAGCAGGGCATGAGGAAGCGCAGCAGGGCATGAGGAAACACAGCACGGCATGAGGAAGCACTGCAGGGCATGAGGAAGCACAGCAGAGAATGAGGAAGCACAGCAGGGCATGAGGAAGCACAGCAGACCGTGAGGAAGCACAGCACACACAAGGAAGCACACCAGGGCATGAGGAAACACGCCAGGGCATGAGGAAACACAGCACGGCATGAGGAAACACAGCACACCATGAGGAAGCACTGTATTCAGTATCACTAAGGTTGGAAGAGACCTCAAAGATCATCGAGTCCAACCGGTCACCACAGACCTCATGACTAGAGTAGGGAGGACACTAGTGCCCACTGCAGGCTTGAACTCACGACCTTCCCCATTAAAGGTCTTATGTGCTACCAACTGAGCCACACCACATTTTAGCACAGCACAGCAGAGCATGAGGAAGCACAGCAGGGCATGGGAAGCACAGCAGGGCATGGGGAACCACAGCAGGGCATGAGGAAGCACAGCACGACATGAAGTGCAGCACAGCATGAGGAAGCACAGCCGGGCATGAGGAAGCAGAGCACAGCATGAGGAAGCACAGCAGGGCATGAGGAAGCAGAGCACAGAGTGAGGAAGCACAGCAGGGCATGGGGAAGCACAGCAGGGCATATGGAAGCCCAGCAGGACATGAGGAAGAACAGCAGGGCATGAGGAAGCACGGCATGACATGAGGAAGCAGAGCACAGCACGAGCAAGCACAGCAGGGCATGAGGAAGCACAGCACGGCACGAGGAAGCAGAGCAGGGCATGAGGAAGCACAGCAGGGCAATGGGAAGCACAGCATGGCACGAGGAAGCACAGCAGGGCGTGCGGAAGCACAGCAGAGCGTGAGGAAGGACAGCACAGCATGAGGAAGGAGATCATGGCATGAGGATGCACAGCAGGGCATGAGGAAGCACCACAGGGTATGAGGAAGCACAGCACAGCATGAGGAATCACAGCACAGCTTCAGAAAGTACAGCAGGGTACTAGGAAGCACAGCAGAGCATGAGGAAGAACAGCAGAGTGTGAGGAAGCACAGCAGAGCATGAGGAAGCACAGCACGGCATGAGGAAGCACAGCACAGCAGGAAGAAGTACAGCAGAGTGTGAGGAAGCACAATACAGCATGAGGAAGCACAGCAGAGAGCGAGGAAGCACAGCAGGGCATGAGGAAGCACAGCACGGCATGAGGAAGCACCGCAGGGCATGAGGAAGCAGAGCACGGCATGAGGAAGCACAGCAGAATGTGAGGAAGAACAGCAGAGCATGTGGAAGCACAGCACAGCATGAGGAAGCACAGCAGAGTATGATATAGTAGAGCAGGGCATGAGGAAGCACAGCAGGGCGTGAGGAAGCACAGCAGGGTGTGAGGAAGAACAGCGGAGAATGTGGAAGCACAGCATGGCATGAGGAACCACAACAGGGATTGAGGAAGCACAGCAGGGCATGATAAAGGACAGTAGGGCATAAGGAAGCACAGCAGAGCGTGAGGAAGCACAGCAGAGCGTGAGGAAGCACAGCAGAGTGTGAGGAAGCACAGCAGACACGAGGAAGCACAGCAGGGCATGAGGAAGCGCAGCAGGGCATGAGGAAACACAGCACGGCATGAGGAAACACAGCACGGCATGAGGAAGCACTGCAGGGCATGAGGAAGCACAGCAGAGAATGAGGAAGCACAGCACAGAATGAGGAAGCACAGCAGGGCATGAGGAAGCACAGGAGACCGTGAGGAATCACAGAAGAGCGTGAGGAAGCACAGCACACACGAGGAAGCACAGCAGGGCATGAGGAAGCACAGCAGGGCATGAGGAAGCACAGCAGACAATGAGGAAGCACAGCAGGGCAAGAGGAAGCACAGCAGAGCATGAGGAAGCACAGCAGGGCATGGGAAGCACAGCAGGGCATGGGGAACCACAGAAGATCATGAGGAAGCACCGCAGACCTTGAGGAAGCACAGCAGGGCAAGAGGAAGCACAGCAGAGCATGAGGAAGCACAGCAGGGCATGGGAAGCACAGCAGGGCATGGGGAACCACAGAAGATCATGAGGAAGCACAGCACGACATGAAGTGCAGCACAGCATGAGGAAGCACAGCAGGGCATGAGGAAGCACAGCACAGCATGAGGAAGCACAGCAGGGCATGAGGAAGCAGAGCACAGAGTGAGGAAGCACAGCAGGGCATGGGGAAGCACAGCAGGGCATATGGAAGCCCAGCAGGACATGAGGAAGAACAGCAGGGCATGAGGAAGCACGGCATGACATGAGGAAGCAGAGCACAGCACGAGCAAGCACAGCAGGGCATGAGGAAGCACAGCACGGCACGAGGAAGCAGAGCAGAGCATGAGGAAGCACAGCAGGGCAATGGGAAGCACAGCATGGCACGAGGAAGCACAGCAGGGCATGAGGAAGCACCACAGGGTATGAGGAAGCACAGCACAGCATGAGGAATCACAGCACGGCTTCAGAAAATACAGCAGGGTATGAGGAAGCACAGCAGAGCATGAGGAAGCACAGAACGGCATGAGGAAGCACAGCACAGCAGGAAGAAGTGCAGCAGAGCGTGAGGAAGCACAATACAGCATGAGGAAGCACAGCAGAGAGCGAGGAAGGACAGCAGGGCATGAGGAAGCACAGCACGACATGAAGAAGCACAGCATGGCGTGAGGATGCTGAGCATGACATCAGGCAGCACAGCAGGGCATGAGGAAGCACAGCACAGCACAAGGAAGCACAGCAGAGTACGAGGAAGCACAGCATGGCAGGAGGAAGCACAGCAGTGCATGATGAAGCACAGCAGAGCGTGAGGAAGTACAGCAGACCTTGAGGAAGCACAGCAGAGCATGAGGAAGTACAGCAGGGCATGAGGAAGTACAGCAGGGCATGAGGAAGCACAGCATGACATGAAGCGCAGCACAGCATGAGGAAGCACAGCAGAGCATGAGGAAGCACAGCACAGCACGAGGAAGCACAGCATGGCAGGAGGAAGATCAGCAGTGCATGATGAAGCACAGCATGACATGAGGAAGCACAGCAGAGCATGATGAAGCACAGCAGAGTGTGAGGAAGTACAGCAGACCTTGAGGAAGCACAGCAGAGCATGAGGAAGCACAGCAGAGCATGAGGAAGTACAGCAGGGCATGAGGAAGCACAGCATGACATGAAGCGCAGCACAGCATGAGGAAGCACAGCAGAGCATGAGGAAGCACAGCACAGCACGAGGAAGCACAGCATGGCAGGAGGAAGATCAGCAGTGCATGATGAAGCACAGCATGACATGAGGAAGCACAGCAGAGCATGATCAAGCACAGCAGAGTGTGAGGAAGTACAGCAGACCTTGAGGAACCACAGCAGAGCATGACGAAGCACAGCAGAGCATGAGGAAGCACAGCAGGGCCTGGGAAGCACAGCAGGGCATGGGGAACCACAGCAGGGCATGAGGAAGCACAACACGACATGAAGCGCAGCACAGCATGAGGAAGCACAGCAGGGCATGAGGAAGCAGAGCACAGCGTGACGAAGCAGAGCACGGCATGAGGAAGCACAGCAGGGCATGAGGAAGCACAGCAGAGTGTGAGGAAACAAAGCAGACAATGAGGCAGTGCAGCAGAGTGTGAGGAAGATCAGCACGGGAGGAGGAAGCACAGCAGGGCATGAACAAGAACAGCAGGGCATGAGGAAGCACAGCAGGGCATGAACAAGAACAGCAGGGCATGAGGAAGCACAGCAGGGCATGAACAAGAACAGCAGGGCATGAGGAAGCACAGCACGGCATGAGGAAGTACAGCAGGGCATGAGGAAGCAGAGCAGGGCATGAGGAAAAACAGCACGGCATGAGGAAACACAGCACGGCATGAGGAAAGACAGCACAGCATGAGGAAGCACAGCAGGGCATGAGGAAGCAGAGCAGGGCATGAGGAAACACAGCACGGCATGAGGAAACACAGCACGGCATGAGGAAAGACAGCACAGCATGAGGAAGCACTGCAGGGCATGAGGAAGCACAGCAGAGAATGAGGAAGCACAGCACAGAATGAGGAAGCACAGCAGAGTGTGAGGAAGAGCAGAAGAGCATGTGGAAGCACAGCACAGCATGAGGAAGCACAGCAGAGTGTGAGGAAGCACAGCAGGGTGTGAGGAAGAACAGCGGAGAATGTGGAAGCACAGCATGGCATGAGGAACCACAGCAGGGCATGATAAAGCACAGTAGGGCATGAGGAAGCACAGCAGAGAATGAGGAAGCACAGCACAGAATGAGGAAGCAGAGCAGGGCATGAGGAAGCACAGCAGACCGTGAGGAATCACAGAAGAGCGTGAGGAAGCACAGCAGGGCATGAGGAAGCACAGCATGACATGAAGCGCAGCACAGCATGAGGAAGCACAGCACAGCATGAGGAAGCACAGCACAGAACGAGGAAGCACAGCATGGCAGGAGAAAGATCAGCAGTGCATGATGAAGCACAGCATGACATGAGGAAGCACAGCAGAGCATGATGACGCACAGCAGAGTGTGAGGAAGTACAGCAGACCTTGAGGAAGCACAGCAGGGCATGAGGAAGCACAGCACAGCATGAGGAAGCACAGCAGGGCATGAGGAAGCAGAGCACAGCGTGACGAAGCAGAGCACGGCATGAGGAAGCACAGCAGGGCATGAGGAAGCACAGCAGAGTGTGAGGAAACAAAGCAGACAATGAGGCAGTGCAGCAGAGTGTGAGGAAGATCAGCACGGCATGAACAAGAACAGCAGGGCATTGAACAAGAACAGCAGGGCATGAGGAAGCACAGCAGGGCATGAACAAGAACAGCAGGGCATGAGGAAGCACATCAGGGCATGAGGAAGCACAGCACGGCATGAGGAAGCACAGCAGAGCGTGAGAAAGCACAGCAGAGTGTGAGGAAGCACAGCAGACACGAGGAAGCACAGCAGGGTACGAGGAAGCACAGGAGAGCATGAGGAAGCACAGGAGAGCATGAGGAAGCACAGCAGAGTGTGAGGAAACAAAGCAGACAATGAGGCAGTGCAGCACAGTGTGAGGAAGATCAGCACGGCAGGAGGAAGCACAGCAGGGCATGAACAAGAACAGCAGGGCATGAGGAAGCACAGCAGGGCGTGCGGAAGCACAGCAGGGCATGAGGAAGCACAGCACGGCACGAGAAAGCAGAGCAGGGCATGAGGAAGCACAGCATGGCATGAGGAAGCACAGCAGGGCATGAGGAAGCACCACAGGGTATGAGGAAGCACAGCACAGCTTCAGAAAGTACAGCAGGGTACTAGGAAGCACAGCAGAGCATGAGGAAGAACAGCAGAGTGTGAGGAAGCACAGGAGAGCATGAGGAAGCACAGCACCGCATGAGGAAGCACAGCACAGCAGGAAGAAGTACAGCAGAGCGTGAGGAAGCACAATACAGCATGAGGAAGCACAGCAGACAGCGAGGAAGCACAGCAGGGCATGAGGAAGCACAGCACATCATGAGGAACCACAGCAGGGCATGAGGAAGCACAGCACGGCATGAGGAAGCACCGCAGGGCATGAGGAAGCAGAGCACGGCATGAGGAAGCACAGCAGAGTGTGAGGAAGAACAGCAGAGCATGTGGAAGCACAGCACAGCATGAGGAAGCACAGCAGAGTATGATATAGTAGAGCAGGGCATGAGGAAGCACAGCAGGGCGTGAGGAAGCACAGCAGGGTGTGAGGAAGAACAGCGGAGAATGTGGAAGCACAGCATGGCATGAGGAACCACAACAGGGCATGAGGAAGCACAGCAGGGCATGATAAAGGACAGTAGGGCATGAGGAAGCACAGCAGAGCGTGAGGAAGCACAGCAGAGCGTGAGGAAGCACAGCAGGGCATGAGGAAGCGCAGCAGGGCATGAGGAAACACAGCACGGCATGAGGAAAGACAGCACGGCATGAGGAAGCACAGCACAGCATGAGGAAGCACAGCACAGCATGAGGAAGCAGAGCACAGAGTGAGGAAGCCCAGCAGGACATGAGGAAGAACAGCAGGGCATGAGGAAGCACGGCATGACATGAGGAAGCAGAGCACAGCACGAGCAAGCACAGCAGGGCATGAGGAAGCACAGCACGGCACGAGGAAGCAGAGCAGGGCATGAGGAAGCACAGCAGGGCAATGGGAAGCACAGCATGGCAGGAGGAAGCACAGCAGGGCGTGCGGAAGCACAGCAGAGCGTGAGGAAGGACAGCACAGCATGAGGAAGGAGATCATGGCATGAGGATGCACAGCAGGGCATGAGGAAGCACCACAGGGTATGAGGAAGCACAGCACAGCATGAGGAATCACAGCACAGCTTCAGAAAGTACAGCAGGGTACGAGGAAGCACAGCAGAGCATGAGGAAGAACAGCAGAGTGTGAGGAAGCACAGGAGAGCATGAGGAAGCATAGCACCGCATGAGGAAGCACAGCACAGCAGGAAGAAGTACAGCAGAGCGTGAGGAAGCACAATACAGCATGAGGAAGCACAGCAGAGAGCGAGGAAGCACAGCAGGGCATGAGGAAGCACAGCACGGCATGAGGAAGCACAGCAGGGCATGAGGAAGCAGAGCACGGCATGAGGAAGCACAGCAGAGTGTGAGGAAGAACAGCAGAGCATGTGGAAGCACAGCACAGCATGAGGAAGCACAGCAGAGTATGATATAGTAGAGCAGGGCATGAGGAAGCACAGCAGGGCGTGAGGAAGCACAGCAGGGCGTGAGGAAGCACAGCAGGGTGTGAGGAAGAACAGCGGAGAATGTGGAAGCACAGCATGCCATGAGGAACCACAACAGGGCATGAGGAAGCACAGCAGGGCATGATAAAGCACAGTAGGGCATGAGGAAGCACAGCAGAGCGTGAGGAGGCACAGCAGAGCGTGAGGAAGCACAGCAGAGTGTGAGGAAGCACAGCAGACACGAGGAAGCACAGCAGGGCATGAGGAAGCGCAGCAGGGCATGAGGAAACACAGCACGGCATGAGGAAACACAGCACGGCATGAGGAAGCACAGCAGAGAATGAGGAAGCACAGCACAGAATGAGGAAGCACAGCACGGCATGAGGAAGCACAGCAGACCGTGAGGAATCACAGAAGAGCGTGAGGAAGCACAGCACACACGAGGAAGCACACCAGGGCATGAGGAAACACAGCACGGCATGAGGAAACACAGAACGGCATGAGGAAACACAGCACACCATGAGGAAGCACTGCAGGGCATGAGGAAGCACAGCAGACAATGAGGAAGCACAGCAGGGCAAGAGGAAGCACAGCAGAGCATGAGGAAGCACAGCAGGGCATGGGAAGCACAGCAGGGCATGGGGAACCACAGAAGATCATGAGGAAGCACCGCAGACCTTGAGGAAGCACAGCAGGGCAAGAGGAAGCACAGCAGAGCATGAGGAAGCACAGCAGGGCATGGGAAGCACAGCAGGGCATGGGGAACCACAGCAGGGCATGAGGAAGCACAGCACGACATGCAGTGCAGCACAGCATGAGGAAGCACAGCAGGGCATGAGGAAGCACAGCACAGCATGAGGAAGCACAGCAGGGCATGAGGAAGCAGAGCACAGAGTGAGGAAGCACAGCAGGGCATGGGGAAGCACAGCAGGGCATATGGAAGCCCAGCAGGACATGAGGAAGAACAGCAGGGCATGAGGAAGCACGGCATGACATGAGGAAGCAGAGCACAGCACGAGCAAGCACAGCAGGGCATGAGGAAGCACAGCACGGCACGAGGAAGCAGAGCAGGGCATGAGGAAGCACAGCAGGGCAATGGGAAGCACAGCATGGCACGAGGAAGCACAGCAGGGCATGAGGAAGCACCACAGGGTATGAGGAAGCACAGCACAGCATGAGGAATCACAGCACGGCTTCAGAAAATACAGCAGGGTATGAGGAAGCACAGCAGAGCATGAGGAAGCACAGAACGGCATGAGGAAACACAGCACAGCAGGAAGAAGTGCAGCAGAGCGTGAGGAAGCACAATACAGCATGAGGAAGCACAGCAGAGAGCGAGGAAGGACAGCAGGGCATGAGGAAGCACAGCACGACATGAAGAAGCACAGCATGGCGTGAGGATGCTGAGCATGACATCAGGCAGGACAGCAGGGCATGAGGAAGCACAGCACAGCACGAGGAAGCACAGCAGAGTACGAGGAAGCACAGCATGGCAGGAGGAAGCACAGCAGTGCATGATGAAGCACAGCAGAGCGTGAGGAAGTACAGCAGACCTTGAGGAAGCACAGCAGAGCATGAGGAAGCACAGCAGAGCATGAGGAAGTACAGCAGGGCATGACGAAGCACAGCATGACATGAAGCGCAGCACAGCATGAGGAAGCACAGCAGAGCATGAGGAAGCACAGCACAGCACGAGGAAGCACAGCATGGCAGGAGGAAGATCAGCAGTGCATGATGAAGCACAGCATGACATGAGGAAGCACAGCAGAGCATGATGAAGCACAGCAGAGTGTGAGGAAGTACAGCAGACCTTGAGGAAGCACAGCAGAGCATGACGAAGCACAGCAGAGCACGAGGAAGCACAGCAGGGCATGAGGAAGCACAGCACGGCATGAGGAAGCACCGCAGGGCATGAGGAAGCAGAGCACGGCATGAGGAAGCACAGCAGAGTGTGAGGAAGAACAGCAGAGCATGTGGAAGCACAGCACAGCATGACGAAGCACAGCAGAGTATGATATAGTAGAGCAGGGCATGAGGAAGCACAGCAGGGTGTGAGGAAGCACAGCAGGGTGTGAGGAAGAACAGCGGAGAATGTGGCAGCACAGCATGGCATGAGGAACCACAACAGGGCATGAGGAAGCACAGCAGGGCATGATAAAGGACAGTAGGGCATGAGGAAGCACAGCAGAGCGTGAGGAAGCACAGCAGAGCGTGAGGAAGCACAGCAGAGTGTGAGGAAGCACAGCAGACACGAGGAAGCACAGCAGGGCATGAGGAAGCGCAGCAGGGCATGAGGAAACACAGCACGGCATGAGGAAACACAGCACGGCATGAGGAAAGACAGCACGGCATGAGGAAGCACTGCAGGGCATGAGGAAGCACAGCAGACCGTGAGGAATCACAGAAGAGCGTGAGGAAGCACAGCAGACACGAGGAAGCACAGCAGGGCATGAGGAAGCACACCAGGGCATGAGGAAACACAGCACGGCATGAGGAAACACAGAACGGCATGAGGAAACACAGCACACCATGAGGAAGCACAGCAGGGCATGAGGAAGCACAGCAGACAATGAGGAAGCACAGCAGGGCAAGAGGAAGCATAGCAGAGCATGAGGAAGCACAGCAGGGCATGGGAAGCACAGCAGAGCATGAGGAAGCACAGCAGGGCATGAGGAAACACAGCACGGCATGAGGAAAGACAGCACGGCATGAGGAAGCACTGCAGGGCATGAGGAAGCACAGCAGAGCATGAGGAAGCACAGCAGGGCATGGGAAGCACAGCAGGGCATGGGGAACCACAGCAGGGCATGAGGAAGCACAGCACGACATGCAGTGCAGCACAGCATGAGGAAGCACAGCCGGGCATGAGGAAGCAGAGCACAGCATGAGGAAGCACAGCAGGGCATGAGGAAGCAGAGCATAGAGTGAGGAAGCACAGCAGGGCATGGGGAAGCACAGGAGGGCATATGGAAGCCCAGCAGGACATGAGGAAGAACAGCAGGGCATGAGGAAGCACGGCATGACATGAGGAAGCAGAGCACAGCACGAGCAAGCACAGCAGGGCATGAGGAAGCACAGCACGGCACGAGGAAGCAGAGCAGGGCATGAGGAAGCACAGCAGGGCAATGGGAAGCACAGCATGGCACGAGGAAGCACAGCAGGGCATGAGGAAGCACCACAGGGTATGAGGAAGCACAGCACAGCATGAGGAATCACAGCACGGCTTCAGAAAATACAGCAGGGTATGAGGAAGCACAGCAGAGCATGAGGAAGCACAGAACGGCATGAGGAAGCACAGCACAGCAGGAAGAAGTGCAGCAGAGCGTGAGGAAGCACAATACAGCATGAGGAAGCACAGCAGAGAGCGAGGAAGGACAGCAGGGCATGAGGAAGCACAGCACGACATGAAGAAGCACAGCATGGCGTGAGGATGCTGAGCATGACATCAGGCAGCACAGCAGGGCATGAGGAAGCACAGCACAGCACGAGGAAGCACAGCAGAGTACGAGGAAGCACAGCATGGCAGGAGGAAGCACAGCAGTGCATGATGAAGCACAGCAGAGCGTGAGGAAGTACAGCAGACCTTGAGGAAGCACAGCAGAGCATGAGGAAGCACAGCAGGGCATGAGGAAGTACAGCAGGGCATGACGAAGCACAGCATGACATGAAGCGCAGCACAGCATGAGGAAGCACAGCAGAGCATGAGGAAGCACAGCACAGCATGAGGAAGCACAGCATGGCAGGAGGAAGATCAGCAGTGCATGATGAAGCACAGCATGACATGAGGAAGCACAGCAGAGCATGATGAAGCACAGCAGAGCATGATGAAGCACAGCAGAGTGTGAGGAAGTACAGCAGACCTTGAGGAAGCACAGCAGAGCATGAGGAAGCACAGCAGAGCATGAGGAAGTACAGCAGGGCATGAGGAAGCACAGCATGACATGAAGCGCAGCACAGCATGAGGAAGAACAGCAGAGCATGAGGAAGCACAGCACAGCACGAGGAAGCACAGCATGGCAGGAGGAAGATCAGCAGTGCATGATGAAGCACAGCATGACATGAGGAAGCACAGCAGAGCATGATGAAGCACAGCAGAGTGTGAGGAAGTACAGCAGACCTTGAGGAAGCACAGCAGAGCATGAGGAAGCACAGCAGAGCACGAGGAAGCACAGCAGGGCCTGGGAAGCACAGCAGGGCATGGGGAACCACAGCAGGGCATGAGGAAGCACAACACGACATGAAGCGCAGCAGAGCATGAGGAAGCACAGCAGGGCATGAGGAAGCAGAGCACAGCGTGACGAAGCAGAGCACGGCATGAGGAAGCACAGCAGGGCATGAGGAACCACAGCAGAGCATGAGGAAGAACAGCAGAGTGTGAGGAAACAAAGCAGACAATGAGGCAGTGCAGCAGAGTGTGAGGAAGATCAGCACAGCAGGAGGAAGCACAGCAGGGCATGAACAAGAACAGCAGGGCATGAGGAAGCACAGCAGGGCATGAACAAGAACAGCAGGGCATGAGGAAGCAGAGCAGGGCATGAGGAAGTACAGCAGGGCATGAGGAAGCAGAGCAGGGCATGAGGAAACACAGCACGGCATGAGGAAACACAGCACGGCATGAGGAAAGACAGCACAGCATGAGGAAGCACTGCATGGCATGAGGAAGCACAGCAGAGAATGAGGAAGCACAGCAGAGCATGAGGAAGAACAGCAGAGCGTGAGGAAGAACAGCAGAGCATGTGGAAGCACAGCACAGCATGAGGAAGCACAGCAGAGTGTGAGGAAGCACAGCAGGGTGTGAGGAAGAACAGCGGAGAATGTGGAAGCACAGCATGGCATGAGGAACCACAACAGGGCATGAGGAAGCACAGCAGGGCAGGATAAAGCACAGTAGGGCATGAGGAAGCACAGCAGAGCGTGAGGAAGCACAGCAGAGCGTGAGAAAGCACAGCAGAGTGTGAGGAAGCACAGCAGGGCATGAGGAAACACAGCACGGCATGAGGAAAGACAGCACGGCATGAGGAAGCACAGCAGGGCATGAGGAAGCAGAGCAGGGCATGAGGAAACACAGCACGGCATGAGGAAAGACAGCACGGCATGAGGAAAGACAGCACAGCATGAGGAAGCACTGCAGGGCATGAGGAAGCACAGCAGAGAATGAGGAAGCACAGCACAGAGTGAGGAAGCACAGCAGAGTGTGAGGAAGAGCAGCAGAGCATATGGAAGCACAGCACAGCATGAGGAAGCACAGCAGAGTGTGAGGAAGCACAGCAGGGTGTGAGGAAGAACAGCGGAGAATGTGGAAGCACAGCATGGCATGAGGAACCACAACAGGGCATGAGGAAGCACAGCAGGGCATGATAAAGCACAGTAGGGCATGAGGAAGCACAGCAGAGAATGAGGAAGCACAGCACAGAATGAGGAAGCACAGCAGGGCATGAGGAAGCACAGCAGACCGTGAGGAATCACAGAAGAGCTTGAGGAAGCACAGCAGGGCATGAGGAAGCACAGCATGACATGAAGCGCAGCACAGCATGAGGAAGCACAGCACAGCATGAGGAAGCACAGCACAGAACGAGGAAGCACAGCATGGCAGGAGAAAGATCAGCAGTGCATGATGAAGCACAGCATGACATGAGGAAGCACAGCAGAGCATGATGACGCACAGCAGAGTGTGAGGAAGTACAGCAGACCTTGAGGAAGTACAGCAGAGCATGAGGAAGCACAGCAGAGCATGATGACGCACAGCAGAGTGTGAGGAAGTACAGCAGACCTTGAGGAAGCACAGCAGAGCATGAGGAAGCACAGCAGAGCACGAGGAAGCACAGCAGGGCCTGGGAAGCACAGCAGGGCATGGGGAACCACAGCAGGGCATGAGGAAGCACAACACGACATGAAGCGCAGCACAGCATGAGGAAGCACAGCAGGGCATGAGGAAGCACAGCACAGTATGAGGAAGCACAGCAGGGCATGAGGAAGCACAGCAGAGTGTGAGGAAACAAAGCAGACAATGAGGCAGTGCAGAAGAGTGTGAGGAAGATCAGCACGGCATGAACAAGAACAGCAGGGCATGAACAAGAACAGCAGGGCATGATGAAGCACAGCAGGGCATGAGGAAGCACAGCACGGCATGAGGAAGCACAGCAGGGCATGAGGAAGCAGAGCACGGCATGAGGAAGCACAGCAGAGTGTGAGGAAGAACAGCAGAGCATGTGGAAGCACAGCACAGCATGAGGAAGCAAAGCAGAGTATGATATAGTAGAGCAGGGCATGAGGAAGCACAGCAGGGCGTGAGGAAGCACAGCAGGGTGTGAGGAAGAACAGCGGAGAATGTGGAAGCACAGCATGGCATGAGGAACCACAACAGGGCATGAGGAAGCACAGCAGGGCATGATAAAGGACAGTAGGGCATGAGGAAGCACAGCAGAGCGTGAGGAAGCACAGCAGAGCGTGAGGAAGCACAGCAGAGTGTGAGGAAGCACAGCACACACGAGGAAGCACAGCAGGGCATGAGGAAGCGCAGCAGGGCATGAGGAAACACAGCACGGCATGAGGAAACACAGCACGGCATGAGGAAACACAGAATGGCATGAGGAAACACAGCACACCATGAGGAAGCACTGCAGGGCATGAGGAAGCACAGCATGGCATGAGGAAGCACAAGAGGGCTTATGGAAACAGCACGGCATGAGGAAGCACAGCAGAGCATGAGGAAGCAAAGCACAGCAAGAGGAAATACAGCAGAGCATGAGGAAGCACAGCAGGGCATGGTAAGCACAGCAGGGTATGAGGAAGCACAGCAGACCATGAAGAAGCAGAGAAGATCATGAGGAAGCACCGCAGACCTTGAGGAAGCACAGCAGAGCAAGAGGAAGCACAGCAGAGCATGAGGAAGCACAGCAGGGCATGGGAAGCACAGCAGGGCATGGGGAACCACAGCAGGGCATGAGGAAGCACAGCACAACATGAAGTGCAGCACAGCATGAGGAAGCACAGCAGGGCATGAGGAAGCACAGCACAGCATGAGGAAGCACAGCAGGGCATGAGGAAGCAGAGCACAACATGAAGTGCAGCACAGCATGAGGAAGCACAGCAGGGCATGAGGAAGCACAGCACAGCATGAGGAAGCACACCAGGGCATGAGGAAGCAGAGCACAGCGTGAGGAAGCACAGCAGGGCATGGGGAAGCACAGCAGGGCATATGGAAGCCCAGCAGGACATGAGGAAGAACAGCAGGGCATGAGGAAGCACGGCATGACATAAGGAAGCAGAGCCCAACATGAGCAAGCACAGCAGGGCATGAGGAAGCACAGCACGACACGAGGAAGCAGAGCAGGGCATGAGGAAGGACAGCAGGGCAATGGGAAGCACAGCATGGCACGAGGAAGCACAGCAGGGCGTGCGGAAGCACAGCAGAGCGTGAGGAAGCACAACACGACATGAGGAAGGAGATCATGGCATGAGGAAGCACAGCAGGGCATGAGGAAGCACCACAGGGTATGAGGAAGCACAGCACAGCATGAGGAAGCACAGCACAGCTTCAGAAAATACAGCAGGGTACGAGGAAGCACAGGAGAGCATGAGGAAGCACAGCAGAGCATGAGGAAGCACAGCAGAGTGTGAGGAAACAAAGCAGACAATGAGGCAGTGCAGCACAGTGTGAGGAAGATCAGCACGGCAGGAGGAAGCACAGCAGGGCATGAACAAGAACAGCAGGGCATGAGGAAGCACAGCAGGGCGTGCGGAAGCATAGCAGAGCATGAGGAAGCAGAGCACGGCACGAGAAAGCAGACCAGGGCATGAGGAAGCACAGCATGGCATGAGGAAGCACAGCAGGGCATGAGGAAGCACCACAGGGTATGAGGAAGCACAGCACAGCATGAGGAATCACAGCACAGCTTCAGAAAGTACAGCAGGGTACGAGGAAGCACAGCAGAGCATGAGGAAGAACAGCAGAGCGTGAGGAAGCACAGCACGGCATGAGGAAGCACAGCATAGCATGAGGAAGTACAGCAGAGTGTGAGGAAACACAATACAGCATGAGAAAGCACAGCAGAGAGCGAGAAAGCACAGCAGGGCATGAGGAAGCACAGCAGGGCATGGGGAAGCACAGCAGGGCGTGAGGAAGCACAGCAGAGTGTGAGGAAGAACAGCGGAGAATGTGGAAGCACAGCATGGCATGAGGAACCACAACAGGGCATGAGGAAGCACAGCAGGGTATGAGGAAACACAGCACGGTATGAGGAAGCACAGCAGGGCATGAGGAAGCACAGCAGGGCATGAGGAAGCACAGCAGGGCATGATAAAGCACAGTAGGGCATGAGGAAGCACAGCAGGGCATGAAGAAGCACAGCACGGCATGAGGAAGCACAGCAGAGTGTGAGGAAGCACAGCAGGGCAGGAGGAAGCAGAGCACAGCATGAGGAAGCACACCAGGGCATGAGGAAGCAGAGCACAGCGTGAGGTAGCACAGCAGGGCATGGGGAAGCACAGCAGGGCATATGGAAGCCCAGCAGGACATGAGGAAGAACAGCAGGGCATGAGGGAGCACAGCACGGCACGAGGAAGCAGAGCAGGGCATGAGGAAGCACAGCAGGGCAATGGGAAGCACAGCATGGCACGAGGAAGCACAGCAGGGCGTGCGGAAGCACAGCAGAGCGTGAGGAAGGACAGCACAGCATGAGGAAGGAGATCATGGCATGAGGATGCACAGCAGGGCATGAGGAAGCACCACAGGGTATGAGGAAGCACAGCACAGCATGAGGAAGCACAGCACAGCTTCAGAAAATACAGCAGGGTACGAGGAAGCACAGCAGAGCATGAGGAAGCACAGCAGAGCCTGAGGAAGCACAGCACGGCAGGAAGAAGTGCAGCAGAGCGTGAGGAAGAACAATACAGCATGAGGAAGCACAGCAGAGAGCGAGGAATCACAGCAGGGCATGAGGAAGCACAGCACATCATGAGGAACCACAGCAGGGCATGAGGAAGCACAGCACGACATGAAGAACCACAGCATGGCGTGAGGATGCTCAGCATGACATCAGGCAGCACAGCAGGGCATGAGGAAGCACAGCACAGCATGAGGAAGCACAGCACAGTACGAGGAAGCACAGCATGGCAGGAGGAAGCACAGCAGTGCATGATGAAGCACAGCAGAGCGTGAGGAAGTACAACAGACCTTGAGGAAGCACAGCAGAGCACAAGGAAGCACAGCAGAGCATGAGGAAGCACAGCATGACATGAAGCGCAGCACAGCATGAGTAAGCACAGCACAGCATGAGGAACCACAGCACAGCACGAGGAAACACAGCATGGCAGGAGGAAGATCAGCCGTGCATGATGAAGCACAGCATGACATGAGGAAGCACAGCAGAGCATGATGAAGCACAGCAGAGTGTGAGGAAGTACAGCAGACCTTGAGGAAGCACAGCAGAGCATGAGGAAGCACAGCAGAGCACGAGGAAGCACAGCAGGGCCTGGGAAGCACAGCACGGCATGGGGAATCACAGCAGGGCATGAGGAAGCACAGCAGAGTGTGAGGAAACAAAGCAGACAATGAGGCAGTGCAGCACAGTGTGAGGAAGATCAGCACAGCAGGAGGAAGCACAGCAGGGCATGAACAAGAACAGCAGGGCATGAGGAAGCACAGCAGGGCGTGCGGAAGCACAGCAGAGCATGAGGAAACACAGCACGGCACGAGGAAGCAGAGCAGGGCATGAGGAAGCACAGCATGGCATGAGGAAGCACAGCAGGGCATGAGGAAGCACCACAGGGTACGAGGAAGCACAGCACAGCATGAGGAATCACAGCACAGCTTCAGAAAGTACAGCAGGGTACGAGGAAGCACAGCAGAGCATGAGGAAGAACAGCAGAGCGTGAGGAAGCACAGGAGAGCATGAGGAAGCACAGCACGCCAGGAAGAAGTACAGCAGAGCGTGAGGAAGCAAATACAGCATGAGGAAGCACAGCAGAGAGCGAGGAAGCACAGCAGGGCATGAGGAAGCACAGCACATCATGAGGAACTCAGCAGGGCATGAGGAAGCACAGCAGGGCATGAGGAAGCAGAGCACGGCATGAGGAAGCACAGCAGGGCATGAGGAAGCAGAGCACGGCATGAGGAAGCACAGCAGAGTGTGAGGAAGAACAGCAGAGCATGTGGAAGCACAGCACAGCATGAGGAAGCACAGCAGAGTATGATATAGTAGAGCAGGGCATGAGGAAGCACAGCAGGGCGTGAGGAAGCACAGCAGGGCGTGAGGAAGGACAGCAGGGCGTGAGGAAGCACAGCAGGGTGTGAGGAAGAACAGCGGAGAATGTGGAAGCACAGCATGGCATGAGGAACCACAACAGGGCATGAGGAAGCACAGCAGGGCAGGATAAAGCACAGTAGGGCATGAGGAAGCACAGCAGAGCGTGAGGAAGCACAGCAGGGCGTGAGGAAGCACAGCAGGGCGTGAGGAAGCACAGCAGGGTGTGAGGAAGAACAGCGGAGAATGTGGAAGCACAGCATGGCATGAGGAACCACAACAGGGCATGAAGAAGCACAGCAGGGCAGGATAAAGCACAGCAGGGCATGGGAAGCACAGCAGGGCATGAACAAGAACAGCAGGGCATGAGGAAGCACAGCACGGCATGAGGAAGTACAGCAGGGCATGAGGAAGCAGAGCAGGGCATGAGGAAACACAGCACGGCATGAGGAAACACAGCACGGCATGAGGAAAGACAGCACAGCATGAGGAAGCACTGCATGGCATGAGGAAGCACAGCAGAGAATGAGGAAGCACAGCAGAGAATGAGGAAGCACAGCAGAGTGTGAGGAAGAACAGCAGAGCATGTGGAAGCACAGCACAGCATGAGGAAGCACAGCAGAGTGTGAGGAAGCACAGCAGGGTGTGAGGAAGAACAGCGGAGAATGTGGAAGCACAGCATGGCATGAGGAACCACAACAGGGCATGAGGAAGCACAGCAGGGCATGATAAAGCACAGTAGGGCATGAGGAAGCACAGCAGAGTGTGAGGAAGCACAACACGACATGAGGAAGGAGATCATGGCATGAGGAAGCACAGCAGGGCATGAGGAAGCACCACAGGGTATGAGGAAGCACAGCACAGCATGAGGAATCACAGCACAGCTTCAGAAAATACAGCAGGGTACGAGGAAGCACAGGAGAGCATGAGGAAGCACAGCAGAGCATGAGGAAGCACAGCAGAGTGTGAGGAAACAAAGCAGACAATGAGGCAGTGCAGCACAGTGTGAGGAAGATCAGCACAGCAGGAGGAAGCACAGCAGGGCATGAACAAGAACAGCAGGGCATGAGGAAGCACAGCAGGGCATGAACAAGAACAGCAGAGCATGAGGAAGCAGAGCACGGCACGAGAAAGCAGACCAGGGCATGAGGAAGCACAGCATGGCATGAGGAAGCACAGCAGGGCATGAGGAAGCACCACAGGGTATGAGGAAGCACAGCACAGCATGAGGAATCACAGCACAGCTTCAGAAAGTACAGCAGGGTACGAGGAAGCACAGCAGAGCATGAGGAAGAACAGCAGAGCGTGAGGAAGCACAGCACGGCATGAGGAAGCACAGCATAGCATGAGGAAGTACAGCAGAGTGTGAGGAAACACAATACAGCATGAGAAAGCACAGCAGAGAGCGAGAAAGCACAGCAGGGCATGAGGAAGCACAGCAGGGCATGGGGAAGCACAGCAGGGCGTGAGGAAGCACAGCAGAGTGTGAGGAAGAACAGCGGAGAATGTGGAAGCACAGCATGGCATGAGGAACCACAACAGGGCATGAGGAAGCACAGCAGGGTATGAGGAAACACAGCACGGCATGAGGAAGCACAGCAGGGCATGAGGAAGCACAGCAGGGCATGAGGAAGCACAGTAGGGCATGAGGAAGCACAGCAGGGCATGAAGAAGCACAGCACGGCATGAGGAAGCACAGCAGAGTGTGAGGAAGCACAGCAGGGCAGGAGGAAGCAGAGCACAGCATGAGGAAGCACACCAGGGCATGAGGAAGCAGAGCACAGCGTGAGGTAGCACAGCAGGGCATGGGGAAGCACAGCAGGGCATATGGAAGCCCAGCAGGACATGAGGAAGAACAGCAGGGCATGAGGGAGCACAGCACGGCACGAGGAAGCAGAGCAGGGCATGAGGAAGCACAGCAGGGCAATTGGAAGCACAGCATGGCACGAGGAAGCACAGCAGGGCGTGCGGAAGCACAGCAGAGCGTGAGGAAGGACAGCACAGCATGAGGAAGGAGATCATGGCATGAGGATGCACAGCAGGGCATGAGGAAGCACCACAGGGTATGAGGAAGCACAGCACAGCATGAGGAAGCACAGCACAGCTTCAGAAAATACAGCAGGGTACGAGGAAGCACAGCAGAGCATGAGGAAGCACAGCAGAGCCTGAGGAAGCACAGCACGGCAGGAAGAAGTGCAGCAGAGCGTGAGGAAGAACAATACAGCATGAGGAAGCACAGCAGAGAGCGAGGAATCACAGCAGGGCATGAGGAAGCACAGCACATCATGAGGAACCACAGCAGGGCATGAGGAAGCACAGCACGACATGAAGAACCACAGCATGGCGTGAGGATGCTCAGCATGACATCAGGCAGCACAGCAGGGCATGAGGAAGCACAGCACAGCATGAGGAAGCACAGCACAGTACGAGGAAGCACAGCATGGCAGGAGGAAGCACAGCAGTGCATGATGAAGCACAGCAGAGCGTGAGGAAGTACAACAGACCTTGAGGAAGCACAGCAGAGCACAAGGAAGCACAGCAGAGCATGAGGAAGCACAGCATGACATGAAGCGCAGCACAGCATGAGTAAGCACAGCACAGCATGAGGAACCACAGCACAGCACGAGGAAACACAGCATGGCAGGAGGAAGATCAGCCGTGCATGATGAAGCACAGCATGACATGAGGAAGCACAGCAGAGCATGATGAAGCACAGCAGAGTGTGAGGAAGTACAGCAGACCTTGAGGAAGCACAGCAGAGCATGAGGAAGCACAGCAGAGCACGAGGAAGCACAGCAGGGCCTGGGAAGCACAGCACGGCATGGGGAATCACAGCAGGGCATGAGGAAGCACAGCAGAGTGTGAGGAAACAAAGCAGACAATGAGGCAGTGCAGCACAGTGTGAGGAAGATCAGCACAGCAGGAGGAAGCACAGCAGGGCATGAACAAGAACAGCAGGGCATGAGGAAGCACAGCAGGGCGTGCGGAAGCACAGCAGAGCATGAGGAAACACAGCACGGCACGAGGAAGCAGAGCAGGGCATGAGGAAGCACAGCATGGCATGAGGAAGCACAGCAGGGCATGAGGAAGCACCACAGGGTACGAGGAAGCACAGCACAGCATGAGGAATCACAGCACAGCTTCAGAAAGTACAGCAGGGTACGAGGAAGCACAGCAGAGCATGAGGAAGAACAGCAGAGCGTGAGGAAGCACAGGAGAGCATGAGGAAGCACAGCACGCCAGGAAGAAGTACAGCAGAGCGTGAGGAAGCAAATACAGCATGAGGAAGCACAGCAGAGAGCGAGGAAGCACAGCAGGGCATGAGGAAGCACAGCACATCATGAGGAACTCAGCAGGGCATGAGGAAGCACAGCAGGGCATGAGGAAGCAGAGCACGGCATGAGGAAGCACAGCAGGGCATGAGGAAGCAGAGCACGGCATGAGGAAGCACAGCAGAGTGTGAGGAAGAACAGCAGAGCATGTGGAAGCACAGCACAGCATGAGGAAGCACAGCAGAGTATGATATAGTAGAGCAGGGCATGAGGAAGCACAGCAGGGCGTGAGGAAGCACAGCAGGGCGTGAGGAAGGACAGCAGGGCGTGAGGAAGCACAGCAGGGTGTGAGGAAGAACAGCGGAGAATGTGGAAGCACAGCATGGCATGAGGAACCACAACAGGGCATGAGGAAGCACAGCAGGGCAGGATAAAGCACAGTAGGGCATGAGGAAGCACAGCAGAGCGTGAGGAAGCACAGCAGGGCGTGAGGAAGCACAGCAGGGCGTGAGGAAGCACAGCAGGGTGTGAGGAAGAACAGCGGAGAATGTGGAAGCACAGCATGGCATGAGGAACCACAACAGGGCATGAAGAAGCACAGCAGGGCAGGATAAAGCACAGCAGGGCATGGGAAGCACAGCAGGGCATGAACAAGAACAGCAGGGCATGAGGAAGCACAGCACGGCATGAGGAAGTACAGCAGGGCATGGGAAGCACAGCAGGGCATGGGGAACCACAGCAGGGCATGGGGAAGCACAACACGACATGAAGTGCAGCACAGCATGAGGAAGCACAGCAGGGCATGAGGAAGCACAGCACAGCATGAGGAAGCACAGCAGGGCATGAGGAAGCAGAGCACAGAGTGAGGAAGCACAGCAGGGCATGGGGAAGCACAGCAGGTGTATTGGGTTGAACTGAGCTGGAGTTAATTCTCCTCGCAGTATTGTTCTAGTGCTGTGGTGTTTTGTTTCTTTTTTCAGCAGTAGTTGATAACACAGCAGTGTTTTGGCTACAGCTATATCCCGTATTCAAGCTGTGTCCTTTCAACATTTCCCTGCCCCAGGAGTACATTGAGGGGTGGGCAAAATCTTGGGAGGGGACACAGCTGAGCCAGCTGACTCAGACTGGCCAAAGAGGTATTCCATACCATATGACGTCAGCTCAGGTATAAGTAGGAAGTGAAAGAAGGAAGTGTGGGGATTCATCTATGGCGTTTATCCTCCCGAGGAACCATCAAGCTTAGAGAGCCCTGCTTCCCGAGACCGACCACCGTCCTGCCGATGGGAAGTAGAGACTAACATTTCTCTCTCTGCTTTCTTTGCTTCCGCGCGGTCTATTGCTATTTGCTCATTAGTGTTATTAAATTGCTCTTATCTTATCCCCGGCTTCTGTTATATTTTCTTTCCCTTCTTCCCCTCTTCACTTAAGAGGGTGAGTGATAGAGCGGCTTGGTGGGTATCTGGCCTCCAGGCCAGGGCCAAACCACCACAGTCCTTTTTGGTGCGTTGGCCGGGAAACGAAAATATAACGAAACTAGCTGTAGTTTCTGCAGTTTTTTCTCTATAAGCTTCCTTATGCTGCAGGCTTCTGTGCTGGTCACGTGGCTTGCTGGTAACTTCTGCTTTGGTTTGGAAACGCTTCATTTGTTTAGGAACATGCCGAAACAGATAATGGCTATGTGTTTCTTTCTTCTGATTGTAGGGCTGCTGCTTTGTGGGAGCTATGCTAGAGAGGTCATCATCTCTGTCTCCCCACCCGAAATGAATGTAGAGAATCTTATTATGCAGGCCCCCAAGATTTTAATCCATCCTTACGTGAGCTCCCTAGTATTGCTAATCAACATCACTGGCATGTTGCGGGTTTTGTGGAGTTTGATGCCATCATGGTATGAAAAGAGACAGTCTTTGGGTGGGGATATATTGAAGTGTGCCCTGAAGCGGTCAGTCCCTGGGTGGCAGGGTGTGTGGAAGGACTTGGGCAGATTCCTAGGACGGTTATCACCTCCCATAGCCTGGGACTTTACCCCAGAAGAGGCGAGCGATCCTACTAAACTGACTCGCCATCTGATAGAAGGGTGCCTCACTTATCCCAATGAGAACAAACAACTTCTTGCACTCTACTGGGGCCTGGCCTGCGCTTACCGAGCCACAGTTCAATATTCTATGAGGACTATGGCTGAGGCAGGCACCCAAACACTACCTGAGGATACCATGGTGGAGATGGGGACCCAAACAGCAACCAGGGAGATTGCTCCAGTCGTAAAAAAGAAGCAGTGGACAAGGAGGTCAACAGGTCCCTCTCATCGATTGATAAGGGATGAGGAAGATTATGATCAAGAGGCTGGTCCATCGAGTGAGAAATCAGAGCAAGTGAGTGAAATTAAACAAGAAGCAGAGACTACCCGGTCCTTAACCTCAGCAGAACTGAGGGACATACGCAAGGATTATAGTCGCCAGCCAGGAGAGCGAATTGCTGCTTGGCTGCTCCGGTGCTGGGATAATGGGGCTGACAGCCAACTGCTGGAAGGGAGAGAGGCCCAACAGTTGGGAGCCATTGCTAGAAACAGAGGTATTGAGAAAGGCATTGCAAAGGAGACAGGCATATGCAGCCTCTGGAGACGACTCCTGCTAAGTGTGAGGGCAAGGTACCCATGCAAGGAGGACCTTATGAGTTCCCCAGGGAAGTGGAATAATGCAGATGAAGGAATCCAATACTTAAGAGAATTAGCGGTGTTGGAAGTTATCTATGGTGATTTAGATGATCAAAGTGTCTCCACAGATCCAGAAGATGTCCCATGCACACGGGCCATGTGGAGGAAAGTGATCCAAAGTGCTCCAGCATCGTATTCTAACAGCCTAGCAATGATGTACTATTTGGATGAGGATGCACGGTCTGTGGAGGTTGTGTCAGCCTGGCTCCAGAATTTTGAAGATAACCTCTGTACTAACTCATTTCCACGCGCCAATGCCTCATCGACCAGCTGTACCCCAAGAAATCCATCACCTCTTGCCTCAGTCGGAGGGAAAGGGAGCCCCAGACGCACACCACGAGGAGTACTCTGGTTTTTCCTTCGTGACCAGGGGGAGGACATGAGGAAGTGGGATGCTGAACCCACTTATAAATTGGAAGCTCGGGTCCGTGAACTGAAAGGGAAGGCAACAACTAAAAAAGGATCATTTAAGAAAACAGCAAAGGTATCTGCTGTTAAAAGCCAAGAAAGTAATCAACGATCTCTCAGGAGAAAAGGAACAGAGGTTACATCCCTTGATCCCGATGAGGGGACCTCTAGCCAGGTACTACCCAGATCAGACAGTGAATGCTCTGATGATGACCAGGAGTAGAGGGGCCCTGCCTTCGGCCAGGAGGAGGAGAGGGACGACAGAGTGTACTGGACTGTGTGGATTCGATGGCCTGGCACATCAAAGCCACAGAAATACAAGGCACTGGTAGACACAGGGGCACAGTGTACTTTGATGCCGTCAAGACACCGAGGTGCTGAATCTCTTTGGATTTCTGGAGTAACAGGAGGCTGCCAGGAGCTGTCTGTGTTAGAAGCCGACGTGAGCCTAACAGGGGACAAGTGGGAAAGACATCCCATTGTGACTGGCCCAGAGGCCCCTTGCATTCTTGGTATTGATTACCTCAAGAGAGGGTACTTCAAGGATTCAAAGGGTTATAGATGGGTTTTTGGTGTGGCCACGGTGAATACAGAGAAGATCAGACAGCTGTCGACCCTGCCTGGCCTTTCAGAAAGTCCCTTCGTTGTGGGATTGCTGCAGGTTGAAGAACAACAGGTGCCAATTGCTACTCAACAGTGCACCGACGGCAGTATCGTACAAACCGAGACTCCCTGGGTCCCATTCATGAACTGATTCACCAGCTGGAGATCCAGGGAGTGATCAGCAAAACACACTCACCTTTTAACAGCCCCGTATGGCCAGTGCCAAAATCTGATGGAGGATGGAGGTTAACTGTGGACTATCGTGGCCTGAATGAAGTGACGCCACCACTGAGTGCTGCTGTACCAGACATGCTAGAGCTCCAGTACGAGCTGGAGTCAAAGGCAGCTAAATGGTATGCTACTATTGACATTGCCAACGCGTTCTTCTCAATTCCATTGGCAGCAGAGTGCAGGCCACAGTTTGCTTTCACCTGGAGAGGGGTTCAATACACATGGAATCGATTGCCCCAGGGGTGGAAGCATAGCTCCACCATTTGTCATGGACTAATCCAGAGTGAACTGGAAAAGGGTGAGGCCCCTGAACATCTACAGTATATTGATGACATCATTGTGTGGGGCGATAATGCAAAGGAAGTGTTCGAGAAGGGAGAAAAAATCATTCAAATACTCTTAAAGGCTGGGTTTGCTATAAAGAAAAGCAAGGTCAAAGGACCTGCGCAAGAAATTCAGTTCTTGGGAATAAAGTGGCAGGATGGACGCCGTCATGTACCTATGGACGTGGTCAACAAGATAACAGCCATGTCTCCACCGTCCAACAAGAAAGAGACACAATCCTTTCTAGGCCTTGTGGGGTTCTGGAAGATGCATGTTCCAGGCTACAGTCAGCTTGTCAGCCCTCTCTATCGAGTAACCCGAAAGAAGAATCAATTTGAATGGGGTAGTGAGCAACAACAAGCTTTTGAACAGATCAAGCAAGAGATAGCTCGTGCAGTGGCACTTGGGCCCATTCGCACAGGACCATCGGTGCAGAATATCCTTTACACCGCAGCCGGGTCTCACTTGGAGTCTCTGGCAGAAAACACCAGGTGAAACCCGAGGTCGGCCACTGGGATTTTGGAGTAGAGGATATCGAGGATCAGAAGCCCACTATACACCAACTGAGAAGGAGATCTTAGCAGCCTATGAGGGAGTTCGAGCTGCGTCGGAAGTAGTGGGCACAGAAGCACCTCTCCTCTTAGCACCCAGGCTGCCTGTGTTGCACTGGATGTTCAGAAGAAACATCCCTTCTACTCATCATGCCACCACTGCTACATGGAGTAAGTGGGTAGCACTGATTACACAGCGAGCTCGACTGGGAAAACCAAACCACCCAGGAATTCTGGAAGAGATTATGGACTGGCCAGAAGGCAGAGATTTTGGAGCATCGCCTGAGGAAGTGGTTCGTGCCCAAGAGGCACCACCATACAATGAATTACCTGAAGATGAAAGGCCTTATGCTCTGTTTACTGATGGATCGTGTCGTGTAGTAGAATACATAGAATACATAGAATACATAGAATAAACCAGGTTGGAAGAGACCTTCAAGATCATCGCGTCCAACCCATCAACCAATCCAACTCCGCCCAAGCAACTAACCCACAGCACCAAGCACCCCGTCAAGTCTTCTCCTAAAAACCTCCAGTGATGGTGACTCCACCACCTCCCCAGGCAGCCCATTCCAATGTGCAATCACTCTTTCTGTAGGAAACCATCGGAAGTGGAAAGCTGCTGTATGGAGTCCTACACAACAAGTGGTTGAGGCCACTGAAGGAGAAGGTGAATCGAGTCAGTATGCAGAGGTGAAAGCCATCCAACTAGCTCTAGAAATTGCTGAAAGAGAAAAGTGGCCAGTACTTTATCTTTACACAGATTCTTGGATGGTGGCTAATGCCTTGTGGGGATGGCTACAGCAGTGGAAGAAGACCAATTGGCAAGGCAGGGGTAAGCCTATTTGGGCTGCCTCATTGTGGCAGGACATTGCTGCTCGAGTGGAGAACATGACTCTGAGGGTACGTCATGTTGATGCTCACGTGCCTAAAAGTCATGCTAATGAAGAACATCAAAACAATGAGCATGCAGACAAGGCTGCAAGGATTGACATAGCTCAAGTGGATCTAGACTGGGAGCGAAAAGGTGAACTGTTTGTAGCTCGATGGGCCCATGAAACATCAGGACATCTAGGGAGAGATGCTACATACAGATGGGCTCGTGACCGAGGGGTGGACTTGACCATGGAAGCCATCACACAGGTCACACATGACTGTGAAACCTGTGCTGCAATCAAGAAGGCCACCAGAGCCAAGTCTCCCTGGAACAGAGGGCGGTGGCTGGGTTTTCGCTATGGTGAGGCCTGGCAGATTGACTATATTGGACCACTGCCACAAACACGCCAAGGCAAGCGTTACATCCTCACCATGGTAGAAGCAACTACAGGCTGGTTAGAAACATACCCTGTGAATCATGCTACTGCCCGGAACACCATCTTAGGCCTTGAAAGGCAAATCCTGTGGCGGCACGGCACTCCTGAGCGAATCGAATCTGACAATGGGACTCACTTCAGAAACAATACCGTCAGCTCCTGGGCCAAGAAACATGGCATCGAGTGGGTGTATCACATTCCCTACCACCCACAGGCCTCTGGGAAGGTTGAAAGATACAATGGACTGTTAAAGACTATGTTGAAAGCATTGGGTAATGGAGCATGGAGGCACTGGGATGTAAATTTAGCAGAAGCCACTTGGCTGGTTAATTCTCGAGGATCTGCTAACCGTCCTGGTCCTGCCCAAACAGAACCCTTGCACACTGTGGCAGGGGATAAAGTCCCTGTAGTACACATGGGGAAGTGGCTAGGAAAGGCAGTGTGGGTTGCTCCTCCCATGGGGAAAGGCAAACCCATGCGTGGGATTGTCTTTGCTCAGGGGCCTGGATGTACTTGGTGGGTAATGAAAAGAAATGGGGAGACTCAGTGTGTGCCTCAAAGGGATCTAACACTGGGGGAAAGATGATTTGGAATGTGAATAATGTGAGTTGCATGTTGCAGAAAGTAATGAAGTAAGAAGAACCCAGACTGATGAAGGTTTGCAAGGATCAAGAGTGACACAGTGGTTGGGACCAGCTGGAGTTGGTGTCCAAGAACAGAATATCCTGCATCTCCTGTCTTGAATAATCCCAAGTGACATCTGAAGGACTGAGACATTGATATAAGTCTTTATATGTTGGAGTATTGAGATAGTTTAAGTATGTAGATCGGGTTGTGAATGTAAGCAAGAAGCTTTTCCTTTTGTTGTTTTGGTGTAAGAATCAAATGAGATGGCTAAGTGCATTGAAATGTGTAGAACCTGAGCATGAAGTAAATGGTATGGAATAAGGGGTGGAGATTGTATTGGGTTGAACTGAGCTGGAGTTAATTCTCCTCACAGTATTGTTCTAGTGCTGTGGTGTTTTGTTTCTTTTTTTCAGCAGTAGTTGATAACACAGCAGTGTTTTGGCTACAGCTATATCCCGTATTCAAGCTGTGTCCTTTCAACATTTCCCTGCCCCAGGAGTACATTGAGGGGTGGGCAAAATTTGGGAGGGGACACAGCTGAGCCAGCTGACTCAGACTGGCCAAAGAGGTATTCCATACCATATGACGTCAGCTCAGGTATAAGTAGGAAGTGAAAGAAGGAAGTGTGGGGGATTCGTCTATGGCGTTTATCCTCCCGAGGAACCATCAAGCTTAGAGAGCCCTGCTTCCCGAGACCGACCACCGTCCTGCCGATGGGAAGTAGAGACTAACATTTCTCTCTCTGCTTTCTTTGCTTCCGCGCGGTCTATTGCTATTTGCTCATTAGTGTTATTAAATTGCTCTTATCTTATCCCCGGCTTCTGTTATATTTTCTTTCCCTTCTTCCCCTCTTCACTTAAGAGGGGGAGTGATAGAGCGGCTTGGTGGGTATCTGGCCTCCAGGCCAGGGCCAAACCACCACAGCAGGGCATATGGAAGCCCAGCAGGACATGAGGAAGAATAGCAGGGCATGAGGAAGCACGGCATGACATGAGGAAGCAGAGCCCAACATGAGCAAGCACAGCAGGGCATGAAGAAGCAGAGCAGGGCACGAGGAAGCAGAGCAGGGCATGAGGAAGCACAGCAGGGCAATGGGAAGCACAGCATGGCACGAGGAAGCACAGCAGGGCGTGCGGAAGCACAGCAGAGCATGAGGAAGGACAGCACAGCATGAGGAAGGAGATCATGGCATGAGGATGCACAGCAGGGCATGAGGAAGCACCACAGGGTATGAGGAAGCACAGCACAGCATGAGGAATCACAGCACAGCTTCAGAAAATACAGCAGGGTACGAGGAAGCACAGAAGAGCATGAGGAAGCACAGCAGAGCGTGAGGAAGCACAGGTGAGCATGAGGAATCACAGCACAGCTTCAGAAAATACAGCAGGGTACGAGGAAGCACAGCAGAGCATGAGGAAACACAGCAGAGCGTGAGGAAGCACAGGAGAGCATGAGGAAGCACAGCACGGCATGAGGAAGCACAGCAGAGTACGAGGAAGCACAGCATGGCAGGAGGAAGCACAGCAGTGCATGATGAAGCACAGCAGAGCGTGAGGAAGTACAGCAGACCTTGAGGAAGCACAGCAGAGCATGAGGAAGCACAGCAGGGCATGAGGAACCACAGCATGACATGAAGCGCAGCACAGCATGAGGAAGCGCAGCACAGCATGAGGAAGCACAGCACAGCATGAGGAAGCACAGCACAGCACGAGGAGGCACAGCACGGCAGGAGGAAGATCAGCACTGCATGATGAAGCACAGCATGACATGAGGAAACACAGCAGAGCATGATGAAGCACAGCAGAGTGTGAGGAAGTACAGCAGACCTTGAGGAAGCACAGCAGAGCATGAGGAAGCACAGCAGAGCACGAGGAAGCACAGCAGGGCCTGGGAAGCACAGCAGGGCATGGGGAACCACAGCAGGGCATGAGGAAGCACAACACGACATGAAGCGCAGCACAGCATGAGGAAGCACAGCAGGGCATGAGGAAGCACAGCACAGCATGAGGAAGCACAGCAGGGCATGAGGAAGCAGAGCACGGCATGAGGAAGCACAGCAGAGTGTGAGGAAGAACAGCAGAGCATGTGGAATCACAGCACAGCATGAGGAAGCACAGCAGAGTATGATATATTACAGCAGGGCATGAGGAAGCACAGCAGGGCGTGAGGAAGCACAGCAGGGTGTGAGGAAGAACAGCGGAGAATGTGGAAGCACAGCATGGCATGAGGAACCACAACAGGGCATGAGGAAGCACAGCAGGGCATGATAAAGCACAGTAGGGCATGAGGAAGCACAGCAGAGTGTGAGGAAGCACAGCAGAGCATGAGGAAGCACAGCAGAGTGTGAGGAAGCACAGCAGAGCATGAGGAAGCACAGCAGAGCATGAGGAAGCACAGCAGAGTGTGAGGAAGCACAGCAGACACGAGGAAGCACAGCAGGGCATGAGGAAACACAGCACGGCATGAGGAAAGACAGCACGGCATGAGGAAGTACTGCAGGGCATAAGGAAGCACAGCAGACCGTGAGGAATCACAGAAGAGCGTGAGGAAGCACAGCACACACGAGGAAGCACACCAGGGCATGAGGAAGCACACCAGGGCATGAGGAAGCACAGCAGGGCATGAGGAAGCACACCAGGGCATGAGGAAACACAGCAGGGTGTGAGGAAACACGGAATGCCATGAGGAAACACAGCACACCACGAGGAAGCACTGCAGGGCATGAGGAAGCACAGCATGGCATGAGGAAGCACAGGAGGGCTTGAGGAAACAGCACGGCATGAGGAAGCACAGCAGAGCATGAGGAAGCACAGCAGGGCATGGGAAGCACAGCAGGGTATGAGGAAGCACAGCAGACCATGAAGAAGCACAGAAGATCATGAGGAAGCACCGCAGACCTTGAGGAAGCACAGCAGAGCAAGAGGAAGCACAGCAGAGCATGAGGAAGCACAGCAGGGCATGGGAAGCACAGCAGGGCATGGGGAACCACAGCAGGGCATGAGGAAGCACAGCACAACATGAAGTGCAGCACAGCATGAGGAAGCACAGCAGGGAATGAGGAAGCACAGCACAGCATGAGGAAGCACAGCAGGGTGTGAGGAAGCACAGCAGGGCATGGGGAAGCACAGCAGGGCATATGGAAGCCCAGCAGGACATGAGGAAGAACAGCAGGGCATGAGGAAGCACGGCATGACATGAGGAAGCAGAGCCCAACATGAGCAAGCACAGCAGGGCATGAGGAAGCACAGCACGGCACGAGGAAGCAGAGCAGGGCATGAGGAAGGACAGCAGGGCATGAGGAACCACAGCATGACATGAAGCGCAGCACAGCATGAGGAAGCACAGCACAGCATGAGGAAGCACAGCACAGCACGAGGAGGCACAGCACGGCAGGAGGAAGATCAGCACTGCATGATGAAGCACAGCATGACATGAGGAAACACAGCAGAGCATGATGAAGCACAGCAGAGTGTGAGGAAGTACAGCAGACCTTGAGGAAGCACAGCAGAGCATGAGGAAGCACAGCAGAGCACGAGGAAGCACAGCAGGGCCTGGGAAGCACAGCAGGGCATGGGGAACCACAGCAGGGCATGAGGAAGCACAACACGACATGAAGCGCAGCACAGCATGAGGAAGCACAGCAGGGCATGAGGAAGCACAGCACAGTATGAGGAAGCACAGCAGGGCATGAGGAAGCAGAGCACGGCATGAGGAAGCACAGCAGAGTGTGAGGAAGAACAGCAGAGCATGTGGAATCACAGCACAGCATGAGGAAGCACAGCAGAGTATGATATATTACAGCAGGGCATGAGGAAGCACAGCAGGGCGTGAGGAAGCACAGCAGAGTGTGAGGAAGCACAGCAGGGTGTGAGGAAGAACAGCGGAGAATGTGGAAGCACAGCATGCCATGAGGAACCACAACAGGGCATGAGGAAGCACAGCAGGGCATGATAAAGCACAGTAGGGCATGAGGAAGCACAGCAGAGTGTGAGGAAGCACAGCAGAGCATGAGGAAGCACAGCAGAGTGTGAGGAAGCACAGCAGACACGAGGAAGCACAGCAGGGCATGAGGAAACACAGCACGGCATGAGGAAAGACAGCACGGCATGAGGAAGTACTGCAGGGCATAAGGAAGCACAGCAGACCGTGAGGAATCACAGAAGAGCGTGAGGAAGCACAGCACACACGAGGAAGCACACCAGGGCATGAGGAAGCACACCAGGGCATGAGGAAGCACAGCAGGGTGTGAGGAAACACGGAATGGCATGAGGAAACACAGCACACCATGAGGAAGCACTGCAGGGCATGAGGAAGCACAGCATGGCATGAGGAAGCACAGGAGGGCTTGAGGAAACAGCACGGCATGAGGAAGCACAGCAGAGCATGAGGAAGCACAGCAGGGCATGGGAAGCACAGCAGGGTATGAGGAAGCACAGCAGACCATGAAGGAGCACAGAAGATCATGAGGAAGCACCGCAGACCTTGAGGAAGCACAGCAGAGCAAGAGGAAGCACAGCAGAGCATGAGGAAGCACAGCAGGGCATGGGAAGCACAGCAGGGCATGGGGAACCACAGCAGGGCATGAGGAAGCACAGCACAACATGAAGTGCAGCACAGCATGAGGAAGCACAGCAGGGAATGAGGAAGCACAGCACAGCATGAGGAAGCACAGCAGGGCATGAGGAAGCAGAGCACAGCGTGAGGAAGCACAGCAGGGCATGGGGAAGCACAGCAGGGCATATGGAAGCCCAGCAGGACATGAGGAAGAACAGCAGGGCATGAGGAAGCACGGCATGACATGAGGAAGCAGAGCCCAACATGAGCAAGCACAGCAGGGCATGAGGAAGCACAGCACGGCACGAGGAAGCAGAGCAGGGCATGAGGAAGGACAGCAGGGCAATGGGAAGCACAGCAGAGCATGAGGAAGCACCGCAGGGCATGAGGAAACACAGCACAGCATGAGGAAGCACAGCACAGCACAATGAAAGACAGCAGAGTATAAGGAAGCACAGCAGAGCATGAGGAAGCACAGGACAGCACGAGGAAGCAGAGCATGGCATGAGGAAGCACAGCAGAGCATGAGGAAGCACAGCAGGGCATGAGGAAGCACAGCAGAGCATAAGGAATCACAGCAGATCATGAGGAAGACACAGCACTGGGTGAGGAAGTACAACAGGGCATGACACAGCACAGCACGACATGAGGCAGCATAGCACAGCATGACGAAGCACAGCACAGCACAAGGAAGCACAGCACGGCACGAGGAAGCACAGGAGAGCATGAGGAAACACAGCAGAGCGTGAGGAAGCACAGCATGGCATGAGGAAGCACAGCACGGCGTGAGGAAACTCAGCAGAGCAAAGGAAACACAGCAGGGCATGAGGATGCAGAGCAGATCATGAGGAAGCACAGGACTGCACGAGGAAGAACAGCAGAGCATGAGGAAGCACAGCACTGGGTGAGGAAGCACAGCAGGGCATGAGGAAGCACAGCACTGGGTGAGGAAGCACAGCATGGCATGAGGAAGCACGGCAAGGGATGAGGAAGCACAGCACAGCGCGAGGAGGCACCACAAGGCAGAAGGAAGCACGGCACTGCATCAGGAAGAACAGCACAGCATGAGAAAGTACAGCAGGGCACAAGGAAGCAGAGCACTGGGTGAGGAAGCACAGCAGGGCATGAAGAAGCACAGCATGAGTAAGAACAGCATGGCACGAGGAAGCTCGCCAGTGCATGAGGAAGCACAGCACGGCATGAGGAAGCAGAGCACAGCGCGAGGAAGCACAGCAGGTCATGAGGAAGCACAGCACGAGGAAGCACAGCAGGGCATGAGGAAGCACAGCAGGGCATGAGGAAGCACAGCAGAGCATGAACAAGCACATCTCGGCACAAGGAAGCACAGCAGGGCACGAGAAAGTACAGCATAGCAGGAAGAAGTACAGCAGAGCGTGAGGAAGCACAGCAGAGCATGAGGGAGCACAGTAGAGCATGAGGAAGCACAGCAGGGCATGTGGAAACACAGCACAGCATGAGGGAGCACAGTAGAGCACGAGGAAGCATAGCACAGCATGAGGGAGCACAGCACAGCACAAGGAAGCACAGCAGAGCAAGAGGAAGCACAATACAGCGCGTGGAACCACAGCAGGGCACGAGGAAGCACAGGTGGGCCTGGGGAAGCACAGGAGGGCATGGGGAAGCACAGCAGGGCATGAGGAAGCACAGCACGGCGTGAGGAAGCACAGCACAGCGTGAGAAAGCACAGCAGGGCACGAGGAAGTACAACAGGGCATGGGGAAGCACAGCACAGCATAAGGAAGCATAGCACATCATGAGAAAGTACAGCAGGGTACGAGGAAGCACAGCATAGCGTGAGGAAGCACAGCAGGGCTTGAGGAAGCACAGCACAGTACGAGGAAGCACAGCACGACATAAGGAAGCACAGCACAACACGAGAAAGCACAGCAGAGTGTGAGGAAGCACAGCACAGTGTGAGAAAGCACAGCAGAGCGTGAGGAAGCACAGGACGGCACGAGGAAGCACAGCACAGCATGAGGAAGCACAGTTGGGCATGAGGAAGCACAGCAGAGCACGAGGAAGCTAAGCAGAGAATGAGGAAGCACAGCAGGGCACGAGGAACCACAGCAGGGCATGAGGAAACAGAGCAGAGTATGAGGAAGCAGAGCAGGGCACGAGGAAGAACAGCATGGCACGAGGAAGCACAACAGGGCATGGGGAAGCACCGCAGGGTACGAGAAAGCACAGCACAGCGTCAGGAAGGATGGCACAGCATGAGGAAGCACAGCTGGGCCTGGGGAAGCACAGCAGGGCCTGAGGGAGCACAGCAGAGCATGAGGAAGCACAGCAGGGCACGAGAAAGCACAGCAGGGCATGAGGAAGTACAGCAGAGCATGAGGAAGCACAGCACAGCATGAGGAAGCACAGCGCAGCATGAGGAATCATAGCACAGGAAGAGGAAGCACAGCACAGCACGAGGAAGCACAGCAGGGCATGAGGAATCACAGCAGGGCATGAGGAAGCACAGCAGAGCATGAGGAAGCACAGCAGGTCATGAGGAAGCACAGCACAGCGTGAGGAAGAACAGCAGGGCATGAGGAAGAACAGCAGGGTATGGGGAAGCACAGCAGGGCATGAGGAAGACCAACAGGGCATGAGGAAGAACAGCAGGGCATGAGGAAGAACAGCAGGGCATGAGGAAGCACAGCACGACATGAGGAAGCACAGCAGGGCATGAGGAAGCACAGTACGGCATGAGGATGCACAGAACGGCATGAGGAATCACAGTACAGCATGAGAAAGTACATCAGGGCACGAGGAAGCACAGCACACCATGAGGAACCACAGCAGAGATAGAGGAAGAAAAGCACAGCATGAGGAAGCATAGCACAGCATGAACAAGTACATCTCGGCACAAGGAAACACAGCAGGGCATGAGGAAGCACAGCACGGCACGAGAAAGCACAACACAGCATGAGGAAACACAGCAGGGCATGAGGAAGCATAGCACAGCATGAGGAAGCACAGCAGAGTTCCAGGAAGCACAGCAGGCAATGAGGATGCACAGCACAGCAGTAGGAAGCACAGCAGAGCAAGAGGAAGCATAACACAGCATGAGGAAGCACAGCACAGCGCGAGGAACCACAACAGGGCATGAGGAAGCACAGCACTGCAGAAGGAAGCATGGCACAGCATAAGGAAGAACAGCACAGCATCAGAAAGTACAGCAGGGCACGAGGAAGCACAGCACTGGGTGAGTAAGCATAGCAGGGCATGAGGAAGCACAGCATGGCACGAGGAAGATCAGAAGTGCATGAGGAAGCACAGCACGGCATGAGGAAGCACAGAACGGCATGAGGAAGCACAGCACGGCGTGAGGAAGCACAGTACAGTGTCAGGAAGCTCAGCACGACATGAGGAAGCACAGCATGGCATGAGGAAGCACAGTAGGGCGTGAGGAAGCACAGTAGGGCGTCAGGAAGCACAGGAGAGCATGAGGAAGCACAGCAGAGCATGAGGAAACACAGGACAGCACGAGGAAGCAGAGCATGGCATGAGGAAGCAAAGCAGAGAATGAGGACGCACAGCAGGGCATGAGGAAGCACAGGAGAGAATGAGGAAGCACGGTAGGGCATGAGAAAGAACAGGAGAGCATGAGGAAGCATAGCACAGCATGAGGAAGCACAGCATGGCACGAGGAAGCTCAGCAGTGCATGAGGAAGCACAGAATGGCATGAGGAAACACAGCAG
Organism: Dryobates pubescens; assembly: GCF_014839835.1. Classification (NCBI taxonomy): domain Eukaryota; kingdom Metazoa; phylum Chordata; class Aves; order Piciformes; family Picidae; genus Dryobates; species Dryobates pubescens. The sequence goes on from NC_071616.1 coordinate 903,895, forward strand.
GGCACGAAAAACCACAGCACTGCGTGAGGAAGCACAGCAGGGCATGAAGAAGCACAGCAGGGCATGAGGAAGAACAGCAGAGCATGAGGAAGCACAGGAGAGAGTGAGGAAGCACAGCTCGGCATGAATAAACACAGCAGACAATGAGGAAGCACAGCAGGGCATGAGGAAGCACAGCAGGCATGAGGAAACACAGCACGGCATGAGGAAACACAGCACGGCATGAGGAAGCACAGCACAGCACAATGAAAGATAGCAGAGCATGAGGAAGCATAGCAGAGCATAAAGAAGCACAGCAGGGCATGAGGAAGCACAGCATGGCATGAGGAAGCACAGCAGGGCACGAGGAAGCACAGCACAGCGTGAGGAAGCACAGCAGAGCATGAGGAAGCACAGCAGAGCATGAGGAAGCCCAGCAGAGCATGAGGAAGAGCAGCAGAGCATGAGGAAGCACAGCAGGGCATCGGAAGAACAGCAGGGCATGGGGAAGCACAGTAGGGCATGAGGAAGAACAGCAGGGCATGAGGAAGCACAGCACGACATGAGGAAGCACAGCAGAGCATGAGGAAGCACAGCACAGCATGAGGAAGCACAGCACAGCATGAGGAATCATAGTACAGCAGGAGGAATCATAGCACAGCAAAGGGAGGCATAGCAGGGCATGAGGAAGCACAGCATGGCACGAGGAAGCACAGCACAGCGTGAGGAAGCACAGCAGGGCACGAGGAAGAACAGCAGGGTATGAGGAAGCGCAGAACAGCATAAGGAAGCACAGCAGGGCTAGAGGAAGCAAAGCACAGCATGAGGAAGCTCAGCAGAGCATGAGGAAGCAGAGCAGAGCATGAGGAAGCACAGCAAGGCATGAGGAAGCACAGCACAACGCGAGGAAGCACGGCAGAGCAAGAGGAAGAACAACACAACATGAGTAAGCACAGCACAGCAAGAGGAAGCACAGCACGGAACAAGGAAGCACAACAGAGCATGAGGAAGCACAGCACAACGCGAGGAAGCACGGCAGAGCAAGAGGAAGAACAACACAACATGAGGAAGCACAGCAGAGCATGAGGAAGCACAGCACGGAACAAGGAAGCACAACAGAGCATGAGGAAGCACAGTACGGCATGAGGAAGCACAACATGGCGTGAGGAAGCTCAGCACGACATGAGGAAGCACAGCACAGCACGACGAAGCATAGCAGAGCGTTAGGAAGCTCAGTACAGCACGGCATGAGGAAGAACAGCATGGAAAGAGGAAGTACCGCACAGCAGGAGGAAGCACACCATAGCGTGAGGAAGCACAGCAGGGCATGAGGAGAACAGCAGAGCATGAAGAAGCACAGCAGACCGTGAGGAAGCACAGCAGACCGTGAGGAAGCACAGCACAGCGCAAGGTAGCACAGCAGGGCATGAGGTAGCACAGCAGGGCATGAGGTAGCACAGTACGGCACAAGAAAGCACAGCAGAGTTTGAGGAAGCAAAGCACGGCATGAGGAAGCACAGCACGGAACGGAGACGCACAGCAGAGCATGAGGAAGCAGAGTACGGCACGAGGAAGCACAGGACGGCACGAGGATCACAGCATAGCATGACAAAGCACAGCATGGCATGAGGAAGGCCAGCAGAGCATGAGGAAGCACATCATGGCATGAGGAAGCACAGCACAGCATGAGGAAGCACAGCAATGCACGAGGAAGCACAGCACGGCATGACGAAATACAGCAGAGCATGAGGAAGCACAGCAGAGTATAAGGAAGCACAGCAGAGCATGAGGAAGCACATCACGGCATGAGGAAGCACCGCAGGGCATGAGGAAGCACAGCACGGCATGAGGAAGCACAGCACGGCGTGAGGAAGCACAGCAGGGCATGAGGAAGCACAGCATGGCATGAGAAAGCACAGCAGGGCATGAGGAAGCACAACACAGCGTGAGAAAGTACAGCAGGGCATGAGGAAGCACAGCATTGGGTGAGGAAGCACAGCAGATCATGAGGAAGCACAGCAGGGCATGAGGAAGCACAGCAGGGCATGAGGAAGCACAGAAGAGCATGAGGAAGCATAGCAGAGCATGAGGAAGCATAGCAGATCATGAGGAAGCACAGCAGGGCATGAGGAAGCACAGCAGGGCATTTGGAAGCACAGCAGGGCATGAGGAAGCAAAGCATGGCACGAGGAATTGCAGATCAGCAGGAGGAAGCACAGCACAGCGTGAGGAAGCACAGCAGAGCATGAGGAAGCACAGCAGGGCACGAGGAAGCACTGCACGACATGAGGAAGCACAGCACAGCATGTGGTAGCACAGCAGAGCATGAGGAAGCACAGCAAAGCGTGAGGAAGCACAGCAGAGCGTGAGGAAGCACAATACGGCACGAGGAAGCACAGCACGGCTTGAAGACGCACAGCACAGCATGAGGAAGCACAGCACCACGTGAGGAAGCACAGCACGGCATGAGGAAGCACAGCAGAGCATGAGGAAGCACAGGACGGCGTGAGGAAGATCAGCAGGGCATGGGGAAGCACCGCTGGGCATGAGGAAGCATAGCAGAGCATGAGGAAGCTCACCACAGCACGAGGAAGCACAGCAGGGCATGAGGAAGCACAGCAGAGCATGAGGAAGCACAGCAGAGTGTGAGGAAGCACAGCAGGGCTTGAGGATGCACCGCAGAGCATGCGGAAGCACAGCAGGGCATGAGGAAGCACAGCAGAGTGTGAGGAAGCACAGCAGGGCTTGAGGAAGCACAGCAGGGCTTGAGGAAGCACAGCAGAGCAAGGGGAAGCCCAGCAGGGCATGAGGAAGCCCAGCAGGCCATGAGAAAGCACAGCTGCCTCAGGGAGCTTTGCCAGGGGAGCTCTCTCCACATGTGGGGACACAGACACAGCACACACAGCTGCCTGGCTGCTGGAGGATCCAGTCCTGTTATTAGGGGCCGGGCCTGCAATTAGAGCAACTCCTTATTAATGCCTTTTCTATCTTGCAGCCCAGGCAAGTTCTTGCTAGCATTTAGAACCATTCTATGATGCTGTGACCTCAGGAGATGACTTCCAGCCCCTCATATTCCCTGACGCTGTGTCCCCTGGAGGCCCCTTCCAGCCCCTCCCATTTCTAGACTCTGTGACCTCAGGAGGTACCTTCCAGCCCCTCCCATTCTGTCACTCTGTGACCTCAGGAGGTCCCTTCCAACCCCTCCCATTCCAAGACTCTGTGACCTCAGGAGGTCCCTTCCAGCCCCACCCATTCTCTAGACTCTGTGTGCTCCGGAGATCCCTTCCAGACTCTCCCATTCTCTGACTCTGTGACCTCAGGAGGTCCCCTCCAGCCCCTCCCAGTCTGTCACACTGTGACGTCAGGATGTCCCTTCCAGCCCCTCCCATTCTATGCCTCTGTGACCTCAGAAGGTCCCTTCCAGCCCCTTCCATTCGAAGACTCTGTGAACTCATGTGACCCTTTGAGGCTGTGCCTTGAAGGAAGGAGGACTCTGTCTAAATGTTTATACACATTTTGTATCCTAAACGAATTTCCTTGGAGAATTAAGGGGGAGGTGCTGGTCTTAGACCCAGAGCAGCTGGAACTTTCAGTTCAGTTGTCCTTTCTCCGCTCTCGCTGCTGGCTGGATTGCTTCTGGGCTTCTGGCCAAGAGATAAGAACTAACTCCTTGTACTTAGGCCTCCGTCTGCGTTGCTAACCGCCCTTTCTCTCTGCCTCTTTGGGGAATAAGGGAGGTAGGGGGGTGAAGGGGGCACAGGGGTGATGCCCCCTCTCTTGGGGGTCTGTTTTCTGATTGTGTTTATTTGCTGTATATTCCTGTATATATTGTAAAATGCCTGTATTTGTGGTGTTACATATGATCTGCTTCCTCTATATGCTTGTCAATACAGTCTGCTTTCCCCGACTGAGTCCAGCCGTGGTTTCTTTCTCAGCGGGGGAGGGAAAGCGGAGCCTTTCCTTTCAACCGACCACACCTCAGGAGGTCCCTTACCCGCACCCCGGGTAGGGAGCAGAGCTCCCTGTGGGATGGGTCGGGATGACATATGGGTCCCTCAGTACCCCCCAGGAGAGAGTCCCCAACAACTATAACCCCTCTCATTTTCTTTGTGGAGCTGGTCATTACAGCTGGTGGGGACTGCTTGGCGTTAGGCTCGGCCTTAGGCTCCTATCCGGAGCTGGTCGTTATAGCTGGTGGGGACTGCTTGGCCTTAGGCTTGGCCTTAGGCTCCTCTCTGGATGGCTGCTCCTCAGCCCTCTCATCCCCACTGCCCTCGGCCTGCAGGGCCTCATACTTATTACTCAAGGGCAGCGGAGGAGGAGGAGAGGGCTGGGGTGGATTTCTCTTGCCAGCCTTGGCAGGGACCTGTGTCCATCCCTCTCCGTTTCCAGGAGCCCTTCCCTCAGCAGGGGAGATCTGCAGAGCCTTCTCCCACAAATCTAACTCCCTTTCGCTTTCCCTTGTTGACCTGAGCCTAGACTCCTCCCCCTGCAGCTCAGCCACTTCATCCTTCAGCTCAGCCCCCAGGCTGAGGAGGAAGTTCACCTGCTCAGACCTGGCAGAGCTGTCCTCTCCCTCCCCCTCTATTCCTACTGCCAGGCTGAAGCACTCTCTGCAGCTGGCAGCCTGGACTCCAGCATGCTGGTGAAACAACTCTGTCTGGGTAGATGCTGTTTTTCTACCCTTTGTCTGAGTAAAGACCATGGTGCAATGTATGAGTGAAAACAAAAACAAAAACCAAAACCCCCCAAAACCCCCCAAAAAACTTGTTTTCTGTTTTTTCTTTTGCCAGCAGCCGCAAGGCTCTGGAGCCAAACCGGCGCCGCGCGCACAGCCCCGCCGGGACTGAACCCTCCCGCCGCGGATGGCAGGCCCTCGTTCCCGTGCACGCTGCTGAGAGCACGGTCCCGCCTCAACCCCTGCCCCCCAGGAGTCCTCCCGACCCACACACCCCGAAAGCAAGGCGAGAAGCCCAGCAGAAGCTCACAAAGCAAGCGGTGCTGTGCCGAAGCAGCGGTGCTGACCGGCTATCGAGCCAAAATGGCATAGCCTTGCCCCTGGTAGGCTCACACAGCACCTGGGATAAGAAGCTGTCCTCCATGCACTCTAAGAACCTCCTAGACTGCCTCCTCTCTGCTGTGTTGAGGGCCCAGCAGATGTCAGGCAGGTTGAAGTCGCCCATGAGAACAAGGTCAGGAGACCTTGAGACAGCCTTAAGCTGCCTATAGAATGCTTCATCAACTTCTTCCTCCTGGTTGGCTGGTCTATAACAGACTCCAACCAGGATGTCAGCCCTGATGGCCTTCCCTCTAATTCTCACCCACAGGCACTCAACCTGATGATCCCTGATCTCCAGCTCAATGGCATCTAGTGCCTCCCTGATGTACAGGGCCACCCCTCCACCCCTTCTCCCTTGCCTGTCTCTCCTGAAGAGCCTGTAGCCGTCAATTGCAGCACTCCAGCCATGTGAGTCGTCCCACCACGGCTCTGTGATGGCAACTACATCATAAGCTTCCTGCTGCAGCAAGGCTTCCAGCTCCTCTTGTTTGTTACCCATGCTTCGTGCATTACTGTATATGCACTTCAGCCGGGCTGCCGGTTTCACCTCTGGCTCCAGCTTATCACCCCCAGACTCCTGCCTGGGGGCACTGCTTTCAGCCCCTTCCCCTTCGAATCTAGTTTAAAGCCCTACCTATGAGACCTGCCAATTCCCTTCCTAGAATCTCTTTCCCTTTGAGGGCTAGGCCATTCTCATACACTCTGATCTTTCCCCTCCTCTGGGACAGATGAGTTCCATCTGTTGCCAGCTGACCTGGTGCAGTAGAAAGATTCTCAAGATTGAAAAAACCAAAATTCTTTTGACTACACCAGCCTCTAAGCCACTTCTTCACTATGACATTGTGACCTCAGGAGGTCCCTTCCAGCCCCTCCCATTCTATGACTATGTGACCTCAGGAGGTCCCTTCTAGCCCCTCCCATTCTGTGACTCTGTGACCTCACGAGGTCCCTTCCAGCCAATCCCATCCTGTCACTCTGTTACCTCAGGATGTCCCTTCCAGCCCCTCCCATTCTTTGTCTCTGTTGCCTCAGGAGGTCCCTTCCAGCCCCTCCCATTCTTTGTCTCTGTGACCTCAGGAGGTCCCTTCCAGCCCCTCCCATTCTATGAGTATGTGACCTCAGGAGGTCCCTTCCAGCCCCTCCCATTCTTTGTCTCTGTGACCTCAGGAGGTCCCTTCCAGTTCCTCCCATGCTGTCACCCTGTGACCTCAGGACATCCCTTCCAGCCCCTCCCATTCCATTCACTCTGTAACCTCCGGACATGCCTTCCAGCCTCTCCTATTCTGTGACTCTCTGACCTCAGGAGGTCCCTTCCAGCAACTCTCTTTCTTTGTCTCTGTGACCTCAGGAGGTCCCTTCCAACCCCTCCCATTCCTGTACTCTGTGACCTGAGGAGGTCCCTTCCAGCCCCTCCCAGTCTTTGTCTCTGTGACCTCAGGAGGTCCCTTCCAGCCCCTCCCGTTCTATGTCTCTGTGACCTCAGGAGGTCCCTTCCAGCCCCTCCCATTCCATGATTCTATCATCTCAGGAAGTGCCTTCTAGCTTGTTCCATTCTCTGATTCTTTGACCACTGAAGTTCCTTTCCCTGCCCTCCCTTCCTGGGTTCTATGTCCTCTGTTGGTCCCTTTCAGCCCCTCCCATGCTATGGGATCCCTGTGGTGCCCTGTTGAGTGCTTTGAATCCTATGCAGCCCTACAGAGCCCTGTGTACCTCTATGCATCCCTATTGATGCTATAGAGCCCTGTGCAGCCGTACTGATACCTATAGAGCTTTATTGAGGCCTATGGAGCCTATAGAGCTTGCTGGAACCCCTTGGTACCCCTTGAGCCCTTTAGAGTCCTCTGGAGTATTATTCCCTGTTGAACCCTGTGAAGCCCTAGGGAGCCCTAGGGAGCCTTATGGATCCAACAGAGCTCTAAGTAGGCCTATGGAGCCCTTTAGAACCCTATGGCGCCCTGCTGAACCTGTAGAGCTACTTGCCCCCCTATGCAGCCCTTTTGATGCTGTAGAGCCCTATGGAGCCCTGCTGAGCTTTGTTGAGGCCTATGGAGCCTATAGAGCTTGCTGGAACCCTATGGAGCCCTATGGAGCCTTATGGAGCTAGTAGAGCTCTAAGGAGCCATATGGAGCCTGTAGAGCCCTATGAAGCCTGTAATGCACTATGGAGCATACAGAGCCCTATGGAGCCTGTAATGCACTATGGAGCATATTGAGCCCTAGGGAGCCTATAGAGCCCTAGGGAGCCTATATTGCACTATGGAGTATATAGAGCTCTCTGGAGCTCTGTTGAGCCTATCAAGCCCTATGGAGCCCTACACAGTTCTATACAGAGCCCACTTGATCTGCTGTGTGGTTCTGCCAGCCGGACAGGCTTCAAAGAGCCACTCATGTGGCACCGGCAAGCCCCCTGTGGCATGGGCACAGGTAACCTGGGGAGGGGGCAGGCAGGGCGGACGGGAGGCAGTGACAGCGTGCAGGGCAGTGAGGGTGTGCAGGGCAGTGAAGGTGTGCAGGGCAGTGACAGTGTGCAGGGCAGTGAAGGTGTGCAGGGCAGTGACAGTGTGCAGGGCAGTGAAGGTGTACAGGGCAGTGACAGTGTGCAGGGCAGTGAAGGTGTACAGGGCAGTGAAGGTGTGCAGGGCAGTGATGGTGTACAGGGCAGTGACGGTGTGCAGGGCAGTGAAGATGTGTAGGGCAGTGACAGTGTGCAGGGCAGTGACGCTGTGCGGGGCAGTGACACTGTGCAGGGCAGTGACGCTGTGCAGGGCAGCGCCAGGTTTGGTTTGGATTGCCCTCAGCACACAGGGAGTGGCGCCAGGCCGTGCGGTGCTGCCGACAGCTGCTGGGGCTGGGCACGGGCCTGCCTGGTGGCCCTGTTTCTCCTCCAGGCACAGAAGAGCATGGCAGCAGCACCTGGGTCAGCATCACAGCTCACAGGAGGTTAGGGGTTGGAAGGGATCTCTGGAGATCATTGAGTCCAACCCCCTGCCAGAGCAGGAGCAGAGAATCCAGCACAGGTCACACAGGAACACATCCAGATGGGGCTGGGAAGGCTCCAGAGAAGGAGACTCCACAGCCCCCCTGGGCAGCCTGCTCCAGGGCTCTGCCACCCTCACAGGGAAAAAACTTTTTTCTCCTGTTTCCATGGAACTTCCTCTGCCTCAACGTCATTGCCCCTCATTGGGCATCCCCCAGCAGAGCCTGCTCCAGCCTCTGGGCACTGCCCCTGCACAGCTTTAGCACCAGCAAGGAGGTCACCCTCAGGCTCCTCCTCTCCAAGCTCCAGAGCCCTCAGCTCCCTCAGGCTCTCCTCCTAAGGAAGATCTCCACTCTCTTCATCATTTTTGTGGCTCTGTGCTGGACTCTCTCAGGCACTTCCCTGAGGTCCTTCCTGAACTGAGGGGCCCAGAACTGGACACAATACTCCAGATGTGGCCCCAGCAGGGCAGAGTAGAGAGGGAGGAGAACCTCTCTTGACCTACTAACCACAGCCCTTCTAATACAATCCAGGATGCCATTTCAGTGTGGGTGGCACCTCTGTTAGCAAAGCTCCTTCTCTGCCTCAGCTGCAGAAAGCCAAAGCAGGGCAGCTTCTCCCTAAGCATCAGGTGACAGAACAAGAGGAGATGGCCTGAAACTGTGCCAGGGGAGGGTTAAGGTGGAGATGAGGAAAGAGATCACCCCTGCAAGAGTGGTCAGGGATTGGAACAGGCTGCCCAGGGAGGTGGTGGAGTCACCATCTCCGGAGGTGTCCAAGAAACCCTTGGCCACGGCACGGTGGGACAGGGTTTAATGGCCATGGTGATGCTGGGTGGATGCTTGCACTTGATGACCTTGGAGGACTTTTCCAGCCAAAACTGTTCCATGACTCTACAAAAATCCAAACTTGTCTCCCACTGCAGCTCTGTCCTGGGGACAGAGGCTTTGCTCTTCCCTGCCAGGGGCCTAAGCCTCGGCAAGCAGAGAACAGCAGCAGCAGGGAGTGGCGCCCCAGGCCTGTAGCAGTGGTGCTCATGAGCAAGACCTTCAGTGTGTGCTTTACAGAAGAGGTTTTGTTTCCTTCAGTTAACAAGAGTAAAATCAGCAGCTTTAATTCTCCTCCAAACCCAAAACCTCTGGGCAAGTGCAGGGCTCAGGAGGGGCTGGCTGCAAAGTTGTGCAAAGGCACAGCCACAAGCCCCAAACCCTTCCAATGATGCAGCCGTGGGAAACAGCAGACATTCGAGTTGAAACCAGCACTGGATGCCTGACAGCCCTAGAGAAGATCCAAGAACAGGTCAGGAAATAAAGAAATCATCCTGATTTTCCACCTACAATGAGGGCACTGCTCACTAAGCCAATGTTTGAGTGTTTGCAGCAGGCAGATGGGTTACAGGAGAAAGAGGAAGAAGAGAAGCACTGGTGGGAGCAAACTGAAATGCTGCAGGTTGGCCACTTCCCCACAGGCCCCACTGTGAGGCCTCATTCTGCCCTGTGCTCAGCACTGCTTAGGCCACACCTGGAGTCCTGTGTCCAGCTCTGGGCTCCTCAGCTTAAGAAGGACATTGAGAGACTGGAAGGTGTCCAGAGAAGGGCAACAAAGCTGGGGAGGGGTCTGGAGCACAGCCCTGGGAGGAGAGGCTGAGGGAGCTGGGGTTGCTTAGCCTGCAGAAGAGGAGGCTCAGGGGAGACCTTCTTGCTCTCTCCAACTCCCTGCAGGGAGCTTGTAGCCAGGTGGGGGTTGGTCTCTTCTCCCAGGCAGCCAGCACCAGAACAAGAGGACACAGTCTCTAGCTGTGCCAGGGGAGGTTTAGGCTGGAGGTGAGGAGAAAGTTCTTCCCAGCAAGAGAGATTGGCCATGGGGATGTGCTGCCCAGGGAGGTGGTGGAGTCACCCTCCCTGGAGGTGCTCAAAAAAGGTTTAGATGTGGCACTTGGTGCCATGGTTTAATTATCAGGAGGTGTTAGGTATTAGGTAATAGGTTGGACTTGATGATCTCAAAGGTCTTTTCCAACCTGGTTGATTCTATGATTCTGTGAGCAAGAGAAAGCTTTAGGTCATTGCAAAGGGACACTGAAAAGGGTTCTCAACCACTGGCACAGGCTGCCCAGGGAGTTGCTTGAATCCCCATCCCTGGAGGGGTTTCAAAGAGGCAGAGAGATGTTGCTGAGAGCCATGGTTTGGCACCAGCCTTGGCAGAGCTAGATAAAGATTGGACTCGGTGCTCTGAAAGGATTTTTCCAACCCAAACCATTCTGGGATTCTGTCAGAAATTCCTTTTGAGCAGGCTGCCATCATCTGCCCTGCACAGAGGGCTTGTGCCAAGGTGAGACCAGTGTGGGCTGCTGTCACCAGAGTGATTCTGAACCTCCACCAGAATCCATGGGCCCCCTGGGGCAGGGGACAATGAAGGAGCTGCCCTGGCCAGTCCAGTTTATGAATAGGAAGGCAATTTGTCACACAGGCTCACAGGAGGTTAGGGGTGGAAAGGAACCTCTGGAGATCTTCCAGTCCTACCCCCTGCCAGAGCAGGAGCAGAGAATCCAACACAGGTCACATAGGAACACATCCAGACAGGGCTGGGAAGGAAGGCTCCAGAGAAGGAGACTCCACAACCTCTCTGGGCAGCCTGCTCCAGGGCTCTGGGACCCTCACAGGGAAGTTCCTCCTCATGCTGAGCTGGAGCCTCCTGTGCTGGAGTTGATATCCATTGCCCCTTGTCCTCTCCCAGGGTGCAGCTGAGCAGCACCTGTCCCCTCCCTCCTGACCCCCAGCCCTCAGACATTTATAGACACTGATTAGATCTTCTCTCAGTCTTCTCCTCTCCAGACTGAACAGCCCCAGGGCTCTCAGCCTCTCCTCATCAGGCAGTGCTGCAGTCCCTTTAGCATCCTTGTAGCCCTCCAGCAGATCCCTGTCCCTCTTGAACTGGGGAACCCAAAACTGGATGCAGTATTACAGGTGTGGCCTCCCCAGGGCAGAGCAGAGGGGGAGGAGAACCTCCCTCCTCGAGTCCATCTGAAGGGAAGACTGCTTGGAGCCTCTGCTGGACTCCAGGGAGCAGGCAGCCAGCACAGCTCAATCTCTGCTTTTCAATGCTCCGCACAGCTGGGGAGCAGGGCGTGGCCTTGTAGTGGCTTGAAATGAGAGCAGAGCAGATTGAGATTGGATGTGAGCAACAAGTTCTGCACCAGGAGGCTGCTGGGACACTGCAGCAGGTTGCCCAGGGAGGGAGTTGAGGCCCCATGCCTGGAGCTGTTCAAGATGAGGCTGGAGAAGGCTGTGAGCAAGCTGCTCTAGGGGAGTGTGGCAGTTTGAGGCTGTGCCTTTAAGAAAGGGGCACACTGGCTAAATGTTTATAAAATATTTTGGTAGTCTAAACGAATTTCATTGGCCAAGGATTGCGGGAGGTGAGGTTAGTCCCAGCGCGGCTGGAACTTTCTCTCAGTCTTCCTTCCTTCGCTGTCCCTTTCGGCTGGATTCTGCTTCTGGGATTCTGGCCAACTAAGATAAGAACTAACTCCCTGTGCATAGGCCTCTATCTGCTGTACTAACTCCCCTTTCTTCTCGTCTCTTCTTCTGCCTCTTTGGGGGAGAAGGGAGGTAGCGGGGTGAAGGGGGCACAGGGGGAAGCCCCCTCTGTGGGGGGTCTGGTTTCTGGTTGAGTTCATTTGCTGTATATTCCTGCATATATTGTAAAATCCCTGTATTTGTTGTGTTACATAGAATCTGTTTCCTTGTAAAATATACTCATTTCTCCGACTGAGTTTAGCCGTGGTCTCTTTCTCAGTGGGGGAGGGAAAGCAGAGCCTTTCCTTTCAAACCACCACAGGGAGGATGTCCCTGCTGAGTGCAGGGGCTTGGACTGGATGCCCTTTGGAGGTCCCTTCCAAGCCAAACCATTCTGTGGTTCTAGGAAATGCACAAGTGCTGGAAGTACCAGGCCAGCCCAAGGATGAAATCCTGCTTGGCACCTCCCATCTGCAATCCTGATGGCCCAGTGCTGAGAAGCCCCTTTATGTCTCCTGCACCCCTACAGACTCTGCCTGGAGTCTCCTTCCCAAGGGAATCCACTGAGACCTCTCCTTTCACTGTAGCCCTACGACCCTGAAAACCTGAAAGCAAACTGATGCCAAATGCCAGGATGCTCAGGACTGTATTTTGCCCTCAATTGAAAGATCCACCCTTCCTTTTCATCCCATTTACACAACACCCCCCCCACCAAAGAGATGACTGGAACCAAAGGAAGCACAGCTGGGACCCCATGTGTACTCAGTCCTCTTCAGGTCTGAGGAACAAAAACCAAGTCTGATGTCTTCCGATTTGCACTTTCCATCCATCTCCATGGGAGGACAACCCCAAGGATCTTCTCTCACAGGCCACCTGAGCAGACCTGAGCTTTCCTCCCTGAGTTCAGCTGCCAAAGAGAAAAATGCAGCCCCCTCAGCCACAACGACCCCAGAAGCAAAGAGAACATTCAGCACACAGCTCTCTCTGGCAAGAACCAAGAGCAAACAAGCAGCACCAAGCTGGGAAAGGCAGAGGGAAACAGAAAGAGGCTAATTTGTCCAAGGGGGCCTTATTGTGACCTTCCAGGGTCTGAAGGGGGCTACAAGAAAGCTGGGGAGGGGATTTTTAGGGTGTCAGGGAGGGATAGGACTGGGGGGATGGAGCAAAACTAGAAGTGGGGAGGTTCAGGTGGGATGTCAGAAAGAAGTTGTTGCCCATGAGGGTGGTGAGAGCCTGGCACAGGTTGCCCAGGGAGGTGGTGGGAGCCTCATGCCTGGAGGTGTTTGCAGCCAGACTGGAGGTGGCTGTGAGCTCTAGTGTGAGGTGTCCCTGGCCATGGCAGGGGGGTTGGAACTGGCTGAGCCTTGAGGTCCCTTCCAACCCTGACGATTCTGTGACACCAAGGAAAGAGAAGCAAACGTGAGGCTGTGTTTGCACGAGTAGAGGAGGAAAGCTCAGAGAAGGCAGCACGGTGCTGCTCAACAGTAGAACCTTTGCAGCCCTCAGGTCTCCTTTGGGAGCAGCCTGGGCACCTCCATCCATGCTAAGCCCCAAGAGGCAGGAAAAACAAACCCGGCGAGCATTCCCCAAAGGACAGGAGGCCCCTCAAAGCCATCCCCAGGACAGGAGCCAAGCTCCCAGCCGTCTCCCCGTCCGCGCGGCCACGCCGTCCAGTCCTTTCCCCACCGCCTCCTCCTAGCCGACGGAGGTGCAGCCCAGCTCCGCAGGCTCCTGCCTGCCCGCCGCCAGCGCCGCCTCCGGCCCGTCGGCGATGCTAGGCTCGCTGGAGCACCGCCCGTGGCTCAGGCTGGGGGGCAGGAGCACGCGTTTGTCGGGGCCGTCTGCGTCCTCGGCCACCACGGCCGTGTGCATCACGGAGGCCACGGCCAGCAGCCGGATGTCCGAGTGAGCGTTGGCGACGGTGTGGCGCCGGACGCCGCCGCACTTCTCCAGATAGGCCTCCCCCTCCTGCTCCGTCAGTGGGCTCAGGGCCGTCTCGCTGGGCTGCCTGCCGGCCGCCGCCGGGGAGGAGTAGTTCAGCGCCCCGGGCTTCGGGCGGCACCTGGAGCGGCGCCGCTCTGCAAGAGACAAAGCGAGCAGCGGTAAGCAGGAGCGCGCCCGGCGGCAGCGCCGCGCCTGAGCTGCCGGGCTGGCCTCGGGGAGCAGCGAGGCCCAGAGGCAACGCCTGTGCCTCCTGCCAGCCGCCCTTGGGAGGCAGCTCTGCCTCCGCCCCAGCCAGCAGGCGCTTCCCGTCCTGCTTGCCGCCTGCCAGAGAAGCGAGCCGCCAAGGAGTGAGCGCAGCGCAGGGGAGAGTCTGGCGTGGAGCCGCCAAGGTGATCAGGGCAGTGGAACATCTTCCTCATGAGGAGAGCCTGAGGGAGCTGAGGGCTCTGCAGCCTGGCCTCCTGCAGAGCTGCTCCAGCCCCTGAGCATCTTGGTGGCCTCCTCTGCAGCCTCTCCATCAGCTCCATGTCCTTGCTGTGCTGAGGGCTCAGAGCTGGACACAGCCCTGCAGGTGAGGTCTCACAGGGCAGAGCAGAGGGGCAGAATGCCCCCTTTCCATCCCTGGCCACCCTGCTTTGGCTGCAGCCCAGGCTGCCACTGGCCTTCTGGGCTGCAGGCTCCCACTGCTGGCTCCTGTCCAGCTTCTCCCCCAGCAGAAAGTGCTGAAATGCAGGGAGAAGAGAGGCTTTGTTTGTGTGTGTGCAGTGCTGGAGCAGCAATGGTTCTCTCAGTCCTGAGTCACTCCAGAAAAGGCTCTGTGCACTGTCTGTATCTTACCAAGCAAGCAGGTGCTACTGGAGAAGCTGTGATCCTCACACAAGCCCAGGTATGGGGAGACCACCTGCTTGACCAGCTCTTCCAGCTGCAGGTAGCCCTCAGTGGGGCCACCAGGTTCATGGACACTCTGAAATTCAAACAGAAAAAGCCAGCATTACCCTTAGGTAGTTCTGAGTGAGGGTTCTGCGTGAAGCCTGAGGTCTGGCAAATCTCTCAGCACTGCAATATCCCAACCACATCACACAGCCATAGGTTCAGTCTGCTTGTAGAAGACCTTTAAGGTCATTGAATCCTACCATGTGTGACCGTTTGAGGCTGTGCCTTTAAGAACAAGCAGTGCTGTGACACTGGCTAAATGTTTTCGGTACTAGAACCAAAACATTCTGATATTCTAAATGACTTTCATTGGTGCATGGATAAAATGCAACTTCAGATTGTGGAGCAGTTATTGAGATCATCAGAGGATCGAGATGCAGCTCTTGGTAGGACAGCAGCTAGTGGTGGTGCTTCTCGAGAGAGTGTCAGAAAGGTTGTTTGGTTGAGGAAGAGGATGCAAAGGAGGAAGAACAAGATGATATATCTGACTGTTCTTCACCGCATGAGGAATGGAGAAATGTGCGCAAAGATTACCTCAGAGCAGATAAGGACCCAGTTCTCGCTTGGCTTGGTAGATGTTATGATACAGGTGCTCCAGCTCTAATGGTTGGAGACAAGTCAGCAGCCCAGCTAGGAACTCTCTCGAAGGATAATGGAATAGGTAGACATCTAGGCAAGGCTCTCGGTAAGGTTAATCTGTGGATACGCCTTCTAATGGCGGTTCTCATGAGATACCCTTCCCGAGATGATCTTCCATGGAATCCTAAGCCCTGGACTACCATAGATGAGGGGATCAAGCGCCTGAGAGAATTTGCTGTTAGATACTCTATGGTGAACATGAATCTCTGAATCCTGATGATGTTCCTGTAGGAAATGGTCTTGCTAAAAAGCTCATCAAGCTTGCTCCTTCCAATTATGCAAACATTCTGGCAAGCAGAATTGTAGCAAGAAATTATGGTGGAGCCCCTCCTACGGTTGGCCAATTCACTGATCAATTGAGACAATTGGATGATAGCATGACACGTGTTTCTTTGGTTTCAGCCATTGAAACTCTGTCTGGAAAACTGGAGAATTGCATGAAAGAGCTGAAGGATGAATTTAAAAACACCATATCCCAATTGGCACAAAGAGATAATTCCAATTCTTCTTCCAGGTGGGTACCGGTTTCATCTGTGAGGAATAGACATCCTCCAAGGAGGTCATTCCAAAACAGGCCAAACCAAAACAGACCACCAAGGCAGTCACGTAGGACTATTTGGATTACCCTGCGTGATCAGTTTGGTGAGAACATGAACAGGTGGGATGGCCAACCAACTTCTAATCTTTTCAGGAGACTGAGGGAACTGCAAAGTGGCAGAACCCAGGGTAGTAATACCAGAAGGGTAGCTGTTACTTCCACAGTTCCCCAGGACAACGATGACAGCTCCAACAGTGGCTCCAGTTCTAACACTGCACAGTGTGCTCGTTGCACCTGTGGGCATGTTCCCCACAATTAGGGGTGCCCTGCCTCCCGCCAGGGGGAGGAGAGGGGTAATACAGATAACAGAATCTATTGGGATGTGTACATCCAGTGGCCTGGCACTTCACAATTTCAGAAGTACAGGGCCTTGGTTGACACAGGAGCTCAGTGCACCATATTGCCATCAAATGATCAGGGATCGGAGTCCATAACTATTCTGGGAGTCACTGGTGGATCTCAAGAGTTAAGTACGGTGGAGGTTAATATAAGTCTAACTGGTAAACAGTGGAAGAAGCATACAGTTGTGACCGGACCTGATGCACCTTGTATTTTGGGAATTGATTTTCTGAGAGAAGGGCGTTTCAAGGACCCTAAGGGTTACAAATGGGCTTTTGGAGTAGCTTCTGTAGAGATTGATGGACAAAAGCTGAAGCTGTCTGCTAGACCTGAGCTTTCTGATGACTCTGCAGTTGTGGGACAACACAAGATTCAGGACATTAAGTTGCCGGTTGCTTCTCGGACTGTGCATCACAGACAATACAGAACCAACCGTGACTCTTTGTTGCCCATTCAGAATCTGATTCGCCAGTTGGAGAGTCAGAAAGTCATCAGCAAAACTCATTCACCTTTCAACAGTCCAGTGTGGCCTGTGCGAAAGCCGAATGGAGACTGGCGTCTGACAGTGGACTACCGAGCCCTGAATGAAGTAACACCGCCTATGAGTGCAGCAGTACCAGACATGATGGAACTCCAGTACGAGCTGGAATCCAAAGAGGCCAAATGGTATGCTACCATAGACATTGCTAATGCATTCTTCTCTATTCCCATAGCAGAGGAATGCAGGCCTCAGTTTGCTTTCACCTGGAGAGGAATACAGTACACTTTCAACAGACTGCCAATGGGCTGGATCCACAGCTCCAGCATCTGTCATGCAGTGATCCATGATGCTCTGGAGGAAGGTGGTGCTCCAGAACACATCCAGTTCATCGATGATATCATTGTCTGGGGTAAGACTGCTGAGGAAGTCTTCGAGAAAGGTAACAAAATCATGGACATTCTTCTGAATGCAGGTTTTGCCATCAAGAAAGACAAGGTGAAAGGTCCTACCACAGAGATCCAGTTTCTGGGAGTGCAGTGGCAGGATGGACGCCGACACATTCCAGTGGATGTGGTAAATAGAGTCTCTACCATGGCAAATCCCACGAACAAGCAAGAAACTCTACGTCTCTTGGGGATAGTGGGATTTTGGAGACTACACATTCCTGGATACAGTCAGATTGTGAAACCTCTGTATGATGTGACTCGAAAGAGGAACAGTTTCCACTGGGGACCTGAACAACAAGCAGCCTTTGATCAGATAAAGTAAGAAGTGGTACAAGCAGTGGGTCTGGAACCTGTCCGAGATGGTCCAGACATCAAGAACATTTTGTACACGGCTGCAGGTGACAATGGTCCAACCTGGTGCTTGTGGCAGAAAGCTCCAGGTGAGACACGTGGACGACCTCTTGGTTTCTGGAGTCGAGGTTACAGAGGTTCAGAGGCTATTTACACTCCAACAGAGAAAGAGATTCTAGCTGCCTATGAAGGAGTGAAAGCAGCTTCTGAAGTGATTGGAACTGAGTCACAACTTCTCTTAGCTCCCAGATTGCCAGTTTTGAATTGGATGTTCAAAGGCAAGGGTTCCACACCACATCATGCTACAGATTCCACCTGGTCCAAGTGGATGGCTCTGATAACACAGAGAGCTCGAATGGGAAATCTTGAAAGACCTGGTCTGGTGGAGGTGATCTCAAGTTGGCCTGAAGATACCAACTGTGCTAAGCCTCCAGAGGAGAGAGTAACTCGTGCTGAGGAAGCTCCTCCTTACAATGACCTTTCTGATGATGAGAAGAAATATGCTTTGTTCACAGACGGTTCCTGTCGTCTCGTCGGGAACAAGCGAAGGTGGAAGTCTGCCGTGTGGAGTCCAACACGCCGAGTTGCAGAGGCGAAGGATGGAGAAGGAGAGTCCAGTCAGTTTGCAGAGGTAAAAGCTGTCCAGCTAGCTCTCGACGTAGCTGAACGTGAGAGATGGCCAAAGCTTTATCTCTACACCGACTCATGGATGGTAGCCAATGCTCTATGGGGTTGGCTAAAGAACTGGAAGAAGAATGGCTGGCAGAGGAAAGGAAAACCCATCTGGGCAGCCGACCTGTGGCAAGACATTGCTGATCGAGTCGAGAGAATTCCAGTGAAGGTGAGACACATTGATGCTCACATTCCTAAGAGCAAAGCTACTGAGGAACAGCAGCACAACCATCAGGCAGATCTAGCTGCAAGAGTTTCTCAAGCAGACAAGGACTCTGATCTTGATCTCGACTGGAAACACCGAGGTGAGATATTCTTAGCTCGGTGGGCTCACGATTCATCAGGACATCAAGGCAGAGATGCAACATACCAATGGGCTCGTGACAGATCCATAGACATTTCCATGGATGCCATCACACAAGTCATCCATGACTGTGACATTTGTGCTGCTATTAAGCAGGCAAAGCGAATTAAGCCCTTGTGGTATGGTGACAGATGGTCCAAGTACAGGTATGGTGAAGCTTGGCAGATTGACTACATCACTCTACCACATTCTCGTTCTGGTAAGCAGTACGTGCTTACTATGGTAGAGGCAAACACTGGATGGCTGGAAACTTATGCAGTTCCACATGCAACTGCACGCAACACCATTCTGGGTCTGGAGAGACAGATCCTGTGGAGACACGGAACTCCAGAGAGGATTGAGTCAGACAACGGAACTCACTTCAAGAACAGCCTTGTAAAGAGCTGGGCAAAAGAGCACGGTATTGAGTGGATTTTCCACATTCCTTACTATGCACCGGCTGCAGGGAAGATTGAACGCTACAACGGTTTGTTGAAGACCACTCTCAAAGCCATGGGAGGTGGATCTTTGAAAAACTGGGAGAAACATTTAGCACAAGCAACCTGGCTGGTGAACAGTAGAGGTTCAGTGAACCGAGCTGGACCTGCACATTCTGATCTGCTACAGAAAGTAGAAGGTGATAGAGCTCCTGTTGTTAGGGAAAAGAATCTGTTAGGTAAAACTGTTTGGGTATTTTCGCCCTCAGGAGAGGCTAAACCTGTCCGAGGGGTGGTTTCAGCAGAAGGTCCGGGTCACACTTATTGGGTAATGCAAGAGAATGGTGAAATTCAGTGTATTCCACAAAGAGATTTAACTTTAGCTGAGAGAGTTTAATTTCAGACTGTTGTACAGCTACAGCGCGTCCAAAGGAAGAGTCTCTGAGGAATCTACGGTGCACGAACCCTGAGAACCCTGAGAGCCCTGAGTCAACTGAGAGTCCCTGAGTCCCTGTTTCCCTTTTCTTTGCTTCGTCGGCGGAGAGACAAACTGTTTGCCATTTTCTTGATTTTTGATTTTCTTGGACTTCTGAATCATCTCCATCTGAGTATAGCCGGAATGGACGATGAACTTGACTTACGAACTGTAAATATTGTTCTGGATTGGATGGACAGTACGAACAGCCAATGAAATTGTTTAGAAAGGGGTGGACTGTGGTCGTTTGAGGCTGTGCCTTTAAGAACAAACACTGCTGGAACACACTGGCTAATGTTTTTGGTACTAGAACCAAAACATTCTGATATTCTAAACGAATTTCATTGGTGCATGGATAAAATGCAACTTTAGATTGTGGAGCAGTTGGAATTTTTTTTTTCCTCAGTTCAGTTCGGTTTGGGAGTTGGGGGAGTTTGGTTTTTCAGCCTGCTCTCCCTGCCTGCTGCTTCACGAACTGCTGGAGTTGGCCTTCAGATAAGCAAAAACTAGTCCTGCATGGGCTTTTGAAGCTTACTAACAACTCTTTCCCTTAATAACTTGCCTTTCTTTCTCTCTAACCCCTTTTTGGGGAAAAAAGGGAGGTAGGGGGGGAGAGAGGGGGTTACAGGGAGGGGATCCCTCCTGGGGGAGGGATTTTTGTTGTGTTATTTGTCTTTGCTGTGTATTTCTGTGTATATATTGTAAATACCTGTATATATTGTGTTATATATAACCTGCTTTCCATATATGCTTGTAAATATATAGCTTGCTCTTCGACTGGGTTAGCTGTGGTTTCTTACTCTGTGGAGGAGGGAGAGCTAAGCCCTCTCTCAACCTACCACAACCTTTAAGGTCATTGAGTCCTACCATGTCTCTCTTTGTATCACACAGGGAGAAGAGCCCAGCCCCCACCTGGCTCCAGCTTCCTTTCAGGGAGCTGTAGAGAGCAATGAGGTCTCCCCTTAACCTCCTTTCCTCCAGACTAAACACCCCCAGCTCTCTCAGGGCTCCTCACCAAGCCCTGTTCTCCAGACCCTTCACCAGCTTGGTTGCCCTTCTCTGGACACACTTCAGGACCAAAATTTCTTTCCTGTTTCAGCAGAGCACTTGGATGAGCACAGGTGAGAAGCCTGAAGCAAGGTTCAGCTGCCATCCAAGTCAACCTCCTTGCCCAAGTCATAGCCAGAAGCCTGTGAACACTGAGCAGCTGAGCTGTCCTTATTCCTGAAGGGTAGGAAGGTGGCAGGTGGGATCCCACTGAGGGCCTGCACTGAGGAGTTGTTGCTGTGCTGATGCCTACAGCAACATCAGGCCAGCAGGGCAGCTCGAGCAGGAGCTGTCTCTGTGGTGGTCAGTGGTGCCAAGTCCAGCTGGAGAGCTGTAACTAGTGGAGTCCCCCAGGGATCAGTGCTGGGTCCTGTCCTGTTCAACATCTTCATCAGTGACATGGATGAGGGGACAGAGAGTCTGCTCAGCAGGTTTGCTGATGATACCAAACTGGGACGCTTGGCTGAGACACCTGAAGGCTGTGAGGCCATTCAGAGCCTTGGACAGGCTGAGAGCTGGGCAGAGAGGAACCTAATGAGGCTCAACAGGGATGAGTGCAGAGTCCTGCCCCTGGGGACAAGAATAAGCTGCAGCAGGACAGGCTGGGAGGGGATCAGCTGGAGAGCAGCCCCCTGGAGAAGGACCTGGGAGTGCTGGGGGGCAGCAAGTTCTGCAGGGGACAGCAATGTGCCCTGGGGGCCAAGAAGGCCAAGGGGATCCTGGGCTGCATTCAGAGGAGTGTGGCCAGCAGAGCCAGGGAGGTTCTCCTCCCCCTCTGCTCTGCCCTGCTAAGACCTCACCTGGAATATTGCATCCAGCTCTGGGCTCCCCAGCTCAGGAGGGACAGGGATCTGCTGGAGGGCTACAAGGATGCTAAAGGGACTGCAGCACTGCCTGATGAGGAGAGGCTGAGAGCCCTGGGGCTGTTCAGTCTGCAGAGGAGAAGACTGAGAGAAGATCTGATCAATGTCTATCAATAGCTGAGGACTGGGGGTCAGGAGGCAGGGGACAGGGACAGGCTCTGCTCAGCTGCACCCTGGGAGAGGACAAGGGGCAATGGATATCAGCTCCAGCACAGGAGGTTCCAGCTCAACATGAGGAGGAACTTCTGCCCTGTGAGGCTCCCAGAGCCCTGGAGCAGGCTGCCCAGGGAGGTTGTGGAGTCTCCTTCTCTGGAGCCTTCCCAGCCCCATCTGGATGTGTTCCTGTGTGCCCTGTGCTGGATTCTGTGCTCCTGCTCTGGCAGGGGGCTTGGACTCGATCTCTAGAGGTCCCTTTGACTTCTTCCCCTGTTCCCATAAAAGCTCAGCACACTCCAATGCAGCTCTCAGGCCCAGCTTTGCTGCTCAGCTGAGCACACACATCAGCACACACATGGCACACATCCCTCTTGCTGGATCAAGGTGAGGTGGTTGGGATAGCCAAGTGGAGTCAGATGAAGGAAGGAAGAGGCTGCCCACCTGCAGAATCAACAGCATCTGGACAATGGAAGCTGGGAGCTTTGTCTGGAGCAGGGGGAGAATTTCCTCCAGCTTCACTTTCAGCAGGACCAAGTCTCTGAAGCCAAGAAGAGCGATCTGACGGATGGTCAGCTCCTGGCCCTGCAAACACAGAAGGCAAGATCCAGGAGCTGCTACAGGGACATGTCTGCACCTCACAGACAGAAAAGCTCCTTCTTGCCCCTTGCTGCTGTGGTAAAGCACTCCTCTAACTGCTCAGGAGGAGGCTTCATGGCACTCTTAGCTCATTGCCCTCAGTCTCACACCAACTCTGGAATGAGTAACATCTCATCTGAGGCACTGCTAGGTTTGGGCTGAAGCCACCTCTGGGCCTGCATTTCACCAGGGAGTGTGAAATCCTGAAGCCCAGCTGCCATCCCATGCAGTACAAGCCTCCAAAGCCCAGGGTAGATGCAGGTCATGGATTTTTCCCACACAGATCTGAGAAACCAGGGAGGGTTGGGTAGGAAAAGAGGCTGGGACAGAGTATTCCCAAGCCTGCCTCTGGTCTGTGTTGGATCCCTTCTTCATAGATGGTTTGGGTTGGAAGGGACCTCCAAAAGCCATCCTGTCAAACCCCCTGCACTTAGCAGGGACATCCTCCCCTACAGCAGGCTGCTCACAGCCTTCTGCAGCCTCACCTTCAACATCCCCAGGCATGGGGCCTCCACTCCCTCCCTGGGCAACCTCTTGCAGTGTCCCAGCAGCCTCCTGCTGCAGAACTTGTTGCTCACATCCAATCTCAATCTGCTCTGCTCTCATTCCAAACCATTGCCCCTGCTCCTGTCCCTGCAGGCCTTTGCAAACAGTCTCTCTGCAGCCTTCTTGTAGCCCCCTTCAGGTCCTGGCAGGCTGCTCTTAGGGCTGCCTGCAGCCTCCTCCAGCCTCCTGTTCTCTGCTCTCGCTTCCTCTAGGCTGGTTTAAACCCACTTGTGTAGGACCTGGGTGCCTACAGGGCATTAGCCATGCTGCCTGTCACCTTTCAGTTCCTCACCTGTAAAGTGTCAGTGCTTCCCTGAAAGTTCCCAGCTTCTCTGAAATGATTCTGAGTGCCAGAGGCACCACCACCAGACACCCACAGTAACCAAGCCAAGCTTTCAAAGGATCTCAGCACTCCACAGTCCTGCTTTCCCCACTGCCACCAAGTCACTGCCAAGGGCTGCCCCCACTGGGCAGTGATCTGTGTTCCTCTCCTCCTCAGGGGTGCCTGAGAGCAGGGGAGGAGGGTTCTGGGTTTTGCTGCTGAGAGGCAGGATCAGCAGCATCAGTGGGTGTGTGAGACACAGCTAGCCCAGCTGTTTCCCCAAAGCACAGAGCTGCTGCACAGCAGGGCAGACAAACCCCTGCTGAAGCAGATTAAGGTCAGCCCCTGACTGAGCATGAAGTGGTACAAAGGAGACGGAGACAGGATGTTAGAGTTGGGCAGTTTCACCTGCCCAGCACCTACCTTGGAGCATCTGCAGCAAGGAAAGAATGACAAACAAACACAGGAGAAGGGTTAGTGTCTTGTCAGTGCAAGCAGCCCTTCCTCCAGCTTCAGCAGCAGCAGAGGGGAAAGGGCAACCACTGGGCTCTGCCTCCTGCCTTTCAAATCACACAAGGGAAAAAGAACTCTAGAAGGCTGTGGGAAGTGTCTTGTGGGAGAGGCAAAAGCCAAGAGGAGCAGGGGAGCATGTCCAAGACTGTCAGTCTCCTGAGGTGCATTTTTCTTTCCCTCTGATGGAAGAGAAGATCAGAATGGGCTGGGGAGGTAAGGAGGGTGCTTGCAGGGAGACCCTGACTAAAACTGTATCAGTACAAAGCTTCAGCTCAGCACTCCTGGTGGCATATGCAGCTCTCAAAGCACCCTGGGCAAGCAGGGCTCCCACAGACCTCTTCAGGCATCTTCTACACAAATATTCACTGACTTGCCCCCCCCTTATTAAAGCTTCAAAGAAAACCCAGCAGAGGATTTCCCAAAGGCAAAGTGGGAGACAAACCCTCCAGAAGCAGGTTAGGGAGAGCTGAAACACATTTGCTTCTGATCTGCTCTTCAGAGTCATCCTTCTGAAGACAAGCTGCCAGCACTGCCATCTGCACCAGCAGGCCCAAGTGTTGAGAAACAGGGTAGGGTAGGGTAGGGTAGGGTAGGGTAGGGTAGGGTAGGGTAGGATAGGGTAGGATAGGATAGGATAGGATAGGATAGGATAGGATAGGATAGGATAGGATAGGATAGGATAGGATAGGATAGGATAGGATAGGATAGGATAGGATAGGATAGGATAGGATAGGATAGGATAGGATAGGATTAACCAGGTTGGAAAAGACCTTTGATATCATCCAGTCCAACCTATCACCCAGCACCATCTGATCAACTCAACCATGGCACCAAGGGTCTCAGCCAGGCTGAGGTCCTAAACACCTCCAGGGATGGGGACTCCACCACCTCCCTGGGCAGCACATCCCATGGGCCAATCTCTCTTGCTGGGAAGAATTTCTTCCTCACCTCCAGCCTGAACCTCCCCTGCCACAGCTTGAGACTGTGTCCTCTTGTTCTGGTGCTGCTTGCCTGGGAGAAGAGACCAACCCCCACCTGGCTACAACCTCCCTTCAGGGAGTTGGAGAGAGCAAGAAGGTCTCCCCCTGAGCCTCCTCTTCTTCAGGCTAAGCAACCCCAGCTCCCTCAGCCTCTCCTCACAGGGCTGTGCTCCAGACCCCTCCCCAGCTTTGTTGCCCTTCTCTGGACACCTTCCAGCACCTCAACCTCTTTCCTAAACTGAGGGGCCCAGAACTGGACACAGGACTCAAGGTGTGGCCTAAGCAGTGCTGAGCACAGGGCACAATGACCTCCCTGCTCCTGCTGGCCACACTCTTCCTGATGCAGGCCAGGATGCCATTGGCTGCCTTGGCCACCTGGGCACACTGCTGGCTCATGTTCAGCTGCTGTCAACCACTACCCCCAGGTCCCTCTCTGCCTGGCTGCTCTCAGCCACTCTGATCCCAGCACTGCCTGGGGTTGCTGTGGCCAAAGTGCAGAACCTGGCACTTGGATGTGTTCAATCTCCTGCCCTTGGCCTCTGCCCATCTGCCCAGCCTGGCAAGGTCCCTCTGCAGAGCTCTCCTACCCTCAACTCCTGCCCCCAGCTTGCTGTCAGCTGCACATTTACTGCTGATGGACTCCATCCCCTCCTTCAGATCATCAATCAAGATATTGAACAGGCTGGGGCCCAGCACTGATCCCTGGGGCACACCACTGGTGCCTGGCTGCCAGCTGGCTGTGGCACCATTCACCACCACTCTCTGGGCTCAGCCTCCAGCCAGTTCCTCACCCAGCTCAGAGAGCTGCTGTCCCAGCCAGGGGCTGACAGCTTGGCCAGCAGTTTGCTGTGGGGGATGGTGTCCAAGGCCTTGCTGAGGTCCAGGCAGACCACATCCACAGCCTGCCCCACATCCAGCAGGCAGTCACCTGGGCATGGAAGGAGATCAGCTTGGAACTAGAAACACAAATGGCCCAGAGCTTCAGCCTGGACAAGTCACAGTGTTTGAAACTTAGCCGTGACAGAGGGGTAGCCAAGTAGGAGTAAAGTCAGCCTAAAGCAGTGTGCTTGCCCAGCAGATCTTAGCAGCCCTTCACACACAGTTAATATTGACTTGGGCAAACTCTTTTCCCCCCTAGATTCAGTTTAAAGGTTTTGAGCCAGTGGTGGAACAGCACTGCTGGAACAGAGGTTTCCACATGCCATTAGCAGACATTTGCAGCTGAAGGCCAAGGGCATCCTGGCCTGCATCAGGAAGAGTGTGGCCAGCAGGAGCAGGGAGGTCATTGTGCCCTGTGCTCAGCACTGCTTAGGCCACACCTTGAGTCCTGTGTCCAGTTCTGGGCCCCTCAGGTTAGGAAAGAGGTTGAGCTGCTGGAAGGTGTCCAGAGAAGGGCAAGAAAGCTGGGGAGGAGAGGCTGAGGGAGCTGGGGTTGCTTAGCCTGCAGAAGAAGAGGCTCAGGGGAGACCTTCTTGCTCTCTCCAACTGCCTGAAGGGAGGTTGTAGCCAGGTGGGAGTTGGTCTCTTCTCCCAGGCACCCAGCACCAGAACAAGAGGACACAGTCTCAAGCTGTGCCAGAGGAGGTTTAGACTCGAGGTGAGGAGAAAGTTCTTCAGCGAGCGAGTCGTTCGCCATTGGGATGTGCTGCCCAGGGAGGTGGTGGAGTCCCCATCCCTGGAGGTGTTCAAGAGGGGCTTGGATGTGGCACAGTCATGAGGTCAGTGGTGACAGGTTGGACTTGCTGATCCTTGAGGTCTCTTCCAACCTTGGTGATACTGTGAGAGTGTGAGACTGTGCATTGGCTCAGGTGACTGAAGGCTGCATTGCAACACTGAGATTACCTGGACTGGGTAGAAGATTGCCTGGAGTGTAGGCAGAGTCTCTGTAAAATAGTGATCCCAGATCTCAGAGAGGACATCGATGCGCTCCTCACCTGTGGGCAGAGCAGGAGCAGCAGCATCAGTGGCAGGCCCACTGCACAGCCACCTCAGCCTCCCCATCCCCCTCTAATCCCCTGCTAAGGGACACAGCCCCACTCTCCACAGCCACAACTCCACTGTATACTGGACACCACTCAGCTCAAGCTTTGCCCTAACTGCTGGGAGACACAGGGCTGTGGTGATGAATTGCTCTGTGCTGTGAAGGAGACAGGAGAGCAGCTCCAACAGAGGAGTGAAGGCCCTCTGCCACTGGGGGCTTCCGCTCCACAGGAAAAGGCTGTGTGAGCTCACAGCTCACAGGCATGGGGGCACAGCTGAATCTGAAGGCCAGCAGGTCACAGCCAGCATCAGGGGCTCTGCAGCAAAGGCATCAGGGAGACCACTTAGAGGAGCTGAGCACACTCTGGCATCTCCCAAGCACAGACACAGCAGCAGCATCCTGACAAGCACCAAAGCCTCTGTCCTGCACCTAGGTCAGGGCAATCCCAGAGATCAGTCCAGGCTGGGGGAGGATGAGATTGAGAGCAGCCCTGCAGGGAAGGACTTGGGGTGCTGGTGGCTGAGAAGCTGGACAGGAGCCAGCAGTGTGAGCTGGCAGCACAGAAGGCCAAGGGCAGCCTGGGCTGCATCCAAAGCAGTGTGGCCAGAGATGGAGAGAGAGGATTCTGCCCCTCTGCTCTGCTCTGTGAGACCTCTCCTGCAGGGCTGTGTCCAGCTCTGGAGCCCTCAGCACAGCAAGGACATGGAGCTGATGGAGAGGCTCCAGAGGCCACCAAGATGGTCAGGGGTCTGGAGCAGCTCTGCAGGAGGCCAGGCTGAGGGAAAGGCCTGCAGGGACAGGCCCAGGGGCAATGGTTTGGAATGAGAGCAGAGCAGATTGAGATTGGATGTGAGCAACAAGTTCTGCAGCAGGAGGCTGCTGGGACACTGCAGGAGGTTGCCCAGGGAGGTGGTTGAGGCTCCATGCCTGGAGCTGTTGAAGGTGAGGCTGGAGAAGGCTGTGAGCAGCCTGCTGCAGGGGAGGATGTCCCTGCTGAGTGCAGGGGGTTGGGCTGGATGACTTTTTGGGGCCCTTCCAACCCAAACCCTTCTATGAGAAACTGGAACAGCCATGAAATAGCAACTCAAAGGAGCCTCATCAGCAGGTACTGAAGTGCTTTCCCCCTCTGAAGACTTCCCCATGGGCTTTCACTCTCCTTACTCATGGAGTGTGCTGCTTTGGACACAGCCAGAGAGCAGAAAGGCAGCAAGATGAGATCTGATCCTGTGGAGGTTTCCTTTTAAGCAGAGAACCAATTGATGGCCTCAGGAGGGTTCAGAGGGAGACTCCATGGTGTCAGGTATGATGCCAGCTTCCACACTGGAACTGCAGGGGCAGATGAGCACCCACTCAGCTCCTCCAGAGCAGCTACCCATCACCAGAGACTGCCAGTTGCCAGTGAAAAAGGCAACAGGAAATGGCTTCACTGAACACTTAGAGCTTTCCCTCCTCTGCCTCCTCCCCACAGCTGCAAGGCTGTGGTGTGTGGAGCCAGAATGAAAGGTCACAGACCACTTCTCCTTCTGCAGAGAAAGGGGGAATGGTTTGTTTCCTCGAGTAAACACAAATCCCACAGCAGGCATTAAAGAGGTTGTGAGAGCCTGTGTGAAGAGAAGCCACGCTGCAGCAGGAGGCTGGGATGAGCAAAGCAGGCACAGGAAGGCAGTGCCAGGCCCTGCAGCAGGAGCTCTGCTCCCTCCCTCCCTCTCTCTCTCTCTCTCACTGCTGGGACAGCAGAAATTTTCCAGGAAGACAGAACCAAGCAAGCAGCATGTACAAGGAGTGCTGGCTGGGACCACTGCTGGGGCAGCAAGGTGCCCTGGGGCCACGAGGGCTGCATTCAGAGGAGTGTGGCCAGCAGAGCCAGGGAGCTTCTCCTCCCCCTCTGCTCTGCCTTAAGGGAGGAACCTAATGAGGTTCAACAGGGATGAGTGCAGAGTCCTGCCCCTGGGGACAAGAATAAACTGCAGCAGGACAGGCTGGGAGGGGAGCTGCTGGAGAGCAGCCCCCTGGAGAAGGACCTGGGAGTGCTGGGGGGCAGCAAGTTCTGCAGGGGACAGCAATGTGCCCTGGGGGCCAAGAAGGCCAAGGGGGTCCTGGGCTGCATTCAGAGGAGTGTGGCCAGCAGAGCCAGGGAGGTTCTCCTCCCCCTCTGCTCTGCCCTGCTAAGACATCACCTGGAATATTGCATCCAGCTCTGGGCTCCCCAGCTCAGGAGGGACAGGGATCTGCTGGAGAGAGTCCAAGGGAGGCTCCAAGGATGCTGCAGGGACTGCAGCACTGCCTGGGGAGGAGAGGCTGAGAGCCCTGGGGCTGTTCAGTCTGCAGAGGAGAAGACTGAGAGGGATCTGATCAATGTCTATCAATAGCTGAGGGCTGGGGGTCAGGAGGGAGGGGACAGGGACAGGCTCTGCTCAGTTGCATCCTGGGATAGGACAAGGGGCAATGGATATCAACTCCAGCACAGGAGGTTCCAGCTCAACATGAGGAGGAACTTCTGCCCTGTGAGGGTCCCAGAGCCCTGGAGCAGGCTGCCCAGAGAGGTTGTGGAGTCTCCTTCCCTGGAGCCTTCCCAGCCCTGTCTGGATGTGTTCCTGTGTGACCTGTGCTGGATTCTGTGCTCCTGCTCTGGCAGGGGGCTTGGACTGGAAGATCTCCAGAGGTCCCTTCCAGCCCCTAACCTCCTGTGAACCTGTGAAATGTGACTAACTTCCCCCACCCCATCCAAGGCTTGAGAGCTGCTGTCCATGCTGCCCTTTGTCACAGCCTCTCCAAACCAAGTGTCTGCAACCCAGAAGTTTAAAGCACAGCTTCACATGTGCTCAGCTGCCTCCCTGAAGGATTTCCTTCCCACTCCAGTGCCTGGCTTTCCTTTAGGTTTACACACAGCTGTCAGTTCAGCCTCCAGAAGCATACCCTGGTAAGCAGAACTGTGCTTCCATGGAGCTGCAAATCACACTGAGGAGGCAGCTCTCAGCAGCTGTGCAACAGGATCCACCTCCAGCCCCCAGCTGCTGAGAGCCCAGGGGTTCAGCTGCTGCCTAAGCATCCCCTTCCCTTTCTCCCCAGAGAGGGGACTGGTGGCAGTGGGGCAGCTGTGTGGCTCCTCACACAGCCCACCAAGCCCTAAGGCTCCCCAGGGCTGCAGCCCAGGCTGGCTCCCCAGAGGCTGTGTGGCACCCCAAGACAGCAGCACAGAGGGCTGTGAGCTTGCCAGGCACACAAAGCCTCAGCTCTGGCCCAGCACCAAAGGCACAGCTCCCTTCCAAAGTGGGATTCTTGCTATACTTGCCTTCACACAGCTTAACCTTCTCCTCAATAAACAGCAAGCCTTTGGCAAGGAGCTGGTTCTGCCAAGAGAGAAGAGAGAGGTGAGTTGGCCTTCCACCAAAGCAGAGCAGTGCTTCTGTCAGCCCTTCGCCACCCTGCATGCAGAGACCTGAAGATGAGTCAGGCCACAGCACCTTCCCCCAGCACCACCACCAGACCTGGGCTCACCAGGAGTGCTCTCCAGCTGTCACCTTGCCTCTGGCTCAGCCAGACAGGAGCACACCACAGGCAGGGCAGAGAACTGAAACACTCTGGCCAGAAGTGGGAAGAATGGATCTGGCCTGGGCCCCAGGGAGGGAGTCCAAACAATGAAATGGCTCTTCCCATGAGAGTGCAGCCCTGGAAGCTCTGCCTCAGCCCCAGGATGGAAGTGATCAAAGGCCAAATGCCACCACAACAGCTCCACTCTCCTGCTCCTTTGCACTAGCTCAGGGCTTGCACAACGAGCCAGCTCAGCTCCCTAGCCCTTCCTTCTCTTATCTCTTCTCTTTGCATGAGGCAGTTGTGGCTGCACTGAGAGCTGGAACATCTCAGCATGCAGTCTGCACCTGCAGGAGGGACACCAGGAGGGAGTCCTTTGAGAGAGCTATCACAGACCAGACAAGGCAAAGAGCCTCAGAGCCTCAGAGAATGGTTTAGGGTGCAAGGGGCCTCAAAGATCACAGAAGGGTTTGGGTTGGAAGGGACCTCCAGAGGCCATCCAGCCCAACCCCCTGCACTCAGCAGGGACATCCTCCCCTACAGCAGGCTGCTCACAGCCTTCTCCAGCCTCACCTTCAACAGCTCCAGGCATGGAGCCTCAACCACCTCCCTGGGCAACCTCCTGCAGTGTCCCAGCAGCCTCCTGCTGCAGAACTTGTTGCTCACATCCAATCTCAATCTGCTCTGCTCTCATTCCAAACCATTGCCCCTGGGCCTGTCCCTGCAGGCCTTTGCCAACAGTCCCTCTGCAGCCTTCTTGTAGCCCCCTTCAGGTCCTGGCAGGCTGCTCTTAGGGCTGCCTGCAGCCTTCTCTTCTCCAGGCTGAACACCCCCAGCTCCCTCAGCCTGGCCTCCAGGCAGAGCTGCTCCAACCCCCTGACCATCTTGGTGGCCTCCTCTGCAGCCTCTCCATCAGCTCCATGTCCTTGCTGTGCTGAGGGCTCCAGAGCTGGACACAGCCCTGCAGGAGAGGTCTCACAGAGCAGAGCAGAGGGGCAGAATCCTCTCTCTCCATCTCTGGCCACACTGCTTTGGATGCAGCCCAGGCTGCCCTTGGCCTTCTGTGCTGCCAGCTCACACTGCTGGCTCCTGTCAGGTGTTTGTGTGCAACTGGCAAGAACCTTGTAGAAAACAGTTGCCAGCTAGGTTTCAGTGATGCTTTTTCAGTTGCTGTGACCCAAGGGCACTGCCCAGCCCTTGGCCTGGTTGAACCTCATGCAACTGACCTGAGCTCGTGGATGCAGCCTGCCCACATCCCTCTGTAGAGCCTTCCTGTGCCCAGGCAGCTCAGCAGCCCCTCCCAGCCTCAGCTCTTCTGCAGGCCTCCTGAAGGATGCCCCTGGGGACCCAGGGAAAGCTGCTGTGGGGCTAGGAGGGATTAGCAGCCTCCTCAGCACCCAGTGCAGCTGCAGCTGCAAAGAGGTGGAAGGTGGCAGCTCAACTTCTCTCAAGTGCCTGTGCCCTTCAGACTCGCTTGCTCTGCCTTGATCTGGGCTTCCTTGCCAAGCAGAATGATTCCTCCTCTCCCCTCTGTGCTGCCTCTGGCAAGCAGGGAGAAAGCAGCCAAGTGAGACTTGTAATCTAGATAAGATCTGATAGAGAGCTGCACCCCAGGCTGCCTTTATTGGCTTGGACTGATGTGTCAGCAATCCCTGTGGGGCTTGGAGGTGAAAATGGAGCTGCCTGGCGCCATCCAAGAGGGCAATGGTCAGGCTGAATCCACTTCTAAGCCTGTGGCTGCAGCAGGAAAGCCAAGGAGGTTACACTTGCAGATGTCTTGAAGCTGGGGGGCAGGGGAAATGAAGTGTGCTGGCTGGATTGCTTGGTGGCTTTTCTGTTCTTTCTGAAGTGTCTCTGTGCCATGGGAAAAGGGAAAAACTGGAGAGGGAAATGAAAACATCTGCAGGAGCTTTGTGGGATGAGGCTGGCACCATTTATGCAGAGAATCAGAGAATCAACCAGGCTGGGAAAGACCTCAGAGATCATCCAGCCCACCCTGTCACCCAGCACCTCCTGACAACTGAACCATGGCTCCAAGGGCCTCAGCCAGGCTCTTCCTAAACACCTCCAGGGATGGGGACTCCACCACCTCCCTGGGCAGCACATCCCAATGGCCAATCTCTCTGGCTGGGAAGAACTTTCTCCTCACCTCGAGTCTAAACCTCCCCTGGCACAGCTTGAGACTGTGTCCTCTTGTTCTGGTGCTGGGTGCCTGGGAGAAGAGACCAACCCCCACCTGTCTAAAACCTCCCTTCAGGGAGTTGGAGAGAGCAAGAAGGTCTCTCCTGAGCCTCCTCTTCTGCAGGCTAAGCAACCCCAGCTCCCTCAGCCTCTCCTCCCAGGGCTGTGCTCCAGACCCCTCCCCAGCTTTCTTGCCCTTCTCTGGACACCTTCAAGTGTGTTGAT
Source organism: Dryobates pubescens (assembly GCF_014839835.1). Taxonomy (NCBI): domain Eukaryota; kingdom Metazoa; phylum Chordata; class Aves; order Piciformes; family Picidae; genus Dryobates; species Dryobates pubescens. The sequence continues at coordinate 936,061 of NC_071616.1, forward strand.
GTCCTTCTTAAACTGAGGGGCCCAGAACTGGACACAGGACTCAAGGTGTGGCCTAACCAGTGCTGAGCACAGGGCACAATGACCTCCCTGCTCCTGCTGGCCACACTGTTCCTGATGCAGGCCAGGATGCCATTGGCTGACTTGGCCACCTGGGCACACTGCAGGCTCATGTTCAGCCTCCTATCAACCAGTCCCCCCAGGTCCCTCTCTGCCTGGCTGCTCTCAGCCCCTCTGACCCCAGGCTGTAGCTCCAGTCTTGAGGATGAGGTGATGCCATCTGGTCAGCAGAGCACACTGCTGATAACATTTGTGGGAGCACTGGGAGAATCCTGACTGCAGGCTAATGATTAATCTGTCTCTCTTTAACAGGTAGAACTGTGCTGCCTGTGGAGTGCACAAAGCATTGTGCTGCCAGAGCTGTACAACAGAGCTCCCCCTCACCCTCTGAGAGCAGCAGCCATCAATAGCAGCCATCTATAAGCAAAGCAGCTGGAGAACTGCAGTGCTGAGGAAGCTTCTGTAAATGCATTCAGCCATGGATTTGTTCAGAGAATGCTTCGGGTCGGAAGGGACCTTAAAGATCCTCCAGTTCCAACCCCACTGCCATGGGCAGGGACACCTCCCACCACACCAGGTTGCTCCAGCCTGGCCTTGAACACCTCCAGGGAGGGGACATCCCCAGCCTCCCTGGGCAGCCTGTGCCAGAGCCTCCCCAGCCTCAGTGTCAAGAACTTCTGCCTCCTCTCCAGTCTCAGTCTGCTCTTCCTGAGCTTAAAGCCATCCCCTCTCGCCCTTGGCTCCTGTCTGCACATGGCCAGCTGTGTCCAGAGCAGTGACTTCAGCATGCTCCCTCAGGGCACAGGGCTGGTCAAGTCAGCTCTGATTCCCATGCTGAAGTTCCTAGGGTTGATTAATAGTGGAGTAGTGACAGTTGTTTGCAGCTTGATTGAACTGGAGAGGCACCAGAGGAGGCCACCAAGATGGTCAGGGGGGTGGAGAACCTCTCCTGCAAAGACAGGCTGAGGGAGCTGGGGGTGTTCAGCCTGGAGAAGGGAAGGCTGCAGGCAGCCCTAAGAGCAGCCTGCCAGGACCTGAAGGGGGCTACAAGAAGGCAGCAGAGGGACTGTTGGCAAAGGCCTGCAGGGACAGGCCCAGGGGCAATGGTTTGGAATGAGAGCAGAGCAGATTGAGATTGGATGTGAGCAACAAGTTCTGCAGCAGGAGGCTGCTGGGACACTGCAACAGGGAGGTGGTTGAGGCCCCATGCCTGGAGACATTCAAAGTCAGACTCTGGGTAGACTCTGGGTCAGGCCCTGGGTAGCCTGATCTAGTTGGAGGATGTCCCTGCTGAGTGCAGGGGGGGTTGGACTGGATGACCTTTGGGGTTCCCTTCCAATCTGATGCAATCTGTGAGCCTATGAACTGCATGGACAGGAAGACTTCTGCTAGAGCTAGGAAAGGTCAAAGTCTTGTGCCTTGGCTGGGTGGGTTAAGCAGTGCTGTTCTGTCCTGCCTGTTGACCTTAAAATGCTCTGCCCTTTACCATCTGCCTTGGTTAAAAGGAACCTAAGTGCTGTGTTATTTAAGAATAGAATAGAATAGACCAGATAGGAAGAGACCTTCAAGATCATTGAGTCCAACCCATCAACGAATCCAACACCACCCAAACAACTAACCCATGGCACCAAGCACCCCAGCAAGGCTCCTCCTGAACACCTCCAGGGATGGGGACTCCACTACCTCCCTGGGCAGCCCATTCCAATGGGCAATCACTCTCTCTGTGTAGAACTTCCTCCTAACCTCCAGCCTAAACCTCCCCTGGCACAGCTTGAGACTGTGTCCTCTTGTTCTGGTGCTGGGTGCCTGGGAGAAGAGACCAACCCCCACTTGGCTCCAACCTCCCTTCAGGGATTTGGAGAGAGCAAGAAGGTCTCCCCTGAGCCTCCTCTTCTCCAGGCTAAGCAACCCCAGCTCCCTCAGCCTCTCCTCACAGGGCTGTGCTCCAGACCCCTCCCCAGCTTTCTTGCCCTTCTCTGGACACCTTCAAGTCTCTCAATGTCCTTCTTAAACTGAGGAGCCCAGAACTGGACACAGGACTCAAGGTGTGGCCTAAGCAGTGCTGAGCACAGGGCACAATGACCTCCCTGCTCCTGCTGGCCACACTCTTCCTGATGCAGGCCAGGATGCCCTTGGCCTTCTTGGCCCCCTGGGCACACTGCTGGCTCATGTTCAGCTGCTGTCAACCACTACCCCTAGGTCCCTCTCTGCCTGGCTGCTCTCAGCCACTCTGCCCCCAGCCTGTAGCTCTGCCTGGGGTTGCTGTGGCCAATGTGCAGAACCTGGCACTTGGATGTGTTCAATCTCCTGCCCTTGGCCTCTGCCCAGCCTGGCAAGGTCCCTCTGCAGAGCCTCTCTACCCTCTAACAGATCAACTCCTGCCCCCAGCTTGCTGTCTTCTGCAAACTTGCTGATGACTGACTCCATCCCCTCCTCCATATCATCAATGAAGATGTTAAAGAGCACAGGGCCCAGCACTGCTCCCTGGGGCACACCACTGGTGCCTGGCTGCCAGCTGGCTGTGGCACCATTCACCACCACTCTCTGGGCTCAGCCTCCAGCCAGTTCCTCACCCAGCTCAGAGAGCTGCTGTCCCAGCCAGGGGCTGACAGCTTGGCCAGCAGTTTGCTGTGGGGGATGGTGTCCAAGGCCTTGCTGAAGTGCAGGCAGACTCCATCCACAGCCTGCCCCACATCCACCAGGCACTCACCTGGGCATGGAAGGAGCTCAGGTTGGTCAGGCAGGAGCTGCCCTTCCTAACTCCATGCTGGCTGGGCCTGAGCCCTTGGCCATCCTGCCAGTGCTGTGTGACTGCACTCTGGGTGACTGCTCCATCACCTTGCCTGGCACTGAGGGCAGGCTGCCAGGCCCTGCATTCCCTGGCTCCTCCAACCTGCTCTGCTTGTGGCTGGGCACCACGTTGGCAGCTTCCAGTCCTCTGGGAGCTCTCCAGTGAGCCAGGCCTGCTGAAGAATGATGGAGAGTGGCTTGCAGCTCATCTGGCAGCTCTCTCAGCACCCTAGGATGGAGCCCATCGGCTCCCATGGACTTGTGGGGATCCAAGTGGCTGAGGAAGCCTCTGGGGCAAGCGTCCAAGCCTCTGGGGCACAGACCCTGTGTTTCTGGGGTTGGAGTCTGGAAACAAACCCAGCAGGGCCAAATTACCTTCATTACAAGCCTGGCACTTAGTTCTTTCCACCTGGCAAGCACCACACAGGATTTAGGTGTTACTGTCAGGACTTGGCACTGGGGAGGTGGATGTGCACTCTTACAGGTGAAGCTCTGGGTGCAGATGAGCTTTGGCTGCAGACTGGGGGCTGTTTGAAAGCACCATCTCCAACTTACTTACATCTGGCTCATGTAAGACAAGACATGCAGCAAGACAGCTTCTGGTGGCCAGCTAACCCTGCCTGCCTTGACTGGGAGCTCAGACAGCATGACTGCAGCTCTGCTTCTCCTCTAATAGCAGAAGGCTCAGCAGAAGGGACCTCCAAGGGCCTCCATTTCAGCCTCCAGCTCACAGAACAACTGTGAGCAACAGGAGCAGCTTTGCTTGAAAACCCCCAGATTAGGATCCTCCACCTCTCTAATGGTTGTTTGTGTCAGGTTAGTTTGGTGGTGACACACAGCCTGCACAAATTAACATGGAAAGAACCTCTCTACAACACCAGCATCTGTGCTTTAAGGTGAAATGGTGCATTAAGTACCCTGGGGAGCAGAGAGTTTGTACTCAGCACTGATGAGGTCACCTCATCTGAAGGGCACAGCCACTTGAGAGAGGTTTAGCTGCACCTCCAGATGCTGGAAGGTGTCCAGAGAAGGGCAACAAAGCTGGGGAGGGGTCTGGAGCACAGCCCTGGGAGGAGAGGCTGAGGGAGCTGGGGTTGCTTAGCCTGCAGAAGAGGAGGCTCAGGGGAGACCTCATTGCCCTCTACAACTACCTGAAGGGAGGTTGTAGCCAGGTGGGGTTGGGCTCTTCTCCCAGGCACCCAGCACCAGAACAAGAGGACACAGTCTCAAGCTGTGCCAGGGGAGGTTTAGGCTGGAGGTGAGGACAAAGTTCTTCCCAGAGAGAGTCATTCACCATTGGGATGTGCTGCCCAGGGAGGTGGTGGAGTCCCCATCCCTGGAGGGGTTGAGGAAGGGCCTGGCTGAGGCCCTTGAAGCCATTGATCAGATGGTGCTGGGTGATAGGTTGGACTTGATGATCTCTGAGGTCTTTTCCAACCTGGTTAATTCTATTCTATTCTATGCCATGCTATGCCATGCTATGCTATGCCATGCTATGCTATGCTATGCTATTCACAGAACCAGAATCACAGAAACAGAAGGTTGGAAAAGAGCCTCAGGATCACCAAGTCCAACTGACAGCCCTACTCTACAAGGTTCACTCCTAAACCCTATACCCAGGCACTACATCCAAACAACCTTTGAATACATCCACTCTATCCTATCCTATCCTACCCTACCCTATCCTACCCTATCCTACCCTACCCTACCCTATCCTATCCTACCCTACCCTACCCTATCCTACCCTACCCTACCCTATCCTATCCTATCCTACCCTACCCTACCCTATCCTACCCTACCCTACCCTATCCTATCCTATCCTACCCTATCCTACCCTACCCTATCCTATCCTACCCTACCCTATCCTACCCTATCCTACCCTACCCTATCCTACCCTATCCTACCCTATCCTATCCCTACCCTATCCTATCCTACCCTATCCTATCCTATCCCTATCCTACCCTATCCTATCCCTACCCTACCCTATCCTACCCTATCCTATCCTATCCCTACCCTATCCTACCCTACCCTATCCTACCCTACCCTACCCTACCCTATCCTACCCTATCCTACCCTACCCTACCCTACCCTATCCTACCCTATCCCTACCCTATCCTATCCTACCCTATCCTACCCTATCCTATCCCTACCCTATCCTATCCTATCCTACCCTATCCTACCCTATCCTATCCTACCCTATCCTACTCTACCCTACCCTATCCTACCCTACCCTATCCTATCCTATCCCTATCCTACCCTATCCTACCCTATCCTATCCCTACCCTATCCTACCCTACCCTATCCTATCCCTACCCTATCCTACCCTATCCCTACCCTACCCTATCCTATCCCTACCCTACCCTATCCCTATCCTATCCTATCCCTATCCTACCCTACCCTATCCTATCCCTACCCTACCCTATCCCTATCCTATCCTATCCCTATCCTACCCTACCCTATCCTATCCCTACCCTACCCTACCCTATCCTATCCTACCCTATCCTATCCTACCCTACCCTATCCTATCCCTATCCTATCCTATCCTACCCTATCCTACCCTATCCTACCCTACCCTATCCTATCCCTATCCTACCCTATCCTACCCTATCCTATCCCTACCCTATCCTATCCCTACCCTATCCTATCCCTATCCTACCCTATCCTACCCTACCCTATCCTATCCCTACCCTATCCCTATCCTACCCTATCCTACCCTATCCTATCCCTACCCTATCCTACCCTACCCTATCCTATCCCTACCCTACCCTATCCCTATCCTATCCCTATCCTACCCTATCCTACCCTATCCTATCCCTACCCTACCCTATCCCTATCCTATCCCTATCCTACCCTACCCTACCCTATCCTATCCCTACCCTACCCTATCCCTATCCTATCCCTATCCTACCCTATCCTACCCTATCCTATCCCTACCCTATCCTACCCTACCCTATCCTATCCCTACCCTATCCTATCCCTATCCTACCCTATCCTACCCTACCCTATCCTATCCCTACCCTATCCTATCCCTATCCTATCCCTATCCTACCCTATCCTATCCTATCCCTACCCTACCCTATCCTATCCCTACCCTACCCTATCCCTATCCTATCCCTATCCTACCCTACCCTATCCTATCCCTACCCTACCCTACCCTATCCTATCCTACCCTACCCTATCCTATCCTATCCTATCCTACCCTATCCTATCCCTATCCTATCCTATCCTACCCTACCCTATCCTATCCTATCCTATCCTACCCTATCCTATCCCTATCCTATCCTATCCTACCCTACCCTATCCTACCCTACCCTATCCTACCCTATCCTATCCTACCCTATCCTATCCTACCCTACCCTATCCTATCCCTATCCTATCCTACCCTACCCTATCCTACCCTACCCTATCCTACCCTATCCCTATCCTATCCCAATCCTACCCTACCCTATCCTATCCCTACCCTACCCTATCCTATCCTATCCCTATCCTATCCTACCCTATCCTATCCTACCCTATCCTATCCCTATCCCTACCCTACCCTACCCTATCCTATCCCTATCCTATCCTACCCTATCCTATCCTACCCTATCCTATCCCTATCCCTACCCTACCCTATCCTATCCTATCCCTATCCTACCCTACCCTATCCTATCCTATCCTATCCCTATCCTATCCTACCCTATCCTATCCTACCCTACCCTATCCTATCCCTACCCTACCCTACCCTATCCCATCCCTACCCTACCCTACCCTATCCTTCACCTCTTTGCAGTTTAGATTTAGATTGGATGTGAGCAACAAGCTGCACCAGGAGGGTGCTGGCTGGACTCTGATCTGGAAGGTCCTCTCCAAACCAGTGCCCCTGTGGCTGTAGCCAAGGAGCCAGCAGAGCTGCAGCTGTGGGATAGCCTCACAGCCTGAGCCCCTGGCTCTGCACTGCTGAGCCCACTGCTCCCTGACCAGGACCTGACACCTCACACCAAGCTGTGCTTGAACCAGTAGCACCAGGACACCATGTCAGGTGAACCATGCACCTCTGCAGAGCTGATGCATGCAGGGCCTCAAAACAGGTGTCCCTGCTGCTGCTGCTGCTGCTGCTGCTGCCAGCCAGGGCTGGGTCCCTGCTGGGCTGCCAGGAACAGGGCTGAGCTGACTGGGGATGTTCTGTGTGGGAATGAAGCTGGGCAGCTGCCATGGAGCCTCTGGAGCTGCTCCATGAATGCTGAGTCCCAGAAAGTGCCAGCTGAAGCAGAAATCATTAGCAGACTGCATGAACATGGCTGCCCAGCCATGAGGAGGGAAATGCAACAATCAAGAGCAGCTTGACCCAGAAGAGGAACTCAGCCAAGTTCTGCAAGTCACACAAGTGTGAACCCTGTCTCCTTGTGCCCCTGGCTGCAGGCTTGAGACAGTGTCCAGAGAGCTGTTGCTGCCCTCAGCCAGCAACAGCCATCACAGAGTCACAGAACTGGCAGGGCTGGAAGGGACCCCAAGGCTCAGCCAGTCCCAAGCCCCTGCCATGGGCAGGGACACCTCACACCACAGCAGCTTGCTCACAGCCACCTCCAGCCTGGCTGCAAACACCTCCAGGCAGGAGGCTGCCACCACCTCCCTGGGCAGCCTGTGCCAGGCTCTCACCACCCTCATGGGCAACAACTTCTTCCTCACAGCCAATCTCCATCTCCCCACTTCTAGTTTTGCTCCATCCCCCCCAGTCCTATCCCTCCCTGACACCCCCAGAAGTCCCTCCCCAGCTTTCTTGGAGCCCCCTGCAGATCCTGGAAGGCCACAATGAGGTCTCCTGGGAGCCTTCTCCTCTCCAGCCTGCACAACCCCAACTCTCTCAGGCTGTCTCCAGAGCAGAGCAGCTCCAGCCCTCTGCTCCTCCTCCTGGCCCTGCTCTGGACACCTTCCAGCCCCTCCAGAGCCTTCCTGCACAGAGGCTCCAGAGCTGGCCCCAGAGCTCCAGCTGTGGTCTCAGCAGAGTGGAGCAGAGGGGCAGAATCCCCTCCCTGGCCCTGCTGGCCACACTTCTCTTGCTGCAGCCCAGGCTCTGCTTGGCTCCCTGGGCTGCAAGTGCTCCCTGCTGGCTCCTGCTGCACCCCCAAGGCCTTTCCTTCAGGGCTGCTCTCCAGCCAGTCCCTGCCCAGCCTGTATCAGTGCCTGGGATTGCCCTGCCCCAGCTGCAGGACCTTGCCCTTGCTCTTGTTGAACCTCATGAGGCTGTCATGGGCTCAGCTCTGCAGCCTGTCAAGCTCCCTCTGGATGGTTCCTTTCCCTCCAGCTGTCAGCTGCAGCACACAGCTTGGTGCCATTGTTGAACTTGCTTTGGGTGTGCTCAATGCCACTGTCCCTCACCCCAGTATCCTGCACAACTAGAAGTAGAAACCTGGTGCCAAGGAAAGAAATGCCACACACAGCAGGTGTCTGAGAGCAGGCAGGGAAAGGGATGGGGGAGCAGGAGATCCTTTCAGCTGCTGGGATGGCTTTACAAAGCAGTGGGGCAATGGAGTGTCAGGAGAGGTGCTGCCTAGGCTGGAGTCCCAGAATCACAGGGACGGAAGGGACCTCTGAGGATCAGCTAAATGCCAACCTCCCTGCTCCAGGACACTCAACCAGAGTAAGCTGGACAGGAACACCCCCAGGGGGTGTTTGGAATTTCTCCAGAGCAGGACACTCCACCACCCCTCTGGGCAGCCTGCTCCAGGCCTCTGGCACCCTCACAACAAACAAGTTGTTTTCTTTATGTTTAAGTGAAACCTCCTGGGTTCTGCTTTGTGCCCATTGCCCCTTGTCCTACCACCCAGCAAGGCAGGGCCCACAAGGACATGCAGCAGGGACTGAAACAAAAGGGCACAGTCTCAAAGCACACAGTCTCAATCTGTGCCAGGAGAGGTTCAGGCTGGATGTGAGGAAGAAGTTCTTCACAGGAAGAGAGATTGGCCACTGGGATGTGCTGCCCAGGCAGGTGGTGGAGTCCCCATCCCTGGAGGTGTTTAGGAAGAGCCTGGCTGAGGCCCTTGGTGCCATGGTTGAGTTGATCAGAGGGTGCTGGGGGAGAGCTTGAGCTGGATGATCTCTGAGGGCTTTTCTAACCTGGTTAATTCTCTCCTCTCCTCTCCTCTCCTCCCCTCCCCAGTGAAGGCAGGAGTGCACATTTTCCCCCCCAGCCACAGGAGCTCTGACCACAGCAGGTTTCACCAGTCCCACTCCTGCCTGCTCTAAAGAGAGAGGACAACAAGCAATCTTGGCAGGGCCTCAGGCTTGCCTCATTGCTGCTTCTTCCTTTTGTAGCTATCCAAATCCATGGAAGAATTCTCCCTAATGAGCTCAGCACAGCAGGTTGAACAGCCAGGAGGACAATGCTGCTGCCTCTGCTGATGACATCAGTCAGGTCACAGAGTGCTGAAGGGCACCAGCAAGGCTCCATGCACAGCTTTAACAACTAATTAAGCTGCAATAAATGGCCCTTGCAGTGCCAGCCTTGAGGACCTGGGTCTCTTAAGGCAGGCTGAGGAAGTGATTCAACAAGTTCATCAACTAGCCATGGGACAGCAGTGTGCCCCAGGCACCAAGAAGGCCAACAGCCTCCTGGGGTGCATTAAGCAGAGTGTGGGCAGCAGGTCAAGGGAGGTTCTCCTCCCCCTCTGTTCTGCCCTGCAGAGACCACATCTGGAGTACTGTGTCCAGTTCTGAGCTCCCCAGCTCCAGAGGGGCAGGGATCTACTGGAGAGAGTCCAACAAAGGCAAGAGGGATGATGAAGGGCCTGGAGCACCTGTGTGAGGAGGAAAGGCTGAGAGCCCTGGGGCCCTGGGGGGAAGAGAAGGCTGAGAGGGGATCTAATCAATGTCCATCAATACCTGAGGGGAGGGGGATAAGAAGAAGGGGCCAGGCTCTTTTCAGTGGTGTGCTGTGAGTGGACATGGGGCCCTAGATACAAAGGGGGAGCAGGAAATTCCACCTTACCATGAGGAGAAGTTTCCTTGGGAGGGTGCTGGAGGCCTGGAGCAGGCTGCCCAGAGAGGCTGTGGAGTCTCCTTCTGTGGCTGTGCTCCTGCCTGACCTGCCCCAGCTGACCCTGCTGTGGCAGGGAGATTGGAGCCCTAACATTCTGTGATGCTGCCACCTCACAAAGAGAGTTTAGAGTCAGTAAGCCTAAAGCAGGCAGCTCTGGCAAGGGCTGGGAGCAACAGCATGAGGGACTTGGAGCTAGAGGAGGGGAGCTGGAGACTGGAGAGGAGGAAGGAATTCTTGACAGTGAGGCTGGGGAGACTCTGGCACAGGCTGCCCAGGGAGGCTGTGGCTGTGCCCTGCCTGGAGGTGTCCAAGGCCAGGCTGGATGAGGCCCTGAGCAGCCTGTGCTGGTGGGAGGTGTCCCTGCCCAGGGCAGGGGGGTCAGAACTGGATGATCTGGATGGTCCCTTCTAACCCAACCCATTCTATTCTATGGTTCAGTGATTCTGTGACCCAGTTCAGTTGCTCTAATTGCTGTGAGGCTATCTGGCACTGCCTGGCTCCACATGGGAGCAGATCCCTCAGGGCCCACTGCAACCTACAAGAACAGCAAATTCGGTTCTCGTGGTGGCTTCTCAATTGCCTTTGACAGATGGAGGAGGAAGCTGCTGCCAAAAGAAGCCACTCCACTTCCCACCTTGCTGCCTCTCCCCCATCACCCCCCCATGTCAGAGGGGATGAGCACAAGTCAGCTGAAAACTTTGGGGCTGTCTCTCAAGGTTATTTGTGAGCCAAGTCAGCAGCCTGGTTCAGCTCTGCTCCTTTTGCTGCTGGCAGGATTGCCATAAGGGGCATCCACAGCCACACTGCAGGCACAGACAAATGAAATGAGGCTGTCAGCCTTTCTTTGGCACATGGGATGGTCTTTCTCCAAGCCATGACCCAAGGAATTTTGAGTGAAGACCTTCAGGAGGGAGGGGTACAGCAAGAAAAGTGTGGCCAGCAGGGCTGGGGAGGTTCTGCTCCCCCTCTGCTCTGCCCTGCTGAGACCACAGCTGCAATCCTGTGTCCAGCTCTGGGCTCCCCAGTTCCAGAGAGACAGAGACCTGCTGGGGAGAGTCCAAGGGAGAGCCAGGAGGATGATTAGGGGACCTGAGCATCTCCCCTGTGAAGAGAGGCTGAGAGCCCTGGGGCTGTTTAGTCTGGAGAGGAGAAGGCTGAGAGGGATCTGATCAATGTCTATCAGTATCACAGTCTCACAGTCTCACAGTATAACTAAGGCTGGAAGAGACCCCAAGGATCGTCAAGTCCAACCTGTCCCAAAAGACCTCACAACTAGACCATGGCACCAAGTGCCACATCCAATCCCCTCTTGAACACCTCCAGGGATGGGGACTCCACCACCTCCCTGGGCAGCACATCCCCATGGCGAACGACTCGCTCGGTGAAGAACTTTCTCCTCACTTGGAGTCTAAACTCGAAGCTGAGGGGTGGGGGGCAAGGGGAGGGGGCCAAGACCTTTTTGTTGGTGCACAGTAATAAGCCAAGGAACACCAGGTGCAAGCTTGAACAGAGAAGGTTTCAGCTCAACAGGAGCAGAAACTTCTTTACAGTGAGGGTGCTGGAGCCTGGAGCAGGCTGCCCAGAGAGGTTGTGGAGCCTCCTGCTCTGGAGCCTTTCCAACCCCACCTGGATGCCTTCCTGTGCAGACTGCCCTGGGTGCTGCTGCTCTGGCAGGGGGTTGGACTGGATGAGCTCTGGAGGTCCCTTCCAGCCTCTAATGTTCTGTGGTACTGTGCTAACTGCCATGTGCTGTCAGCCTGGAAGCTGCAGTGAGTCTGTGCCTTAGCTCACCAGGGGAAAGCAGAGCCCATTTCCTCCAGCTGCTTTTATCTCCCACTCTGTCTCATGGCTTGCCAGCACCAGGAGTTTGACTTCAGGCTATGTCTGATGGATGCCAGCTTATTCCTTTCATCACAGAGCAAAGAAAACCCCAGGAATTAAACCTGAGCCCCAGGGGCTTGGGTGGGAGCAGAGCAGCTGGAGGTGAAGCAGTAGCCCTGGGCTGAGCAGCGTGGCCCTGCCAGCAGGGTGAGGCAGCCCAGGCTCTGATACTGTGATACTGCTCCTGCTGCTGGGGAGCAGATTCTCCCCCAGGATGAGGTCAGGTGCCCTTGGCTTGCTCAGGATGCAACACAGACATCCAGCCTCCACCAGGCAGCAGGCTGACACCTAAGCAGTGACAGCCTCATAGAATCATTAAGGTCAGAAGAGCCCTCTGAGACCACTGAGCCCAGCCACCAGCCCAACACCCCCATGGCCCAAGTGCCATGGCCACAGGACTCCTGAATACCTCCAGGGGTAGGGGCTCCACCACCTCTCCAGGCAGCCTGTGCCAATCCTGACCACCCCTGCAGTGAAGGCATTTTCCCCAGTATCCAACCTAAACCTCCCCTGGTGAAACTTGAGGCCATCTCCTCTCTTCCCAGCACTTCCTGCTAGAGAGGAGAGACCAAGCCCCACTTCTCTCCAGCCTCCTCTCAGGGAGCTGTAGAGAGCAATGAGGTCTCTCCTCATCCTCCTCTCCTCCAGGCTGACCAACCCCAGCTCCCTCAGCTGCTCCTCCCCAGCCCTGCTCTCCAGACCCTTCCCCAGCTTTGCTGCCCCTCTCTGGCCCTGCTCCAGCTCCTCAATGTCCTTGGAGTGAGGAGCCCAAAACTGACCCCAGGACTCAAGGTGCTGCCTCACCACAGCTGAGCACAGGGGGACAATCCCTGCCCAGGTCCTGCCTGGCCACACCACTGCTGATCCAGGCCAGGCTGCTGGTGGCCTTCTTGGCCACCTGGGCACAGCCTGGCTCACCTTCAGCTGCTGTCAACCTGCACCCTCAGATCCTTTTCTGCTGAGTAGTTTCCAGCCAGGCAGCCCCAAGCCTGGAGCTCTCATGGGGTTGTTGGGACCCAAGTACAGGACCTTGGTGAACCTCATGCAGTTGGCCTCACAGTCTCACAGTCTCACAGTATCACCCAGGTTGGAAGAGACCCCAAGGATCATCAAGTCCAACCTGTCCCAACAGACCTCACAACTAGACCATGGCACCAAGTGCCACATCCAATCTCCCCTTGAACACCTCCAGGGATGGGGACTCCACCACCTCCCTGGGCAGCACATCCCAATGTCTAACAACTCTCTCAGTGAAGAACTTTCTCCTCACCTCCAGCCTAAACCTCCCCTGGCACAGCTTGAGACTGTGTCCTCTTGTTCTGGTGCTGGCTGCCTGGGAGAAGAGACCAACCCCCACCTGGCTACAACTTCCCTTCAGGGAGTTGCAGAGAGCAAGAAGGTCTCCCCTGAGCCTCCTCTTCTGCAGGCTAAGCAACCCCAGCTCCCTCAGCCTCTCCTCACAGGGCTGTGCTCCAGACCCCTCCCCAGCTTTGTTGCCCTTCTCTGGACACCTTCCAGCAGCTCAACCTCCTTCCTAAACTGAGGAGCCCAGAACTGGACACAGGACTCAAGGTGTGGCCTGAGCAGTGCTGAGCACAGGGCACAATGACCTCCCTGCTCCTGCTGGCCACACTGTTCCTGATGCAGGCCAGGATGCCCTTGGCCTTGGCCACCTGGGCACACTGCTGCCTCATGTTCAGCTGCTGTCAATCAGCACCCCCAGGTCCCTCTCAGCCACTCTGTCCCCAGCCTGTAGCTCTGCCTGGGGTTGTTGTGGCCAAAGTGCAGCCCCTGGCACTTGGACTTGTTGAATGCCATCCTGTTGGCCTCTGCCCATCTGTCCAGCCTGGCAAGGTCCCTCTGCAGAGCCTTTCTACCCTCTAACTGACCAACATCTGCTCCTAACTTGGTGTCATCTGCAAACTTGCTGATGACTGACTCCATCCCCTCCTCCAGATCATCAATCAAGATGTTAAAGAGGCTGGGGCCCAGCACTGATCCCTGGGGCACACCACTGGTGCCTGGCTGCCAGCTGGCTGTGGCACCATTCACCACCACTCTCTGGGCTCAGCCTCCAGCCAGTTCCTAACCCAGCACCTCACTGATCCAGGCTTCTGCAGAGTGTTTCTGCCTTTGAGCATGTGATGGGTTAGCGCCTTTCCCTGAAAACAAAGCTGGGTGGAGGGCTTGCGGGTACTTTACCCTCCCCTGCAGGGCGTTTTCCCCTAGGAAGCTGAGTCTGTTCCACTCCCCCCTCCCTGCCCAGCTAGGGTATAAAAAGCAGGACATCAGAGCTGTTGGGTCTCCTTTTGGCTCCTGCCTCTGCTGGATGAGAGCTGCTGCAGCTGCCCTCCTGCTCCTCAGCCACGTGGCCGGACCTGATCCTTCTCCCTGCTGCCTCCACACCTCCTCAGGAAAAGACTGGTTTTGTATTATTCTTTCTTGTCCCCTTTCCCATCCATCCTTGTTCCTTGCCCCTTGTGAACCTTTCCTGTTATTGTTATATATATATATATTGTTTAAAGAAAATTCTTCACCTCTCTACTTCCAAGCCGATTCCAGATTATTGTTTAGTGGATTTGCTCCTTACCCTTTTCTTTCTCCCCTCTCTGTTTTGGGGGGAGGAGGGGAAGTGGGGGAGAGATTCTCAGCCTTTCCCCTATCTGGGCTTTTAACTCCCAGCTAAGGCTCAAACCACCACAATTTTTGGCGCCCAACGTGGGGCTTGGAAATTAATCTTGCATTGGGAGAGAAATACTTTGTCTGAAAAAGGGACTGGAAGTAGAGATGGCAATTTTAAAGAACCTGATAGTCCAAGCCTTTGCATGGGTGTTTGGCTGGATCTTTTGGACCCACATCTACAAATTAATAACTTACCATGTGGTGTGCTTAATGACAGAGATGCTGCTCAACTGGATAAAAACTTTACCAATGAAGCTGGGCATGTACCTCTTGAATTCGTTGAATTTCACTGTCAGTGGTGACTTTTCTAACATAGGAAATTTTCCTGAAGCAGGCTATGAAGCCAATGGTGTAGATGAAAGTGCCTGTGATGGAAAATTGCTTTACATTGCAATATACTCCATATGCTTAAATGTAATCCTTATAGGGGCATTTGCTGTGACTGTGTTGGGTGGGGGACTAGCTAACCCATTAAGAGCTGTTTGGAGGGTGATAACACACTCCATTGCACTCTTTAACGACTGGGGGCGTGTCTGCTGTGGGCATTGTAAGCACTCTGTAAACGGAAAGAGGGAGGGGTCAGGTTGTAATGAGTGTGCCAGATCTCAGCCTGAGCCCCAGGCACAAGGGTTTGCCCCACCACCAGCAGCTCCACACTTAACCCCTGATGCTCCTGCCAATGCAGTCTCTCTAGCACCGGTCACCACACGCAGGAAAAGAAGCCAAAAATCATCGCCAAGCACAGATGGTGAGGAAGGAACCTCAGCAGGCCCCAGCACCTCACAGAACCCAGCGGTGGATGAAGATGAGTCAGACCAGGAAATAACTGTTACATCGCTGCCCAGAAAGGAACTAAGGCAAACTCGTCTGGACCACGCAAGGAGAGAGGGTGAGCCAATACTAAGCTGGGCCCTGAGATGCTGGGACGAGGGGGTGGACACAGTGGACCTGGATAAGAGGGAGGCGAAACTTTTAGGCTCCCTGACTCGTGATGCTGGTCTGGACAAAGAGTTAGCCAAACTTGATGGAATACACACTCTCTGGGCCCGGATACTTAATGCCATCAAGAGCCGGTACCGCTCAAGAGATGACCTGCCCTGGGCCCCAGTTAGATGGACAACTATGGAACAGGGCATTCGGTATCTGAGGTAGATGGCTGTGCTGGAAATAATTTATGGGGATGGCCAGCTCCCTTCAGACCCAGATGAGGTGCCCATGAGACGCCCCTTTGTAAAGAAACTCACCCAAGGTGCTCCTCAGAAATATGCTCACACATTAGGAGGGATACTCCTGACTGGACAGGATGGAAGTCCTAAAACTGTCTGTGAGTTTGCCAATGATTTAAGGGAATATGAGGACAGCGTAAATCAGAAACCCCTGATCTCAGCCATAGAAACTATGGCTAAAGACATTGTCAAAGAGATCAAGACCTCCATGTCTGAACTGAAAAAGGGGAGCGATGCCTCCTTTGCCCCTTCTCCCTCAGAATGGGTCCAGGTTTCAGCAATCAGGAACAGGTGACCTTCCCCTAGGAGATCACCCCAAGCCAGTCGGGGGATGTCAAGGGTGTCTGTGTGGAGGTTCCTCTGTGACCATGGAGAGGACATGGACACCTGGCATGGCCAACCCACCTCTGCCCTCTGGAACAGAGTGCGGGAACTGCAAGGTGGGCACCACGGGGATAACTCATCCAGGAGAAGGGCTGCCCCAGTTTCCCGGAGCGCTCCCTCTCGCTCAAGAGACCCTTCCCCTAGCAACACAGGACCCTGTGACAAGTGTGGACATCGCTGCCAGCATTAGAGGTGCCCTACCTCCAGCCAGGTGGAGGCCAGGGACAACAGAGTATACTGGGATGTATATGTGAAATGGCCTGGCACTTCAGAAGCCCTGAAGTACCGAGCTCTGGTGGACACAGGGGCCCAGTGCACCCTGATACCATCGAGGTACAAAGGGGCTGAGCCCATAAGCATTCAGGGAGTTACAGGGGGCTCACAAGACCTGACTATACTGCAAGCTGAGATAAGCCTGACCGGGAATGAATGGGGAAAGCACGACATAGTGACTGGTCCAGATGCACCTTGCATTCTTGGCATTGACTTTCTGCGGGAGGGATGCTTCAAGGACCCCAGGGGGCACAAGTGGGCGTTTGGGGTGGCAGCTGTGGAGACTGCAGGCAAAGAACAGCTGTCCACCATGCCCGAGCTGTCGGATGACCCCTCCGTAGTGGGCAGCCATAAGGTACAGGATTTGAAGTTACCTCTTGCTTCTCGCATAGTACATCGCAGGCAATACAGGACTAACAGAGACTCTCTGCACCCCATACACCAATTGATTCGACGACTGGAGAGCCAGGAGGTGATCAGCAAGGCTCACTCCCCCTTCAACAGCCCGATATGGCCAGTGCAGAAGGCAAATGGGGAATGGAGACTGACCGTGGACTACCGTGGCCTGAATGAAGTGACTCCTCCGATCAGCACTGCCGTGCCAGACATGCTGGAGCTGCAGTACGAGCTGGAATCGAAGGCGGCCAAGTGGTATGCCACAACTGACATTGCTAATGCCTTTTTCTCCATTCCCATTGCAGAAGAATGCAGGCCACAGTTTGCTTTCACATGGAGGGGAGTACAGTATCAATGGAATCGGTTGCCTCAGGGCTGGGTCCATAGCGCAACCATCTGCCATGAGGTGATACAGACTGCCTTAGAGAAAGGTGGAGCCCCTGAGCACCTGCAGTTCATCGATGACATCATTGTATGGGGTGAGACAGCAGAGGAAGTCTACCAGAAGGGTAAAAAGATAATTAGTATCCTGCTGGAGGCTGGCTTTGCCATCAAGAGAAGTAAGGTAAAAGGGCCTGCAAGGGAGATCCAGTTCCTGGGTGTTCAATGGCAGGATGGCCGTCGCCACATCCCTCAGGAGGTGGTGAACAGGGTAGCCACTATGGTGCAGCCCACGAACAAAAAGGAGACACAGTCCTTTTTGGGGCTTGTGGGCTTCTGGAAAACGCACATTCCCGGGTACAGCCAAATTGTGAAGCCTCTCTTCCATGTAACAAGAAAGAGAAATGATTTTGTGTGGGGACCTGAGCAGCAGGTGGCATTCGACCAGATCAAACGAGAGGTGGTCCATGCTATGGCTCTGGGACCTGTTCAGACTGGACCAGAGATCAAGAATGTGCTGTACACTGCAGCCGGTGAGAATGGTCCTACGTGGAGCTTGTGGCAGAAGGCCCCTGGTGAAGCCAGGGGCAGGCCCCTAGGTTTCTGGAGTAAGGGGTACAAAGGCTCCGAGGCCAACTACACCGCGACAGAGAAGGAAATCCTGGCTGCCTGTGAGGGTGTCCAGGCTGCCTCTGAGGTAATTGGGACTGAGTCGCCTCTATTTCTAGCTCCAAGACTTCCAGTCCTGACCTGGATGTTCAAAGGAAGAGGCTCAACCCCACACCATGCCACAGATGCTACCTGGAGTAAGTGGATGGCCCTGATAACTCAGCGAGCTCGGATGGGGAGCTTCGAACGCCCTGGCATAGTGGAAGTGATCACCAACTGGCCAGAGCGTGCTGACTTGGGAATGCCACCAGAGCAGACAGTGACCCGTGCTGAGGAGGCTCCCCCATACAATGATCTCCCTGATAATGAGAAGGGCTATGCTCTATTTACAGATGGGTCCTGCCGGCTTGTGGGCAGCAAGCGGAGATGGAAGGAAGCTGTCTGGAGCCCGACAAGGCAAGTGGCAGAAGCAAGGGATGGAGAAGGTGAATCCAGTCAGTATGCAGAGGTAAAAGCTGTCCAGCTGGCCCTGGATATAGCAGAACGAGAGAACTGGCCAGTGCTGTACCTCTACACTGACTCCTGGATGGTAGCCAATGCCTTGTGGGGGTGGCTGAAGGAATGGAGGAGGAATGGGTGGCAGAGAAAAGGGAAGCCTCTTTGGGCCGCTGACCTGTGGCAAGACATCGCTGCCCGCCTGGACAGGCTGCCAACCAAGGTACGGCACATCGATGCACACATCCCCAAGAGCAGAGCCACAGAGGAGCACCAGCACAACCACCAAGCAGACCTGGCTGCTAAAATCTCCCGAATAGACTTGGACTGGGAACACAAGGGCGAGCTGTTCTTAGCCTGCTGGGCCCAGGACACTTCTGGCCACCAAGGGAGAGATGCCACATACCGGTGGGCTAGGGACAGATCCGTGGACATCTCTATGGAGGCCATCTCACAGGTCATCCATGAGTGTGACATCTGTGCCGCCATCAAGCAGGCCAAGCGCATAAAGCCTCTGTGGTATGGGGGGAGATGGTCAAAATATAAGTACGGAGAGGCCTGGCAGATCGACTACATCACCCTGCCTCGGTCTCACAGCGGCAAGCAGTACGTACTGACCATGGTGGAGGCAAGTACAGGGTGGCTGGAAACCTACCCAGTACCTCATGCCACTGCTCGCAACACCATCCTGGGCCTAGAGAGACAGGTGCTGTGGAGACACGGCACCCCTGGAAGGATTGAGTCAGACAACGGAACCCACTTCAGGAACCATCTCATAAGGGACTGGGCAAAAGAACATGGGATTGAGTGGATCTACCACATCCCATACCATGCACCAGCTGCAGGGAAGGTCGAGCGCTACAATGGCTTGCTAAAGACCACCCTAAAAGCCATGGGGGGTGGAACCTTTAGGAACTGGGAAAAGCACCTAGCTCAAGCCACTTGGTTAGTGAACAGCAGAGGATCTGTGAACCAAGCTGGTCCTGCCCAGTCTGACCTGCTGCAAACAGTGGATGGAGATGGAGTTCCTGTGATTGCTGAGAAGAACCTGCTGGGGAAGTCAGTGTGGGTTTTCCCTGCTGCTGGTGGGGGCAAACCAACCCGAGGGGTGGTCTCAGCTGAGGGTCCTGGTCACACATACTGGGTTATGTTAGAAACTGGGGACATTCAGTGCATCCCACAGCGGAACGTGACTCTGGCTGAGAGGGGATGAACTCAGAGGGGGCAACACTCATCAATGTATCATAATCATTGTGTAAATAGTTATAAGTTGTTCTAAGTTTCCCCCTCCTAGCTTAATACTGGCCTAGCATCCAGGACTCGACGTACACACAGCACACCAACCCAGAGAGCTCCTGCATCATCTCACCTCACCTGTTCCTGATGTCCTTGCAGCATTGGACTATTCCTGATGTCCCTACAGCAGCGGACTGTTCCTGATGTTTTAATTTCCCTTTCAAGGACAGACTGATTCCTGATTCTTCTCCACATGCCTGCCCAGTTCAAGCACACCTACACTGACCATTGCCGGAGAGAGAGAGAGAGACTGCCCTGGGAGAGAGCAAGCCGGGATAGCAAGGAACTTGCGCCAAGGATTCAAATCCCACGTGTCAAGATTGCATGAAGGGGCTGTGGCAGGAGAGAGGAAGTGGAACAGAGGGGGTGGATTGTGATGGGTTAACGCCTTTCCCTGAAAACAAAGCTGGGTGGAGGGCTTGCGGGTACTTTACCCTCCCCTGCAGGGCGTTTTCCCCTAGGAAGCTGAGTCTGTTCCACTCCCCCCTCCCTGCCCAGCTAGGGTATAAAAAGCAGGACATCAGAGCTGTTGGGTCTCTTTTTGGCTCCTGCCTCTGCTGGATGAGAGCTGCTGCAGCTGCCCTCCTGCTCCTCAGCCACGTGGCCGGACCTGATCCTTCTCCCTGCTGCCTCCACACCTCCTCAGAGAAGGACTGGTTTTGTATTATTCTTTCTTGCCCCCCTCCCATCCATCCTTGTTCCTTGCCCCTTGTGAACCTTTCCTGTTATTGTTATATATATATATATTGTTTAAAGAAAATTCTTCACCTCTCTACTTCCAAGCCGATTCCAGATTATTGTTTAGTGGATTTGCTCCTTACCCTTTTCTTTCCCCCCTCTCTGTTTTGGGGGGAGGAGGGGAAGTGGGGGAGAGATTCTCAGCCTTTCCCCTATCTGGGCTTTTAACTCCCAGCTAAGTAAGGCTCAAACCACCACAGAGCAGATCAACACTGCCACTATGGAGGGTTCCCTCAGTCCCCCTGTGCAGATCCTTGGTACAGACATTAAACAAGGCTGGGCTCAGGAGGGAGCTCTGGGGAGCACCACTTGTGACCAGCTGCTCTGCTGCTAGGTTCATCAGCTCCCCCACCAAGATATCTAAGGAGCCTCAGCTAATGCCACTAGCTCCAGTGAGACTAGGACAGGCCTGAGGTTTCCACTCTGGAGGAGGAGAAGAGCACATCCAAGTGGCAGTGCTCAGCTGTGTCACTTGGCTCTGGAGCCCACCCCTGCCTCTTGCAGCCCATGCTGCATGTTCACAGGCAGGCCACAGCCACCCACCAGCACCTCACACCCCTCAAGGTCCTGCTCAGGCCCACGCTGGGTGAGGCTTGCAGCTGCAGGAAGCTGCCTCTGGACAAGGCTTAGTGGGGACCTGGCGGCACTGGGTCAATGATTGGACTTAAAGGTCCAGCCAAAAGGATTCTGGCATTCAATGAAGCTTGCTGCTCATCCCAGCCCTGTCCACCATGCCCATCACTCCAGCACCTGGGCACCTGACCCAGACCTTCCCAGTGCCCAGTCACCACATGCGCTCAGCCCAAGCTTGCACTGCCAGCTCTGAAGGCAGCTGGAGAGGCAGCAGGCTGCAGCTGCAGCCAAGCCCCTTGTGCTGTGAGCTGACAGCCTTCCTGCTGGGCTGCCCCCAGACCCCACTCATCATTAGCAAACACCACAGCACTCAGCACCAGCAGCTGCCTCTGCCCAGGAAGTAGAAGGTCTCAAGAAGCAAACCAGAATGAGCCCTGGGCCCAGTTTGCTTCCCCCTTGACAGCACAACAAGGGGGATTGTTTTTAAGCTGCCATGTCACACACACAGGAAAACAACAACACAACTCCTCTGTTTCCCCTTCCTGAGCACAGTGCACAGCAGCAGCAGCTGCTTCAGAAAGCTCTGAAATCCTCTCTCTCTGCTGCTCACAGGACAGCAAACCCTCTTGTTTCCAGCAGCCTCCTCCCTTTGTTTTCAGTCAACACCACACTGGTGCTGGTGGTGATGAAGCTCAGCAGCAGCCAGCAGTGAGCACTTGCAGCCCAGAGAGCCACCAGAGCCTGGGCTGCATTCTCAACCTCTGCTCCTCTCTGCTGAGACCATAGCTGCGGCTCTGGGGCCAGTTCTGGAGTGGAGACCCTATTATGAGAAGGCTCTGGAGGGGCTGGGAGGTGTCCAGAGAAGGGCCTCGAGGAGGAGCAGAGGGCTGGAGCTGCTCTGCTCTGGAGACAGCCTGAGAGAGTTGGGGTTGTGCAGGCTGGAGAGGAGAAGGCTCCCAGGAGACCTCATTGTGGCCTTCCAGGAGCTGCAGGGGGCTCCAGGAAAGCTGGGAAGGGACTTTTGAGGGTGTCAGGGAGGGATAGGACTGGGGGGGATGGAGCAAAACTAGAAGTGGGGAGATTGAGATTGGCTGTGAGGAAGAAGTTGTTGCCCATGAGGGTGGTGAGAGCCTGGCACAGGCTGCCCAGGGAGGTGGTGGCAGCCTCCTGCCTGGAGGTGTTTGCAGCCAGGCTGGAGGTGGCTGTGAGCAAGCTGCTGTGGTGTGAGGTGTCCCTGCCCATGGCAGGGGGTTGGGACTGGCTGAGCCTTGGGGTCCCTTCCAGCCCTGACAGTTCTGTGACTCTGTGATGCACTGAGTGAGTTCCAACACCAAAAGCCATTGGTGCTCTCCAAACCATGCAGCACACTTTGCTGTGGTGGCATCAGGAGCTTGCCCTAGCTGGGCAGTATCAGCAGCAGGCAATGCCAGCTGTTCCCAACTGGGAGCAATGAGGCCTTCCCCCACCCTGCAGCTTTCACTTCTTCCCAGGTTGCATTTAAATCCAGGGGGCTCCAAGGCAAACAGTAGCCAGGTTGACTTCCTGCTGCTAAGGAACTTCCTTCTCTTCCCTCCCTCCCCAAGCTGAAGGCCATTTGTCATCTCTTCCCCTTTGCTGGGCCCTGTGACAGAAAACCTGCTCCTGAGTTCCCTGCACTACAGAAAGAGGCTGAAGGACTATCAGGAGGTGTGCCACTTCCTCTCCAAATTTCAAGCAAGTTCCTCCTTGACCTTGGGCAGCCTCCCAGCAGCCTGCCAGCAGTGCTGAGGAAGAACATCCTTCATTGAGCACACCCCCCCAGGACTCTGAGGACTACTGAGACTACATGGCTCACATTACCAAAGCCCAGTGCCTCCAGCAGCTTCTGCAGAGAAACAACACCCAGTCAGAGTCACAGAATGGGTTGGCTTGGAAGGGACCTCCAGAGGGCATCCAGTCCAAGCCCTTGCACTCAGCAGGGACATCCTCCCCTACAGCAGGCTGCTCACAGCCTTCTCCAGCCTCACCTTCAACAGCTCCAGACATGGAGCCTCAACCACCTCCCTGGGCAACCTCCTGCAGGGTCCCAGCAGCCTCCTGCTGCAGAACTTGTTGCTCACATCCAATCTCAATCTGCTCTGCTCTCATTCCAAACCATTGCCCCTGGGCCTGTCCCTGCAGGCCTTTGCCAACAGTCCCTCTGCAGCCTTCTTGTAGCCCCTTCAGGTCCTGGCAGGCTGCTCTTAGGGCTGCCTGCAGCCTTCTCTTCTGCAGGCTGAACACCCCCAGCTCCCTCAGCCTGGCCTCCTGCAGAGCTGCTCCAGCCCCTGACCATCTTGGTGGCCTCTGGAGCCTCTCCATCAGCTCCATGTCCTTGCTGTGCTGAGGGCTCCAGAGCTGGACACAGCCCTGCAGGAGAGGTCTCACAGAGCAGAGCAGAGGGCAGAATCCTCTCTCTCCATCTCTGGCCACACTGCTTTGGATGCAGCCCAGGCTGCTCTTGGCCTTCTGTGCTGCCAGCTCACACTGCTGGCTCCTGTCCAGCTTCTCCCCCCCCAGCCCCCCAAGTCCTTCTCTGCAGGGCTGCTCTCAATCTCATCCTCCCCCAGCCTGGACTGATCTGGAGTGATCCCAGAGATCCTGTAAGGTACAGGACCTTGCACTTTGCCTTCTCAGCCAGCTCTCCAGCCTGGCCAGGTGCCTCTGGATGCCTCCATCCTGCCCTTCAGACTGAGCAACCACAGCACTCAGCTTGGTGTCACCTGCAGCCCTGGCCTGCTGAGGGGGCCTCAGTCTCACTCTCTGTGGCACTGATGAAGCTATTGAACAGCCCTGCTCCCAGTGCACCCCCTGAGGGGCACAAGATGCAGCTGGTTGGCTATGTGCAGGTCAAGAGAGCTCCTCAATATTTTTTGCCATTTTTTCCAAGTAGGTCAAGAAGCTGAAGAGAGGAACCCTGCAAAGAAAGTGAGCAAATCATGGAATACCTGGAAGTAATCTGTGATGAAGGCTCCCAGCTCACTCTTCAGC
Source organism: Dryobates pubescens (assembly GCF_014839835.1). Classification (NCBI taxonomy): domain Eukaryota; kingdom Metazoa; phylum Chordata; class Aves; order Piciformes; family Picidae; genus Dryobates; species Dryobates pubescens. Next base: position 959,869 of record NC_071616.1, read on the forward strand.
AGCCGTCTGTAGACAGAAGGAAGGCAGCCATGAAGTTACAGCTGGTGCTGGTCACTGCTTACAGCCACAGTCACACCCTGCTGCCCACCACACCACACCCCCTGGGCCACTTGGCCACTCTCACCACACCTACACTGCCTTCACCTTTAGGGAAGCACTTTGGAAGTGCCCCCAGAGGCTGCTCTCAGTCGATGACTGAAGGGCAACAGTGCAAGGCTCCTGAAGCTGCCATGGAGCAGGAGAGAGGCTCTCTGGTTAGGAAGCACACAGCTGGGAGCAGCAGAAAGCAAAGCACAGCAAAACCAAGCCAACAGGGAAAACCAGCCTGCCATTTACCCCCTGAAGGCACAGAAAGCTGGGGAGAGGACTGCAAGTTCTCAGCTGGCCTTTTCCTTCTTGTTTAACCCAGTCCCCACTGCTTTGCCTGGCAACAGCCTGTCTCCCCAAGGCTGCACTTCCTGTGCTCCTGGGAGGAGAAGGTGAGAGGAGAATGAGAGGAGCAACACATCACAGCCACCTCAGCTCCCTAGCCCTTCCTTCTCTTATCTCTTCTCTTTGCATGAGGCAGTTGTGGCTGCACTGAGAGCTGGAACATCTCAGCATGCAGTCTGCACCTGCAGGAGGGACACCAGGAGGGAGTCCTTTGAGAGAGCTATCACAGACCAGACAAGGCAAAGAGACTCAGAGCCTCAGAGAATGGTTTAGGGTGCAAGGGGCCTCAAAGATCACAGAAGGGTTTGGGTTGGAAGGGACCTCCAGAGGTCATCCAGCCCAACCCCCTGCACTCAGCAGGGACATCCTCCCCTACAGCAGGCTGCTCACAGCCTTCTCCAGCCTCACCTTCAACAGCTCCAGGCATGGAGCCTCAACCACCTCCCTGGGCAACCTCCTGCAGTGTCCCAGCAGCCTCCTGCTGCAGAACTTGTTGCTCACATCCAATCTCAATCTGCTCTGCTCTCATTCCAAACCATTGCCCCTGGGCCTGTCCCTGCAGGCCTCTGAAGCAAAGAAAGAAGCAGAAGCTGTGCCTTGCCCCAGACTGCCACCAGCACCACCACAACATTCAGAAGCAGTCACCTTCTTCCAGACAGCTCTACTAGAAATGTCATCAGAGGTCTCTGAGATCCATGCAGGAAGCCACTCTAACAAATACATTTCACCCTCCCTAGAGGTGTTTGCAAGAAGCAGAGATGTGGTGCTGAGGGCCATGGGTCAGCACCAGCTTGGGTAGAGTTAGAGAGTGGCTGGACAGGATGAGTCCTTGATTCAGAGAATAACAGAATGGGTTGGGTTGGGTTAGGCTGGAAGGGACCTCAAAGATCATCCAGTTCCAGGCCCCTGCCATGGGCAGGGACACCTCCCACCAGACCAGGCAGCTCAAGGTCTCATCCAGCCTGGCCTCTCCTCCAGGGAGGGGGCATGCACAACCACCCTGTGCAGCCTGGGGAGTACTGCCATCCTCTCTCTGTTCATCTCAAAGCAAAGCCCTCTGGTCTTCAGCAGCTGCTGAGCTGGAGAGTGCTGGAGGCCTGGAGCAGGCTGCCCAGAGAGGCTGTGGAGTCTCCTTCTGTGGCTGTGCTCCTGCCTGACCTGCCCCAGCTGACCCTGCTGTGGCAGGGAGATTGGAGCCCTAACATTCTGTGATGCTGCCACCTCACAAAGAGAGTTTAGAGTCAGTAAGCCTAAAGCAGGCAGCTCTGGCAAGGGCTGGGAGCAACAGCATGAGGGACTTGGAGCTAGAGGAGGGGAGCTGGAGACTGGAGAGGAGGAAGGAATTCTTGACAGTGAGGCTGGGGAGACTCTGGCACAGGCTGCCCAGGGAGGCTGTGGCTGTGCCCTGCCTGGAGGTGTCCAAGGCCAGGCTGGATGAGGCCTTGAGCAGCCTGTGCTGCTTGCATTTTGTTGTTAATCAGCATTCTGCTGAACAAGTTCCAACACTGAAAGCCACCCTGGAGAGAAGCCAAGGCAAGGGTCTCCTCCTAATCACAGCCAGACCACCTCCTGCCCCCTGAGGTCCCATGTCCCAGCAGCACACATGGTGAATGACTCTCACATCCCAATGGTGAATGACTCTCTCTGGGAAGAACTTTCTCCTCACCTTGAGTCTAAACCTCCCCTGGCACAGCCTAAGACTGTGTCCTCTTGTTCTGGTGCTGGGTGCCTGGGAGAAGAGACCAACCCCCACCTGGCTACAACCTCCCTGCAGGGAGTTGTAGAGAGCAAGAAGGTCTCCCCTGAGCCTCCTCTTCTCCAGGCTAAGCAACCCCAGCTCCCTCAGCCTCTCCTCACAGGGCTGTGCTCCAGACCCCTCCCCAGCCTTGTTGCCCTTCTCTGGACACCTTCAAGTCTCTCAATGTCCTTCTTAAACTGAGGAGCCCAGAACTGGACACAGGACTCAAGGTATGGCCTAAGCAGTGCTGAGCACAGGGCACAATGACCTCCCTGCTCCTGCTGGCCACACTCTTCCTGCTGAAGGCCAGGATGCCCTTGGCCTTCATGGCCCCCTGGGCACACTGCTGGCTCATGTTCAGCTGCTGTCAACCACTACCCCCAGGTCCCTCTCTGCCTGGCTGCTCTCAGCCACTCTGACCCCAGCCTGTAGCACTGCCTGGGGTTGCTGTGGCCAATGTGCAGCCCCTGGCACTTGGATGTGTTCAATCTCCTGCCCTTGGCCTCTGCCCATCTGTGCAGCCTGGCAAGGTCCCTCTGCAGAGCTCTCCTACCCTCAACTCCTGCCCCCAGCTTGCTGTCAGCTGCACATTTACTGCTGATGGACTCCATCCCCTCCTCCAGATCATCAATCAAGATATTGAACAGGCTGGGGCCCAGCACTGATCCCTGGGGCACACCACTGGTGCCTGGCTGCCAGCTGGCTGTGGCACCATTCACCACCACTCTCTGGGCTCAGCCTCCAGCCAGTTCCTAACCCAGCTCAGAGAGCTGCTGTCCCAGCCAGGGGCTGACAGCTTGGCCAGGAGTTTACTGTGGGGGATGGTGTCCAAGGCCTTGCTGAAGCCCAGGCAGACTCCATCCACAGCCTGCCCCACATCCACCAGGCAGTCACTGGGCATGGAAGGAGCTCAGGTTGGTCAGGCAGGAGCTGCCCTTCCTAACTCCATGCTGGCTGGGCCTGAGCCCTTGGCCATCCTGCCAGTGCTGTGTGACTGCACTCAGGATGACTGCTCCATCACCTTGCCTGGCACTGAGGGCAGGCTGCCAGGGCTGTAAGAGCTGAGTGGAGAGCTACAAACAAGGAAGATGCAGCAGAGGAGCTGGCTGGCTGCAGGCTCTGGTGTGCATGTAGGGGCAGGCTGGAGCTCCACCTGGAGCACACAGAGCCAGTGCTGTGTTGGGAGCTCCTGCAAGGGGCAAGTGTGAGGCTGCAGGTGTGCACACATACACACATGCAGATGCATGTGCCCTGATCCTTGGATGGGCAGGAATGAGCTACTGGCATGTTGAAGTGGCCTATTTAGAGACTGACATTTGGAAGTGAAACCAATGCCCAGGGCACCTGTGGCCACATAAATCATGTCTCTCAAGGTGAGTGGCTCCAAGTGCTGCCTGCCAGTGCCACTCTGAAGAAGATGGCATTTGCCCTCCCACCACCACCAGCACTGCTTACAAGCAGGGACACAGCTCACAAAGAATTCTCTGTCCCATCACCCAGCTCACCACAGGCTCACAGGATGCTTGGGGCTGGAAGGGACCTCTGGAGATCGAGTCCAAGCCCCCCTCCAGAGCAGGAGCAGAGGATCCAGCACAGGGCACACAGGAACACATCCAGACAGGGCTGGAAAGGCTCCAGAGAAGGAGACTCCACAACCCCTCTGGGCAGCCTGCTCCAGGGCTCTGGGAGCCTCACAGGGCAGAAGTTCCTCCTCATGCTGAGCTGGAACCTCCTGTGCTGGAGTTGATATCCATTGCCCCTTGTCCTCTCCCAGGGTGCAGCTGAGCAGAGCCTGTCCCTGTCCCCTCCCTCCTGACCCCCAGCCCTCAGCTATTGATAGACATTGATCAGATCCCTCTCAGCCTTCTCTCCTCCAGACTGAACAGCCCCAGGTCTCTCAGCCTCTCCTCCCCAGGCAGTGCTGCAGTCCCTGCAGCATCCTTGGAGCCTCCCTTGGACTCTCCCCAGCAGATCCCTGTCCCTCCTGAGCTGGGGAGCCCAGAGCTGGATGCAATATTCCAGGTGAAGTCTCCCCAGGGCAGAGCAGAGGGGGAGGAGAACCTCCCTGGCTCTGCTGGCCACACTCCTCTGAATGCAGCTCAGGACCCCCTTGGCCTTCTTGGCCCCCAGGGCACATTGCTGTCCCCTGCAGAACTTGCTGCCCCCCAGCACTCCCAGGTCCTTCTCCAGGGGGCTGCTCTCCAGCTGATCCCCTCCCAGCCTGTCCTGCTGCAGTTTATTCTTCCTCTCCAGATGAAGATCTCTGCTACTCTAGATCCACCAACAGGAAGAGAGCATGGGCCAGCCCCTGGGGTCAAGCCCAGGCAACACAGCTAATTCTGCCTGGCATGTTGGCAGTCACTGTGCTGGGCTGGTCCCCAGGCCTGCAGCAGGTGGTGGGTAAGGGACTTCCCAAGTCTCACAGCATTGGCTTTCCTTCTTGTGTACAGAAAACTCAGCCCATGGAAAAATACCACTGCTCCAGCAGCAGCAGAGAGCACTTTTGATTGGAAGGAGCCTTTAAAGGCCATCCAGTCCACCCCCCTGCAGTGAAGAGGGGTATGTGCAGCCAGAGCAGGTTATTCAGGGTCCCATCCAACCTGGAGTGTCTCCAGAGATGGGCCTTCTGCCTCCCTCACTGCAAACAACATTCTCCCTTCTCTCCTGCCCCACTCTCCCTCTTGTAGTTTCAACCCCCCACCCCCTTGTTGTGTCCAACAGGTCCTGCCCAAAACTCTGCTCCTATGTTTCTTATTGCCCCCCCAACTCAGAACTGAAAATCCACAATAGGCTCCCCCCAGAGCCTCCCCCTGAGCACACAAATACCCTCACAGCACAGACACTGCCCTCAGCTGCTCTCCAAAGCAATTCTGCTGAACTTTCACCTTTCAGAGCAGGCCAAACAGGGCAGGCTCCTGCCCTGCAAGCTGCTTGGATGTGGAAAGTAGGGGAAGGGGTGGCTCTGCTTTGGACATGCTTAGCTCTGACTGCTATTGCAGTCTTGGCACACAAGACAAATGCAGCAGGGCTGGGGGGAGTGTGTTAAAGGAGAAGCAGAGACCCATGTGACTGTGTTCATGAGGAATGAGGATGGATGGGCTGTCCAGCAACAGGGCAAGGGACACACACTGGAACACAGAGGGGCCAGGAAAACAGCAGGAGAAAGTTCTTCACTGTGAGGGTGACAGAGCCCTGGAGGGGGCTGCCCAGAGAGGTTGTGGAGTCTCCTCCTCCAGAGACATTCAAACACCACCTGGATGTGTTCCTGTGGGACCTGCCCTGGGTGAGCCTGCTCTGGCAGCAGGGGCTGGACTGGAGGGGTCCCTTCCAGCCCCAGCAGTCTGTGATTCTGTGATGCACTGGGAAAGAAAGGGAGGAGACCTACAACAGCTCCCTCAGCAGCACTGAGAAACAAGGTGGGAACAAACTGTTCTCTCTCTACTCTGCAGCCCCATCTGCTGCTAACCAAACTTTCCACACAATCAGGAATGGAATGGAATGGAATGGAATGGAATGGAATGGAATGGAATGGAATGGAATGGAATGGAATGGAATGGAATGGAATGGAATGGAATGGAATAGGATAGAATAGAACAGAATTAACCAGGTTGGAAAAGATCTTTGAGCTCATCCAGTCCAACCTCTCACCCAGCACCATCTGATCAACTCAACCATGGCACCAAGGGCCTCAGCCAGGCTCTTCCTAAACACCTCCAGGGATGGGGACTCCACCACCTCCCTGGGCAGCACATCCCAGTGGCCAATCTCTCTGTCTGGGAAAAACTTTCTCCTCACCTCCAGCCTAAACCTCCCCTGGCACAGCTTGAGACTGTGTCCTCTTGTTCTGGTGCTGCTTGCCTGGGAGAAGAGACCAACCCCCACCTGGCTACAACCTCCCTGCAGGGAGCTGGAGAGAGCAAGAAGGTCTCCCCTGAGCCTCCTCTTCTGCAGGCTAAGCAACCCCAGCTCCCTCAGCCTCTCCTCCCAGGGCTGTGCTCCAGACCCCTCCCCAGCCTTGTTGCCCTTCTCTGGACACCTTCAAGTCTCTCAATGTCCTTCTTAAACTGAGGGGCCCAGAACTGGACACAGGACTCAAGGTGTGGCCTGAGCAGTGCTGAGCACAGGGCACAATGACCTCCCTGCTCCTGCTGGCCACACTCTTCCTGATGCAGGCCAGGATGCCCTTGGCCTTCTTGGCCCCCTGGGCACACTGCAGGCTCATGTTCAGCCTCCTATCACCCAGTACCCTCAGGTCCCTTTCTGCCTGGCTGCTCTCAGCCACTCTGACCCCAGCCTGAAACCACAGCTGAGCATGAGACAACACCAAAAGTACTCCCAGTCACCACTAGCACTGGTGTTAGAAAATGTTTCTGAGGCTTTTTAGGGCTTTTTGTCTTTGGGATTGGTATTTTCAGGCCCTGCCCTGCAGCTGTCAGATGAGGATGAAGCTCTTCAAGGCAGTGCTGCATCTTGCTTTCGCTTTAAGCCCTCCAGAGTTCTGAGAAGCACAAACTTAGCCAGCCTGAAACCTCAAAGCTGTGCTTAACACAACTGTGAGCCCTTGCTCCTCCCACCCAAGTCCCACCAGCACCTAAGTGTGGTTCTGGGCAGGGGAAGAGGAACAGAGGCAAGCAAACCCCCAGCGAGCAGCAGGCCGGCCCCTGCTGCCTGCATCTCAGCAACCCACCTGATGTTCTCGTTGAGGGTGTAAAGTTCGTTGCTCTGCAGGCCTCCCCCTTTGAACACATTGATCACTGCTGTCTGAACACTGCCAAAAACAAAGCCAGAGATCAGACATTGCAGCACCCAGCAAGCACAGCCACCAGGGGGGCGGAGAGGCTGACTGCACTTCAGCCCTTCCACGCCGCAGTTTCTGCCCCTGGGAATCATCCCCTCCCCTCATCCACCCACATCTGCCACGGGAGGCAGAGCAGAAGCAGCCTGAGGCAGTGCCCAGCGAGGGAAAGCTGTTGCAGGGGCTCTGGGTGCATACAGCACACTCACAGCAGGTAGGTCTTCAACACCGGTGCTCAGGGGACCTCTGCTGCGGTGCTGGAGGCAGATTTGGGGCAGCAGCTGCCAAGCACACCGCATTGCACCGCATCTGGTGGTGCTGCCAGGAGCCACCTAAGCTGCAGCCTCTGGCAGGATGCTGGAAGATGTTCTGCAGCCAGCACCACCTCAGTCAGCCTCAACTTCAAGCCTTGCTGATGCTTGTAAGGTGCTGTCAGAGGATCTTCTAAATCACACTCTGCTCACCATCAGAGAGGAAGTCACGAAGTGGCAGCACACAATCTGCCTGAGCAGGTCTGAAGGCTTGCCTTGGTTAATAACAGGAGGCATTCCCTTCTTTCCTCTGAGGCTGCTGGGGCCCTGGAGCAGGCTGCCCAGAGAGGTTGTGGAGCCTCCTTCTCTGGAGACATTCCAGACATTGTGACCCTGGGCAAGCTGCTGTGGGTGCCCCTGCTGGAGCAGATGATGTGCAGAGGTCCCCTCCAGGCCTCACCACGCTGGGATTCTGTGAGTCCCTTTTGTGAGCCAGTTATGGCACCTGCACACCTCATGGGCCACAGAGCCCTGATGCTCTTGCAGAGCCACTTTTGTGTCTCATCACTCAGCTGAGCTGGGTCAGTGAGGAAGGGGAGGCTGCAGAGTGCAGAGCTGGTGCAGGGCAGCAGGGAGGAGGCTGGACACAGCCACGTTTTGGCAGCAGCAGGCCAGCAGATCAGATTAGGACACCTCACTGTCGTCGTCTCTCCTGTGGCCACTGCCACATGACATCACTGCAGGCAGAGTTTGCCTGGCAATAGGAAATGCTGGTAGAAGCCACAAGCTCAGCAGTCATCAGAGGAACCTGCATGTGGTAAAAGCTTTGTGATATGCAAGGAAATGCCAGCCAGGCAGTAAGAAGCAGGCCTTGGGTAGGGCATGAGGAATGTGTTTTCCTAAATCACAGAATCACAGCCTGTTAGGGCCCGGAAGGGACCTGGAAAACTCATCCAGTCCAACCCCCCTGCCACAGCAGGATCATCCCCTAGAGCAGGTCACACAGGAGCACATCCAGCTGGGGTTTAAATATCTCCAGAGAGGGAGACTCCACAACCCCCCTGGGCAGCCTGCTCCAGGCCTCTGTCACCCTCACAGGGAAAAAATTCTCCCTCCTGTTTCCATGGCACTTCCTCTGCCTCAGCTTCCACCACTGCCCCTTGTGCTGGCATTGGGCATCCCCCAGCAGAGCCTGGCTCCAGCCTCCGGGCACTGCCTCTGCACAGCTTTAGCAACAGCAAGGAGCTCACTCTCAGGCTCTCCCTCTCTGAGCCGGAGAGCCCCAGCTGCCTCAGGCTCTCCCTCGAGCCCCAGCTGCCTCAGGCTCTCCCTCGAGCCCCAGCTGCCTCAGGCTCTCCCTCGAGCCCCAGCTGCCTCAGGCTCTCCCTCGAGCCCCAGCTGCCTCAGGCTCTCCCTCGAGCCCCAGCTGCCTCAGGCTCTCCCTCGAGCCCCAGCTGCCTCAGGCTCTCCCTCGAGCCCCAGCTGCCTCAGGCTCTCCCTCGAGCCCCAGCTGCCTCAGGCTCTCCCTCTCCCAGCTGCCTCAGGCTCTCCCTCGAGCCCCAGCTGCCTCAGGCTCTCCCTCTCCCAGCTGCCTCAGGCTCTCCCTCGAGCCCCAGCTGCCTCAGGCTCTCCCTTGAGCCCCAGCTGCCTCAGGCTCTCCCTCGAGCCCCAGCTGCAGAGCCCCAGCTGCCTCAGGCTCTCCCTCGAGCCCCAGCTGCCTCAGGCTCTCCCTCGAGCCCCAGCTGCCTCAGGCTCTCCCTCTCCCAGCTGCCTCAGGCTCTCCCTCGAGCCCCAGCTGCCTCAGGCTCTCCCTCTCCCCGCTGCCTCAGGCTCTCCCTCGAGCCCCAGCTGCCTCAGGCTCTCCCTTGAGCCCCAGCTGCCTCAGGCTCTCCCTCGAGCCCCAGCTGCCTCAGGCTCTCCCTCGAGCCCCAGCTGCAGAGCCCCAGCTGCCTCAGGCTCTCCCTCTCCCAGCTGCCTCAGGCTCTCCCTCTCCCAGCTGCCTCAGGCTCTCCCTCGAGCCCCAGCTGCCTCAGGCTCTCCCTCGAGCCCCAGCTGCAGAGCCCCAGCTGCCTCAGGCTCTCCCTCTCCCAGCTGCCTCAGGCTCTCCCTCGAGCCCCAGCTGCCTCAGGCTCTCCCTCTCCCAGCTGCAGAGCCCCAGCTGCCTCAGGCTCTCCCTCTCCCAGCTGCAGAGCCCCAGCTGCCTCAGGCTCTCCCTCTCCCAGCTGCCTCAGGCTCTCCCTCGAGCCCCAGCTGCCTCAGGCTCTCCCTCTCCCAGCTGCAGAGCCCCAGCTGCCTCAGGCTCTCCCTCTCCCAGCTGCAGAGCCCCAGCTGCCTCAGGCTCTCCCTCTCCCAGCTGCCTCAGGCTCTCCCTCGAGCCCCAGCTGCCTCAGGCTCTCCCTCGAGCCCCAGCTGCAGAGCCCCAGCTGCCTCAGGCTCTCCCTCTCCCAGCTGCCTCAGGCTCTCCCTCGAGCCCCAGCTGCCTCAGGCTCTCCCTCTCCCAGCTGCCTCAGGCTCTCCCTCGAGCCCCAGCTGCCTCAGGCTCTCCCTCGAGCCCCAGCTGCCTCAGGCTCTCCCTCGAGCCCCAGCTGCAGAGCCCCAGCTGCCTCAGGCTCTCCCTCGAGCCCCAGCTGCCTCAGGCTCTCCCTCTCCCAGCTGCCTCAGGCTCTCCCTCGAGCCCCAGCTGCCTCAGGCTCTCCCTCGAGCCCCAGCTGCCTCAGGCTCTCCCTCGAGCCCCAGCTGCAGAGCCCCAGCTGCCTCAGGCTCTCCCTCTCCCAGCTGCCTCACGCTCTCCCTCTCCCAGCTGCCTGAGGCTGTCCTGCTGAGGAAGGCTGGCGCTGCTCACCTGTTCCAGGCGGAGCTGGAGCTGAGCTGCAGAGCCTGGCGTGCCGCCTGGAAGCGCGGCAGGTCACTGAGCACCGGGGAGCTCATGAAGCGCGGCCGGGGCCTGCGGAAGGAGCCCATCTTGTGCGACTGCAGAGCGAAGGACGGAGCCAGGGTGAACCCTCCGGTCATAGGGGCAGGCGGGGGGCCCAGGGCCCTCACAAAGCCTCTTCTCCTGAAGGCCCAGGGGACGGTCTCAGTGGTGCCGACAAGCCCTCAGAGCCCAGGGCCGGGCCTGCTGCCAAAGCAGAGGCAGCCTGGGGGCGGCGAGCAGCAGCGGGCTGGGACCGGGACACCATGGCACCGCGGCGACGGGAGCGAAGCAGGCCTGCAAAGAACAGGAAAGGAGAAGAGGAAGACTGAGAAGGGATGGGGGAAACAGCAACCCCAGGCAGAGCTACAGGCTGGGGGCAGAGTGGCTGAGAGCAGCCAGGCAGAGAGGCACCTGGGGGTGCTGGTCGATGGTAGGCTGAACATGAGCCTGCAGTGTGCCCAGGCAGCCAGCAGGGCCAATGGCATCCTGGCCTGCATCAGGAACAGTGTGGCCAGCAGGAGCAGGGAGGTCATTCTGCCCCTGGACACTGCACTGGTTAGGCCACACCTCGAGTACTGTGTCCAGTTCTGGGCCCCTCAGCTTAGGAAGGAGGTTGAGCTGCTGGAAGATGTCCAGAGAAGGGCAAGAAAGTTGGTGAGGGGCTTGGAACACAGCCCTGTGAGGAGAGGCTGAGGGAGCTGGGGTTGCTTAGCCTGGAGAAGAGGAGGCTCAGGGGTGACCTTCTTGCTCTCTCCAACTCCCTGAAGGGAGGCTGTAGCCAGGTGGGGGTTGGGCTCTTCTCCCAGGCAAGCAGTACCAGAACAAGAGGACACAGTCTCAGGCTGCACCAGGGGAGGTTTAGGCTGGAGGTTAGGAGGAAGTTCTACCCAGAGAGAGTGATTGCCCATTGGAATGGGCTGCCTGGGGAGGTGGTGGAGTCACCATCACTGGAGGTGCTCAGGAGGAGACTTGCTGGGGTGCTTGGTGCCATGGGTTAGTTGTTTAGGTGGTGTTGGATTGGTTGAGGGGTTGGACTCCATGATCTTGAAGGTCTCTTCCAGCCTGGTCTATTCTATGTATTCTATTCTATGTAAAAATACCCTACCCCATTAAGGGCAAGTTTGGCAAATCTCAGCATAAATGCTTTGGGTTGGAAGGGATCCTGCAGTGAGCAAGGACCTCCTCAAGCAGATCGCATCGCTCAGAGCCCCAGCCAGCCTGACCTGGCATACTGCCAGGGAGGGGGCAGCTCCCACACTCTCTGGGCAAGCTTTCTTCCAGACTTCTTTGACAGCAGCCTCCTTTCCCATCCTGCCCATTCAATAAATAATGAGCCAACACCACCAGCAAGAATCACAGAATGATAGAATGACAGAATCAAAAAGGCTGGAAAAGATCTCAGAGATCATCGAATCCAATCTATAACTTAATACCCAGCACCCCCTGACAACTAAACCATGGCACCAAGTGCCACATCCAGTCCCCTCCTGACCACCTCCAGGGATGGGGACTCCACCACCTCCCTGGGCAGCACATCCCAAGGGCCAATCTCTCTGGGAAGAACTTTCTCCTCACCTCCAGCCTAAACCTCCCCTGGCACAGCTAGGGACTGTGTCCTCTTGTTCTGGTGCTGGCTGCCTGGGAGAAGAGACCAACCCCCACCTGGCTACAACCTCCCTGCAGGGAGTTGCAGAGAGCAATGAGGTCTCCCCTGAGTCTCCTCTTCTCCAGGCTAAGCAACCCCAGCTCCCTCAGCCTCTCCTCACAGGGCTGTGCTCCAGACCCCTCCCCAGCTTTGTTGCCCTTCTCTGGACACCTCTGAGTGTCTCAATGTCCTTCTTAAATTGTGGAGCCCAGAACTGGACACAGGCCTCAAGGTGTGGCCTAACCAGTGCTGAGCACAGGGCACAATGACCTCCCTGCTCCTGCTGGCCACACTGTTCCTGATGCAGGCCAGGATGCCATTGGCCTTCTTGGCCCCCTGGGCACACTGCTGGCTCATGTTCAGCCTACTATCAACCAGCACCCCCAGGTACCTCTCTGCCTGGCTGCTCTCAGCCACTCTGCCCCCAGCCTGTAGCTCTGCCTGGGGTTGCTGTGGCCAATGTGCAGCCCCTGGCACTTGGATGTGTTCAGTCTCCTGCCCTTGGCCTCTGCCCATCTGCCCAGCCTGGCAAGGTCCCTCTGCAGAGCTCTCCTACCCTCTCACAGCTCAACTCCTGCCCCCAGCTTGCTGTCATCTGCACATTTACTGCTGATGGACTCAATCCCCTCCTCCAGATCATCAATGAGGATATTGAACAGGCTGGGGCCCAGCACTGACCCCTGGGGCACACCACTGGTGCCTGGCTGCCAGCTGGATGTACCAGCATGGTCTCTCTTTCCTTTGCCACGAGCAGAGATGTAAGAAGGGAGGTGCTTGAGCTTCTGTCAGAGGCACTTCACAACTACCTTTAAATGTGGCAAGCCACTCAGCCTGTATAAAAGAGTAGAAACTGGGGGTGAAGAAAATGACTTCAGGAGAAAACAGCCAAGGCTGAGCACTGGAAGAAAAGATGAACAAACACAAGGGGGGGGGAGGGGGGGGTGGGGTTTGTGTTGTGCAAGAGAACAAACCCCACTCTCTCCCAGTCCATAACAAAAAGGATACACCAGGGAGAGCTTCTGCAGATGAGCTCTGACAAGCAGGTATTTGGAGGGCAAACAGGACTTCTGCCTTGGTTTTGTTTTCTACAGAATGAGAAGCAATTGTGTGGCCAAAACCCAAAAGCTTTTCTTTTCCACTCTGGCCATCAGCTCTGCATGGACAGGGAGCCCCAAGGAAACCACAGAAACAGAAGAGGTTAACATGGACAGAAAAACACCAGAGGAAAAAAAGAAAGAAACAACTCTGGCAAAGCCTCTGTGCTTGGAAATCATCCCTCAGGAGAGGAGCACAAGGAGCAGACCTAGCTGGCAGTCTGGAGAATGGAGATGGAGGAGAGAGGAGAGAGGAGGGAAAATCCCAACCAAGCAAAAGAGGGGAACTGAACTGCACACAAAAGATGTAGAGCAAAACCTGCTCCTTTCCATAATACAGGACCACAGAATGGTTTGGGTTGGAAGGGGTCTCCAAAGGGCATCCAGCCCAACCCCCTGCACTCAGCAGGGACATCCTCCCCTACAGCAGGCTGCTCACAGCCTTCTCCAGCCTCACCTTCAACACCTCCAGGCATGGGGCTTCAGCCACCTCCCTGGGCAACCTCCTGCAGTGTCCCAGCAGCCTCCTGCTGCAGAACTTGTTGCTCACATCCAATCTCAATCTGCTCTGCTCTCATTCCAAACCATTGCCCCTGGGCCTGTCCCTGCAGGCCTTTGCCAACAGTCCCTCTGCAGCCTGCTTGTAGCCCCCTTCAGGTCCTGGCAGGCTGCTCTTAGGGCTGCCTGTAGCCTTCTCTTCTGCAGGCTGAACACCCCCAGCTCCCTCAGCCTGGCCTCCAGGCAGAGCTGCTCCAGCCCCTGACCATCTTGGTGGCCTCCTCCAGACCTGCTCCATCAGCTCCATGTCCTTGTCCACATCTCCTGAGCTTGGGCTATGGACTTACAAGACTAATTCCACAGCAGCAGCAGCGCCATGGCACTACCTAAGGCCCCAGGACAAAGCTCCTGAGCACCTCTCACCAGTGGAAAGGGCTTGTTTCTGCTCATGAAACACAGCTTTTCTCCTTAATCTCTGTTAAAGGCACCCAGCCAGATTATCAACAGGCTCTTGTCTGTAAAGAGCAGATAAGACACCCCTTGTCCTTCCTCCCCCTACCCCAGCCTGCAATCCTCTGGTACTGTCAAGTCAATCTCATCAGGAATTCAGGAGAAGATCTTCAGCTTTAGGTTCAGATTCAGAGTCTTCTTTTCACCTCTTGGGGATTCAGAGATATAAATCTGTCTTATCTAAGCAGGGCACTGCTGAGTGGCAGTTTCAGCCAGCTGCTGCTCTGAAGGCAGGCCACCCACCAAATGGTGTCCAAACATAACAGACCCTCATCTTATCAGACCTGGCAAGCTTGCAAGCACAGAATGGTTTGGATTGGGAGGGACCTCCAGAGCCCATCCAGCCCAACCCCCTGCACTCAGCAGGGACATCCTCCACCAGAGCAGGCTGCTCACAGCCTTCTCCAGCCTCACCCTCAACAGCTCCAGGTGTGGGGCCTCAACTCCCTTCCTGGGCCACCTGTTCCAAACACCAAAGTCTGTAAGACTCTGCCCATGCCCACAGCCTATGTTCTGAGCTTCATAAAGCTCCCAGGCACAGAGCAAGAGTAACCCTAGAAACCCTTCTGGGCACAGTGAGTTTGCAGATCCTGCGCACGGGGAAGGCACAAACAAAGCACCAAACCCAACCTCAACACTTCCATCAGACCACACTGGCCTTTCCCAACAACTGCTTTGCACTCCAAGCTCTCTCCAAGGCAAGGCAGCCTGGCCAACAAGGCTCTGCTCTGGTAGGGAAGCTGCACTGGCAGTGTGCTGGCAGTGCCCCTGGCCCGCGTTCCACGGAGTGCGAGGCTTGGGCTTTTATCAGTGAATGCTCTGGACTGGAAGGGCCCTCCAAAGGTCATCCAGTCCAACCTCCCTGCAGTCAGCAGCTCCTGAGGGAAACTGCCCTGGTGGCAAGAAAAGCATGGATGTGGTTAGGGGCTGGGAAGGAGCCCTGATGGTCTGCAGGCTGTTGCAGCGCCGTGGGAAGGAAGAGTGCCGAGGTGAATTCCGAGTGCAGCAAGGCACAGTCCCCACTGGCTGTGACAATCCAGCCAGAGTTACACAGAAAGCTTTGGAAACAGACACTATCCACCCAGAGGCCTCCAGACCACACTCCCTCACATCTAAAGTCTCCTCCTCCTACTATTAAGTCTCCATCCAAAGCAGCATGGCCAGAGATGGAGAGAGGAGATTGTGCCCCTCTGCTCTGCTCTGCTCTGCTCTGCTCTGCTCTGTGAGACCTCTCCTGCAGGGCTGTGTCCAGCTCTGAGCCCTCAGCACAGCAAGGACATGGAGCTGATGGAGAGGCTCCAGAGGAGGCCACGAAGGTGATCAGGGGGCTGGAGCAGCTCTGCCTGGAGGCCAGGCTGAGGGAGCTGGGGGTGTTCAGCCTGGAGAAGAGGAGGATCCAGGCAGCCCTAAGAGCAGCCTGCCAGGACCTGAAGGGGGCTACAAGAAGGCTGCAGAGGGACTGTTGGCAAAGGCCTGCAGGGACAGGCCCAGGGGCAATGGTTTGGAATGAGAGCAGAGCAGATTGAGATTGGATGTGAGCAAAAAGTTCTGCAGCAGGAGGCTGCTGGGACACTGCAGGAGGTTGCCCAGGGAGGTGGTTGAGGCTCCATGCCTGGAGCTGTTGAAAGTGAGGCTGGAGAAGGCTGTGAGCAGCCTGCTGTAGGGGAGGATGTCCCTGCTGAGTGCAGGGGGTTGGACTGGATGCCCTTTGGGGATCCCTTCCAGCCCAAACTGTTCTATGGTTCTTTATATCCAAAAATTTTACTGCTGCTCTTGGACTTCCCCAAAGATGATGCCACCTTCCCTACTCTCCTGGTACACACCCATCTCCTTCAAGGAGATGCTATCACCCCTGCCTTCCTCCTCCACCTGCAGCCTCTTCCCTCTTCACACTGGCCCCCCATCATGCCTTTACTCATAACACATCTCCAGCAAATTTACATGTAGCCTCTGCAAAGAGACTCAGTGGTTTCCCCTTAGTTGTGCTTTGAGTTCCTGAGGTTAAAGCAAACCTGAAACTCAGAGCAAAGTTCTGCTGAGAGAGAGAGAGAAAAGAAATGAAAAGGGGGGGGAAAAACCTCTGCTTATTTACCATTATGGTCTGAGAAGCTTCTCTGTACTTCAGAGACCACCTCAAGCCCTCAGTTAGAAATGAAGCTGCTGCTGCACAACTGTAGAGTGAAGAGCACAGTTCCTCAGGAAAAGGTGTAAGAAATCAGTGAAGGCCCAGAGCAAGCCCATTCAATGTGACTCTAAATAAGCTAGGCTGTAGTAAAGAACATGCAGAAAAGGGAATACATTTTAGTTGCATAGAATCACAGCATGGTTTGGGCTGGAAGGGATCTCCAAGGGACATCCAGTCCAACCCCCTGCACTCAGCAGGGACATCCTCCCCTGCAGCAGGCTGCTCACAGCCTTCTCCAGCCTCACCTGCAACAGCTCCAGGCATGGGGCCTCAACCACCTCCCTGGGCAACCTCTTGCAGGTCCTGGCAGGCTGCTTTAGGGCTGCCTGGAGCCTTCTCTTCTCCAGGCTGAACAACCCCAGCTCCCTCAGCCTGTCACAGAGTCACAGAATGGATGGGACCTGGAAAGCTCATCCAGCCCAACCCCCCTGCCAGAGCAGGAGCACCTAGAGCAGGTCACACAGGAACACATCCAGCTGGGTCTTGAATGTCTCCAGAGGGGGAGACTCCACAACCCCCCTGGGCAGCCTGCTCCAGGGCTCCAGCACCCTCACAGTGACAAAATTTGTCTTTCTGTTTACATGGAACTTTCTGTGCCTCAGCTTCCACCCCTTGCCCTTGCAGGAGATCATCTCTGTGCTTTCCTGCACTTCACACTTCTTCTTATTTACTTGCTTTCTGTTTTCACATCCCCCTTGTTGCTACTACAAACAACAGCACAGCCCGGGTTCTTAACCCTGGGGCTACAAAGCAGGGCACTTAAGTGGGCTGCTTACACATCAGGAGCCAGCCTTAGCCAGCTCTAATACAACTGTTTCTTTGCTGAAGTCCTCAGCACAGTTTTCCACCCCTCTGAGCTGCACTCAGCCCCATCTTGCATACTGGGAACAGGTTGTTGTGCCCTACTGCATCAGGCCAGGAACCCAGTCCCTGCTCTGTCAGGGTATATTTAGGCTTGAGCTCACCTCAGCAGAAACAAGGAGTACAAAAGGCCAGCCACTGCAGGTAAACAGAATGGTTTGGGTTGGAAAGGACCTCCAGGATCACGCTGTTCCCACTGCCCTGACATGGGCAGGGACACCTCCCAACAGGCCAGGTCACTCAACCTGGACTTCAACACCTCCAAGGAGGGAGACTGACAGCCTGCCTGGGCAACCTGTTCCAGCACCTCACCACCCTCACTGTCAAGAATTTCTTCCTCATCTCCAGTCTCAATCTCCCTCTTCCAGCTTCAAGCCACTGCCCCTTGTCCTATCACTACAAGCCTTCATAGAAAGTCCCTTCCCAGCTTTCTTGCAGCCTCCTTCAGGTACTTGTGCTAAAGCCCCACGAATAGTACAGGTGCCTGCCACAGTCACACATGGAAACAGAACTCGGTGAGAAGCAGCTGCAAAAAGGATAACATTCCAGTGTTTACTCCCCTGCTCCTTCTGTGCCACTGGGCATGCCCTGAAGTCCCATTGCTCTGCTCTTTCCATAAGAATGGGAGCTACCTGGGGACTCATTTCTCAAAGCAAAGGTTAAACACTTCACCGACTCTGTGGCTTCGGTTGCTGGAAACCGGAGGAGCTGAACTCTTCCAGAAGGGACTGAGGGGGCAGTAAACAGTACCTGGACTTTGAAAGTGCACAGAGGGAGTCTTATCAGCCTCAGGTGACATCAGACAGCCCAGGAGCACACCACTGAGAAACAGTGACGAGGAATTTTATCTTGAAGGCCTCAGGCAAACGCCAACCTGCCACCTTAGCACTGCTGTCAGCTGCCACAGGGGAATATGGCCATGAGCCTGAAACAGCAAGATTCCCCTGTGGCCTTCAGGTGGCTTGGACTTCCCTGCCCGCTCTTGGCACTGCCAACTTGAGGGAGCATCCCCACAGGGCCCTGTGCAATACCCCCTGCCTGACCCGGCAGCTCTTTCAGTCAGCTGCAGGACGACTCCAGAAGGGAAACTACAGAATCATCTGGGGCTGGAGAAGTCTCTTCTTGAGTCAAGCAATAACCAGCTGCTTTTTGATCCAAGCCCAAGAGTCTTCCTTCCTCTGGTGGGTGACAGAAGTGTGTCTGGACTTGATGATCTTTGAGGTCTCTTCCAACCTCGGTGACTCTGTGATTCTGCGAGCTGCGTACCAAGAGCTTGCATCGGCTGAATATTGCTGCGAAGCCTTCACTGCCTTGGGACGTGCAGTCTGCTCTCTCTTGTGTTTTGGAACACAGGGGAATCCTCTTTGCTTTTCTTTGGGTTTTTTTTTTTCCATCCAGTACTCAGGTAGCACTTTGAAGTTCATTAACTATAAGAAGGACACATTGCTGCTGGAGAGGGTCCAGAGGAGGGCCACAAAGATGATCCGAGGGCTGGGGCACCTCTGCTGTGAGGACAGGCTGAGGGAGCTGGGGGTGTTCAGCCTGGAGACAAAAAGGAGGCTGAGGGGAGACCTGGCTCTCTACAACTCCCTGAAAGGAGGCTGCAGAGAGGTGGTCTCTGCTCTCCATGAACAAGTGAAAGGATGAGAGGAAATGGCCTCAAGTTGCACCAAGGGAGGTTTAGGTTGGACATCAGAAGAAACTTCTTCACTGGAAGGATTCTCAAAGGCTGATGTAGGCTGCCCATGGAGGTGGCTGAATCCCCATCCCTCGAGGTGTTTCAAAGAGGCAGAGGTGAGGGACATGGCACTCTACCAGCCTCGGCAGAGTTAGGTACTGGCTGGACTGGATGACCTGAAAGGTCTTTTCCAATTGAAATGATTCACTGCCACGGCTGTGAAACAGCTGGCAGAACTTCCTGCATGTATTCTCAGGGGCAGGTCACGGTTTTTGCTGTTGCCAAAACACTAACAAACTTCTTGGCAGGGGTCAGAGGGCAGGATTTTACCCCTAGCTAGGCAGTTTCCGAAGGAGGGGAAAGCACAAAGTCACGTCCCACCGATCTACCTCTACCACAAGGGCCTACTGCACGCCCTTGGGCTGCGGGCTTAGCGAAAAAACACTGGGCAGCAAACCCCTCACCCCCCATGGAGCTCAATGGGTGCACACATCAAACAGACACACAGAGCGAGGGGGCTACGCTGCAGGCAGCTCCTGCAGGCTGCTGCAGCTACGCAGGAGCCTGGCGCAACCGAAACCATCCCCACCGCAAACTGCAGCGCTGCCTCCAAACACTTGCTGCTGACAAACAAAAATATCCCTCTCCTCCAGACAGCCAACCCATCATATGACTGGAAAAGGGCAGGGGGGGCGGGGGGGTGCAAAAAACAAACAAATAGCTGTGCTTTGAGCTATTCTTTTCAGCGCTGCCAGCCAGCACCTGCCTTGGCTTGGGGGGGCCACTGCTGGCATGACACGTGGCTGCGGCTGTCCCGCAGGGAAGAAGGTGGCAAGGGGACGCTTTCGGCAGTCACAGGGCTCCAAAAGCAGACGACGGTCATGAAAACGGAAAGCAGTGCGAATATTGCCAGGGCTCTGAGCCTTGGCGGAGGCAACACCGGTGGCGTCTGCACGGGGAAAACACCTGAGGTTAAGCGGGAAAGGGATGGCACCGCAGGGAGGTGGCTGAATCCCCATGGCTGGAGGCGCTTCACAGAGGCAGAGATGTGGTGCTGAGGGACGTGGGTTAGCGCCAGCCTGGGTAGAGTTAGAGAACGGCTGGACTCGATGCTCGTAGAGGTCTTTTTCCACCCAAAACCATTCTGTGATTCCGTGGTCCCTCTCACTTTTTAAACAGGGATCCTGCTCCTCGCAGCTTTTGTCTCCCGCTGCAGCAGCTCCGCGCTCATGCTGCGAGCCACGAGAGCGTGGGGAGCAAAACCCCTTCCCCTTCACCTCCTCCTTCAGAGCTACCGTGTCTCCTGAAAGGGGACGGAAGGCTTAGACCGAGCCATTTGCTTCAGAAATGACTCACTCGGCAGCGCCAGGGAGCCGCAGGCTCTAGTTTTAATATGCTCAGGCGCAGAACTCGCGCGGGTTCGATGCCTGCGCTTGGCTCCGGAGGCACCGAGAGGAGCCGGCTCACCCCTCCGCCAGCCCCCCACCGCGGGGAACATCCCCTCGGGCACGGCCAAACCGCCCCTTTGCCGCCAGCATCGCCGCCGCAGCCCCGCAGCCGGCTCCCAGCGGCGCGGGCCCCCGCCAGAGCCTGCCCGCACTCACCCCTCCGGGCTGCCGCGGGCCGGCTGCTGCGCTCCGCTCCGCTCCGCTCCGCTCTCCTCCGCGCTGCCGCTCCGCAGCCACCCGGCCAGCCTGGCCAGCGCCGGGCCCGCGTCTGGCGCTGCCGGGCCCCCGCCAGCCTCGCTCGTTTACAAACTGCCTCTCGCAGGCTCCTCCCAGCAGAGACAAAAGGCGGCCGGGCACAGCCCAGGCGAGCCGGGGGCTGCCCTCCCAAGGGCCTCCCGCCCCCGCGGTGAGGTGGGGGGAGCGTTCCCCGTCCCGCCGCGGAGAGTCAGGAAGTTTAAATTCTTCTGACCTTTAGCGCAAGAAAGGGAAGGGAAGGGATGGGGGAGCTCCGGAGGCCCTTCCCGGGACAGGGGGGCCGGCCCGGGGTCTCGCCGGCTCGGGCGGGAGATGCTGGGCCTGCCGCCGGCTCCGCGCTTCCAGATACAGCAAGGGGAAAGGCGCGGGACGGAGGCGGGGGGGTGCCACTTAGATCCCTTCTAGGCTGCCCAGGGGGGTGGTGGAGTCGGCGCTCCTGGAGGTGTACGAGAAACGTACGGAGGATGGCATTCAGGGACACGGTTTAACGGCCACGGCGGTGTTCGGTCGATGGTCGGACTCGGTGGTCTTGCAGGGCTTTTCCACGACCCAAACAACTCCAGGATTCTAAGACAGGGCTCGTTTTATTCTGATCTCACGGTTCAAGGTTCCCCTGGCAGCTCCAGCCCCGTGCCGTTGGCTCTCTTGGAGCTGTCACAGCCTGCAGCAGCTAGCAGGAAACTGCTGCGGGGAATCAAAACAACCGAACAAACAACCCAGCGTCCCACAGTCACCAGGAACCCGGGGTGCTGAAAGAGAGCTAAAGGCTGCAGCGAGCTGCAATCAGCAAGCAATGGCATGGAACACACAACCCAGCCAGTGATGCTGACCTGGGCAGAGACATTAGCTGAAGGATCACAGCTCACAGGATGTCTGGGGTTGGAAGGGACCTCTGAAGATCTTTGAGTCCAACCCCCTTCCAAAGCAGAACCATAGAATCTGGTGCAAGTCGCATAGGAACACATCCAGACAGGCCTTGAAGGTCCCCAGAGAAGGAGACTCCACAACCTCCCTGGGCAGTCTGCTCCAGGGCTCTGGGACCCTCCCAGTAGAAAAAGTTCCTCCTCATGTTGTGCTGGAACCTCCTGTGCTGTTTACATCCATTGTCCCTTGTCCTATCCCAGGGTGCAACCAGGAAGAGTCTGTCCCTTCCTCTTGACCCCCAGCCCTCAGGTATTTCTAAACACTGATCAGATCCCCTCTCAATCTTCTCCAGACTAAACAGCCCCAGGGCTCTCAGTCTCTCTCCATAGGGGAGATGCTCAAGTCCCCTAAGCATCCTCCTGGCTCTCCCTTGGACTCTCCCCAGCAGGTCTCTGTCTCTCTGGAACTGGGGAACCCAGAGCTGGACACAGGATTGCAGCTGTGGTCTCAGCAGGGCAGAGCAGAGGGGGAGCAGAACCTCCCCAGCCCTGCTGGCCACACTTCTCTTGCTGCCCCCCAGGATCCCCTTGGCTCTCTTGGCCCCCAGGGCACATTGCTGTCCCATGCAGAACTTGCTGCCCCCCAGCACTCCAAGGTCTTCCTCCATGGAGCTGCTCTCCAGCAGGGCAGCCCCCAGCCTGTCCTGGGGCCTGCTGTTATCCCTCCCCAGGTGCAGGACCCTGCACTTGGCCTTATGGAGCTCCATGAGGTTTGCCTGCAGCCTGCTCTCAGGCTGTGCAGCTCTGCTTGGATGGCAGCACAGCCTGACAGGTGTCAGCCACCCCCCCAGTTTTGTATCATCAGGAACTTACTGAAGGTACTCTCAATCCCCTCAGCCAGGTCATTGATAAAGATATTGAACACAACTGGAGACGGGGCTCACTGGTAGGTCAGTAACCACAGAAGTGACTGGGAATGGACAGCAAGAGAGAAAACTGATGGCTCACCTCCCTCTCTGAAATGCTGATAGAGCAATGCACTGTGTGGGGAATGAGCAGGAGGAGCTGCAGGGCTGCATTAGGCTGCATGACTATGACATAAGTGGAATCCCTGGACCATGGCTGGAATGCTGTTGTGCATGGCTGTGGATGGCCTACCAGCAGGCGAGGCGGAGGCGCTGCTCTCTGTGTGTGACAGCAACTGGCAGGTATGGAGTTCTGTCTGGGGGGGAGGTAGAACAGGCTGAAAGCTTGTGGGTAAGAATTAGGGGACATGAAAAGGGGGTATAACTGTTGTGGGAGTCTACTATAGACCACCAAACCAAGAAGAAGATGTTGATGAGGCCTTCTACAGTCAACTGGAGATGGCTTCTAGGACACACTCCTTGGTGCTCAAGGATGACTTCAGTCACCCTGCTACTTGTTGCTAGGCCTGTGCTGTTCAATACTTTTATCACTGCTATAGACAGTGAGATTGAGGACACCATCAGCAAGTGTGCAGATGACACCAAGCTGAGTGGTGCTGTTGATACCCCAGAGGGACAGGAGGGCATCCAGAGGGACCTGGACAAGCTGGGGAGGTGACCCAGGCGAACCTCATGAGGTTCAACAAGAGCAAGTGCAGGGCTCTGCCCCTGGGCTGGAACAATCCTCACTATCAATACAGGCTGGGGGAGGAGGTGATAGAAAACAGCCCTGAGGAGAAGGCCTTGGGGGTGCTGGCCAGGAGCAGGCAGTGTGAGCTTGCAGCACAGAAGGCCAAGGGTAGCCTGGGCTGCATCCAAAGCAGCATTGCCAGAGAGCCAGAGGTGATTCTGCCACTTGGCTCTGCTCTGGGGAGACCTCACCTGGAGTATTGTGTGCAGGGCTGGAGCCTTCAATATAGGGAGGACATGGAGCTGATGGAGAGGCTGCAGAGGAGGCCACCAAGATGATTAGGGGGCTGGAGCAGCTCTGCTAGGAGGCCAGGCTGAGGGAGCTGGGGGTGTTCAGCCTGGAAAAGAGAAGGCTCCAGGGAGACCTAACACCAGTCGTCCAGTACCTGCAGGGGGCTACAGGAAGGATGGAGAGAGACTGTTTGCAAAGGCCTGCAGGGATAGGATGAGGGTCAATGGCTTCAAACTAGAGAAGAGCAGATTGAGACTGGATGTTAGGAACAAGTTCTTTACTATGAGGGTGATGGAACACTGGAACAGGCTGCCCAGGGAGGTGGCTGAGACCCCTGCCCTGGAGATATTCGAGGCCCTGGGCAGCCTGATCCGGTTGGGGATGTCGCTGCTGGCTGTGGGGAGGTCGGACTGGATAAGCTCTGGAGGTCCCTTCCAGCCCAGACTATTCTGTGATTCTATGATTCTATGTTCAGTCCAATAGGCTCTTGCAGTGTATCAAGGATAACTTCTTGACACAGGTAGTGGAGGAGCCAACAAGGAGAGGTGCCCTGCTGGGCCTTGTCTTAACTGACACAGAACGACTGGCTGGGGGATCAGCGACAGTGACCACGGCATGGTGGAGTTGAGTGTTACACAAGGTAGAAGCAGGGCAATGAGTAGAATCACAAGCCTAGACTTGCACAGGCCTAACTTTGTGCTCTTCAAAGATCTGCTTGCAGGAATCCCATGGGCTAAGATGCTGGAGAGTAAAGGAGCCCAGGAAGGTTGGTCAGTGTTTAAAGGCCGCTTCCTCCAAGCCCACGATAGGTGTGTTGCCTTGGGTGACACTGGAGACTCCCAGGGAGGAGCTAGGAGCTTCTGAGGGAAATCTGATGGAAGGAAGACACAGTTCATGGAGGAAAGGACTTGTCACTTGGGAGAACTACAGAGTAGTTGGCAGGGTATGTAGGAAGGCAACAAGGAATGCCAAAGCCCCCTTGGAACAAAAACTGGCAAAGGATGTAAAAGGGAACAAGAAATGTATCAAATATAGCAGCAGGAAAAGGAAGAACAGGAGAAGTGTGGGCCCACTGCTGAATGAGGTGGCAGCCCTGAGAACTGAGGATGCAGGGAGGGCAGAGCTGCTGAGTGTCTGCTCAGCAAGTTTGCTGAGGATACCAAACTGGGAGTCTTGGCTGAGACAGAGAGGGACCTGGGGGTGCTGATTGACAGCTGCCTAAACAGGAGCCAGCATTGTGCCCAGGGGGCCAAGAAGGCCAAGGGCATCCTGGCCTGCAGCAGGAACAGTGTGGCCAGCAGGAGCAGGGAGGTCATTGTGTCCTGTGCTCAGCACTGCTTAGGCCACACCTTGAGTCCTGTGTCCAGTTCTGGGCCCCTCAGGTTAGGAAAGAGGTTGAGCTGCTGGAAGGTGTCCAGAGAAGGGCAACAAAGCTGGGGAGAGGTCTGGGGCACAGCCCTGGGAGGAGAGGCTGAGGGAGCTGGGGTTGCTTAGCCTGGAGAAGAGGAGGCTCAGGGGAGACCTCATTGCTCTCTACAACTCCCTGAAGGGAGGCTGTAGCCAGGTGGGGGTTGGTCTCTGCTCCCAGGCACCCAGCACCAGAACAAGAGGACACAGTCTCAAGCTGTGCCAGGAGAAGTTCATGCCATGGTCTAATCATGAGGTCTGTGGAGGCAGGTTGGACTTGATGATCCTTGAGGTCTCTTCCTATCTTGGTGATACTGTGAGACTGTGACACCTGGAGGCTGTGAGGCCATTCAGAGATCTGGAGAGCTGGGCAGAGAGGAACCTAATGAGGCTCAACAAGGATGAGTGCAGAGTCCTGCACCTGGGGACAAGAATAAACTGCAGCAGGACAGGCTGGGAGGGGAGCTGCTGGAGAGCAGCCCCCTGGAGAAGGACCTGGGAGTGCTGGGGGGCAGCAAGTTCTGCAGGGGACAGCAATGTGCCCTGGGGGCCAAGAAGGCCAAGGGGGTCCTGGGCTGCATTCAGAGGAGTGTGGCCAGCAGAGCCAGGGAGGTTCTCCTCCCCCTCTGCTCTGCCCTGGGGAGACCTCACCTGGAATATTGCATCCAGCTCTGGGCTCCCCAGCTCAGGAGGGACAGGGATCTGCTGGAGAGAGTCCAAGGGAGGCTTCCAAGGATGCTGAAGGGACTGCAGCACTGCCTGGGGAGGAGAGGCTGAGAGCCCTGGGGCTGTTCAGTCTGCAGAGGATGATCTGAGAGGGGATCTGATCAATGTCTATCAATATCTGAGGGCTGGGGGTCAAGAGGGAGGGGACAGGCTCTGCTCAGCTGCACCCTGGGATAGGACAAGGGGCAGTGGATGGAAACTCCAGCCCAGGAGGTTCCAGCTCAGCATGAGGAGGAACTTCTGCCCTGTGAGGCTCACAGAGCCCTGGAGCAGGCTGCCCAGAGAGGTTGTGGAGTCTCCTTCTCTGGGGCCTTTCCAGCCCCATCTGGATGTGTTCCTGTGTGACCTGCCCTGGGTGCTTTGCTCTGGCAGGGGGGCTTGGACTCAAAGAACTCTAGAGGTCCCTTCCAACCACTAATATCCTGTGATTCTTCTTGACACCCACCCCTCAAGTATTTATAAACCCTGAGAAGGTCCCTCTCCTCTCCCTCTCCTCTCCCTCTCCTCTCCCTCTCCTCTCCCTCTCCTCTCTCCCTCCCTCTCCCCTCCCTCTCCTCTCTCCCTCCCTCTCCCCTCCCTCTCCCCTCCCTCTCCTCTCCCTCTCCTCTCCCTCTCCTCTCCCTCTCCTCTCTCCCTCCCTCTCCCCTCCCTCTCCTCTCCCTCTCCTCTCCTTCAGACTAACCAGCCCCAAGTCTCTTAGCTTTCCTTTATAGCAGAGATGTTCCAGTCCCCCCACCATAGCCTCCCTTGGACTCTCCCCAGCAGGTCTCTGTCTCTCTGGAACTGAGGAGCCCAGAACTGGACACAGGATTGCAGCTGTGGTCTCAGCAGGGTGCTGGGAGTGAGGGCCTCATTATGCAGCAGCATGGGTGCTGGGAGGACTTCAGCACACAGCAGGGGCAGAGAAGACAGACAATTCAAAGCACTGGCCCAGCTGAAAGAGAGAAAGGATTCAGCTGGGATTCCTTTTGCTTGGCTGTAGCTATCTGAGCTTGTGCAAAGCATGCCTGCCTTCAAAGCCAGGTGGGGCAAATCCTACCCTAAAGCTTATCTGGGTGGAACAGGACTGCAGCTAAAGGCATCTGAAGAGGAAAGAGTTTTGTTTAGGTGGCCAGATGAGAAAGCAAACTTTGACAGCTTTTTTTTCCTCTCCCCTTTTAGCTGTGGTTAGAGCAAAAAGAGAAGCCTGTGGTTTCCAAAGACAGCTCCTTGCCTTGCACAGCCAAGTGGTAATTTACAGACATCTGCTCTCAGCACCAAAGCCAAAGCACGGTGCAAATGGACTGCTGTGAGCTCTGCATGAGAGGAATCCACTCTTCCCTCTCCATGGCCGAGTCTACAGCATGGTCTCAGAGCAGTGGAAAGCAGGCAGACTGACCCCCCCAGCGATGCTGCTGCAGATACCTGTGCAATGAATGCTGTGCCAAACACAGCTAGGGCCCTAACCTGGCTTCTGCCACTGCCTCAACCCCACACATCCTCTCTGCAGCCCACTTGGTAGCAGGGCAGCCCTGAGCACACGCAGGTCCTGCTCTCACACAGCCTGCTGCTCAGTAGGAACCAAACCACAAGAGCTGTGACTAACAGATGTGACCTTTCCTTGGCTTGCTTCATAGTGCACTCCATGAGGGGATGAGCCCACAACACTGCACCTCTGCTTTGGCTGCCTGAGCCGAGAGGGCCTCAGCATCAGCTGCTTCACAGACATGAGTGGTGGGAGAAGCCCCCCGGGGCAGTCTGTGAGGAGGACAAGAGGAGAGTTGTTATCACTTCTGAAGAGCTTCCCTCACTCTGGCACTAATTTTCCAAGAGCTGATGGCTGCAGCTGAAAAAGGTGAAGAGGTCATTGTCATTTCATAGAATCATACAATCACAGAATGGTTTGGGTTGGAAGACCTCCAGAGGCCACCCAGTCCAACCCCCTGCACTCAGCAGGGACATCCTCCCCTGCAGCAGGCTGCTCACAGCCTTCTCCAGCCTCACCTTGAACACCTCCAGGCATGAGGCCTCAACCACCTCCCTGGGCAACCTCCTGCAGTGCCCCAGCAGCCTCCTGCTGCAGAACTTGTTGCTCACATCCAATCTCAATCTGCTCTGCTCTCATTCCAAACCATTGCCCCTGGGCCTGTCCCTGCAGGCCTTTGCCAACAGTCCCTCTGCAGCCTTCTTGTAGCCCCCTTCAGGTCCTGGCAGGCTGCTCTTAGGGCTGCCTGCAGCCTTCTCTTCTCCAGGCTCCCTCAGCCTGTCCTTGTAGCTGCTGCCAGATATGTAGCCACAGCCTGAGCTGCAGGGATGATGAAGTCAGTCTTAACTAGCCATAATCTGATTCCATGTTCTCTCCACACAGTGGTCACCAAATTAACCAAAGGAAAAGCCTTGCTCTGTGAGTGTGAGCAACAAAACACTCCCTCACCTCCACCACCCTTGCCAAAGACATTTTGCTGAGATCAAGGTATTTTTGTGGTGGGCATGCAGCACTGCCCAGGGGAATGCCAGCTGTGTGCAGAGGATCCAGGCTGCCCACAGCCACCTTCTTGTGTGAGCCTGGCAGCAGGGAAAAGAGGGCAGAAAGAAGCCAGCTGAGCAGCTGCCCCGGGAAGGGTTCCTGTGGCTGCAAGGACTTCTTGCCACTGCAGCTCCCTGCCAGTGCCTACTGCACACATCCAGACTGGTGTGTAAGGAGATGGGCTGGCTGAATAAAGAACCAGAAAAGGCCAGGGTCCAGGTCTTGCTGAACAATAGAGTGGGGAGAATGTAAGCCTCCTCTTCTGCTGGACTTCCCTCCAGGAAACCCAGCTTGCAATAAAATCCTCCTGTATCCTGTGCCCTGGGCTGGGGGTGCTGACTGGCTTCCAGCTAATCACATTTGGAGGAGGAGGCTGCTGGGTGCAACCAAGAAAGTCTGCTGGAATGACCCCCCCCTACTCTAGGTGAAAGCTGCTCCCAGCATTTTGAGGCAGGTTCATCTGCCTGTGGTCAGCTGTGTTCCCCAGGGATCAGGACTGGGCGAATTTCCCTGAAGGTCTCCATCAAGGACCTGGATGAAGGGATTGAGAGGACCCTCAGCAAATTCACTGAGGATACAAAACTGCTGGGGGTGGCTGGCACCCCCTCAGGCTGTGCTGACATCCAGGGTGACCTGGACAGGCTGGAGAGCTGGACAAAGGAGAACCTCATGAAGTTCAGTAATGACAAGTACAGAGTCCTGCTCCTGGACAGAAGCAAGAGCAGGCACTGGCACAGACCAGGGGTCGTCCTGCTGGAAAGCAGCTCTGTGGAGCTTGGAGCCCTGCTGGGCAGCAAGTTCTGCCTGGGACAGCAATGTGCCCTGGGGGCCAAGAGAGCCAAGGGCATCCTGGGGGGGCAGCAAGAAAAGTGTGGCCAGCAGGGCTGGGGAGGTTCTGCTCCCCCTCTGCTCTGCCCTGCTGAAACCACAGCTGCAATCCTGTGTCCAGCTCTGGGCTCCTGCAGCAGGCTGCCCATGGAGGTTGCAGAGTCTCCTTCTCTGGAGCCTTTCCAAACCTGCCTGGATGCCTTCCTGTGTGCCCTGTCCCAGCTGCTCCTGCTCTGGCAGGAGAGTTGGCCTGGATGATCTCTGGAGGTCCCTCCCAATCCCTAAGAGTCTGTATTCCTGTTCCAGTCTGCCTGAACTTGACTCCCATGACAGACCTAAACTATTCACAGCTCATCTCCAGCCTCCTTCTCCTGGAGAATAGAATAGAATAGAATAGAATAGAATAGAATAGAATAGAATGGGATGGGATGGGATGGGATGGGATGGAATGGAATAGACCAGGTTGGAAGAGACCTTCAAGATCATCGTGGCCAGCCTATATGGGCATCACTGTCCCAGCACAGCAGTTCCCATGGCTCCAGCAGAAGGAGACTTTCAGACTCTGAAGTCCTCCCTTTGAGATGCCTGAGGTTTGAGCTGCTTCACTTCTGAGGCTTTCCCTGTTTGGATCAGTGAGCCTTCTGAAGGAAGTTTTCAACTGAGAATTAATACCCAAGGCCAGACCTGGGCTGTGAGAAAGTAGTTCTCAGCCTTTTGGAATTAACAGACCAAATAGCTGTCAGGGTGAAACCCTGACAGTGGTTTGGAGCCTGTGATAGAAGTGGTGAAAATCCAGGTGGTTAGCATCTGATGTGCTTGAGGGTTTCTAATGTCACTTCAGAAAGTGACACATTCATCCCTGAAATAAAGAAACATCCAGCTGGGGGGTTGGAGGGAGCAAACAGACATCACAAAGATGTGTTCTGGAACAGCCAGACAGAGCAAACCACCCAGGGGACTGGGGAAAAGAGAGCCATGGAAGACTGAGACTGCAGATGACAGCAAGGTGGGGGCAGGAGTTGAGCTGTTAGAGGGTAGGAGAGCTCTGCAGAGGGACCTTGCCAGGCTGGGCAGATGGGCAGAGGCCAAGGGCAGGAGATTGAACACATCCAAGTGCCAGGTGCTGCACATTGGCCACAGCAACCCCAGGCAGTGCTACAGGCTGGAGTCAGAGTGGCTGAGAGCAGCCAGGCAGAGAGGGACCTGGGGGTAGTGGTTGACAGCAGCTGAACATGAGCCAGCAGTGTGCCCAAGTGGCCAAGAAGGCCAATGGCATCCTGGCCTGCATCAGGAACAGTGTGGCCAGCAGGAGCAGGGAGGTCATTGTGCCCTGTGCTCAGCACTTCTTAGGCCACACCTTGAGTCCTGTGTCCAGTTCTGGGCCCCTCAGGTTAGGAAGGAGGTTGAGCTGCTGGAAGGTGTCCAGAGAAGGGCAACAAAGCTGGGGAGGGGTCTGGAGCACAGCCCTGTGAGGAGAGGCTGAGGGAGCTGGGGTTGCTTAGCCTGGAGAAGAGGAGGCTCAGGGGAGACCTCATTGCTCTCTCCAACTGCCTGAAGGGAGGTTGCAACCAGGAGGGGGTTGGTCTCTTCTTCTAGGCAACCAGGCACCAGAACAAGAGGACACAGTCTCAAGCTGTGCCAGGGGAGGTTTAGGCTGGATGTTAGGAAGAAGTTCTACACAGAGAGAGTGATTGCCCATTGGAATGTGCTGCCCAGGGAGGTGGTGGAGTCCCCATCCCTGGAGGTGTTTAGGAAGAGCCTGGCTGAGGCACTTGGTGCCATGGTTGAGTTGATCAGATGGTGCTGGGTGAGAGGTTGGACTGGATGATCTCAAAGGGCTTTTCCAGCCTGGTTAATTCTATTCTATTCTAGTCTAGTCTATTTAATGATTCTGGGATACTTGCCTTTCCAAAAGAAAGGTAGGGCTCTTTTCATGGCAGAGAAAGGAGATCTTTTCCCCTCTGTTAGCAGGGTTTAGAGGCAGACTATTCCTATTTTTACCTTTCCTGTTCCAGGAAGGAAAGAGGGGTTGTTACATTATTTTTTCTTACTACAGCCTTCTCTTTCCTAGCTCCATCTGATCTGAATCAGAGGTGAGACTGGGAGAGTTATGCTTCCTGTTTGCTTCTCCTCCAGAGGTAAAAACCAAAAACCTTTAGCAGGAGTTGTTGAAAATGCAGCAGCACTCTTTTTTGCAGCTAATTCACACTCCACTTGCTCCAAAGGCTGTGGAATATTTACTGATCAGGGCAAACCATGGCAGTACCAAACATCTCAAATGTCTTTCTTATTAGAAATGCAGACAGGAAAAATATAGCTGTAGACACCATTTAGCTCCTGGACTTCTGCCCCTGCCTCAGTTCATTGAGTTAGAGCATTCAAGAGAGGTTCTCCTCCCCCTCTACACTGCCCTGGTCAGGGCACATCTGGAGTACTGTGTCCAGTTCTGAGCCCCTCAGGTCAAGCAGGACCTCAGGGAACTGCTTGAGAGAGCCCAGCCCAGAGGCACAAAGCTGCTGCAGGCAGTGGAACATCTCCCTGTGAGCACAGGCTGAGGGAGCTGGGGCTGGGAGCTGGGAGCAGAGGAGCCTGAGGGCTGCCCTCAGTGCTGGGGATAAAGCTGTGCAGGGCAGTGCTGGAGGACAGAGCCAGGCTCTGCTCAGGGATGGCCAAGGACAGCACAAGGGGCACTGGGGGCAGGCTGGAGCAGAGGAGGTGCCAGGGGAACAGAAGGGAAACCTTTGTGCCTGTGAGGCTGCTGGAGCCTGGAGCAGGCTGCCCAAAGAGACTGTGGAGTCTGCTCTGGAGCCTTCCCAACCTGTGATAAATGGAATGATAATTCCTGTCAATTAGATGATTTTGATTAAGGCAAAAGCAGAACCATGAATGATGAGAAAAGGGATCAGACACTAGGAACTTACATATGGAACTAGAATGAGATTCTTTTTAGGCCTTATTATAATCAGTTGTTTATGCTTAGTTTGACTTGTTTTAGTATAGAGTAAGATTTGAGGGTTTATTATAAGCTGTTGAGTAATTGTATTTGTTTTAATGTGTGTATATTAATGCCCTAGGGAAATGTCAGGAATGAACAGCTAACAACTGAACTGTTATGAAATCCTAAGCTCTTTAAGGATGGGAAAGGGAGAGAAGTTCTTCAAGGATGAGAAAGGAAGAGAAGTTAGTCTCACAGGCTCACAGTATCACCAAGGTTGGAAGAGACCTTGAGGATCATCGAGTCCAAGCTGTCTCCACAGACCTCATGACCAGACCATGGCACCAAGTGCCACATCCAATCCCCTCTTGAACCCCTCCAGGGATGGGGACTCCACCACCTCCCTGGGCAGCACATCCCAATGGCGAACGACTCGCTCGGTGAAGAACTTTCTCCTCACCTCCAGTCTAAACCTCCCCTGGCACAGCTTGAGACTGTGTCCTCTTGTTCTAGTGCTGGGTGCCTGGGAGAAGAGACCAACCCCCACCTGGCTACAACCTCCCTTCAGGGAGTTGGAGAGAGCAAAAAGGTCTCCCCTGAGCTTCCTCTTCTCCAGGCTAAGCAACCCCAGCTCCCTCAGCCTCTCCTCACAGGGCTGTGCTCCAGACCCCTCCCCAGCTTTGTTGCCCTTCTCTGGACACCTTCCAGCCTCTCAATGTCCTTCTTAAATTGAGGGGCCCAGAACTGGACACAGGACTCAAGGTGTGGCCTAAGCAGTGCTGAGCACAGGGCACAAGGACCTCCCTGCTCCTGCTGGCCAAACTCTTCCTAATACAGGCCAGGATGCCCTTGGCCTTCTTGGCCACCTGGGCACACTGCTGGCTCATGTTTAGGCAGGTGTCAATCAGCACCCCCAGGTCCCTCTCTGTTTGGCAGCTCTCAGTCACTCTGTCCCCAGCCTGTAGCTCTGCCTGGGGTTGCTGTGGCCAAAGTGCAGCCCCTGGCACTTGGACTTGTTGAATGCCATCCTGTTGGCCTCTGCCCATCTGTCCAGCCTGGCAAGGTCCCTCTGCAGAGCCCTTCTGACCTCCAACTGACCAACATCTGCCCCCAGCTTGTTGTCTTCTGCAAACTTGCTGATGACTGACTCAATCCCCTCATCCAGATCATCAATGAGGATATTGAACAGGCTGGGGCCCAGCACTGATCCCTGGGGCACACCACTGGTGCCTGGCTGCCAGCTGGCTGTGGCACCATTCACCACCACTCTCTGGGCTCAGCCTCCAGCCAGTTCCTAACCCAGCTCAGAGAGCTGCTGTCCAAGCCAGGGGCTGACAGCTTGGCCAGCAGTTTGCTGTGGGGGATGGTGTAAAGGCCTTGCTGAAGCCCAGGCAGCCTCCATCCACAGCCTGCCCCACATCCAGCAGACAGTTGCTACAGAAGACACCAACACACAGGGTGGTTGTGAGAATCAACCTGTGTGCAGAGCCATCTCTGGGAGAGGAGCTTGGCTCTAACAACAGAACTAAAAAGCCACAATCACAAGGACTCAGCATACAGCCCACTGGCTGTGCTGACCAGAGGATTACATCATTGAAAGAGCACCAGAAGCACAAACCCACCTTCCTATGCATGTGTATTAAGGGTAGAATATTTAAAGGGTAGTTAGGAAACCATTGGTGTGCATTCTAGCAGCCAGCACTGCTCTGCATGTCTCTTATTGCTTTAGAATTGCTCTTTTCAAACTAAAACCATATCCAATTGACTTTAATTGGCTTGGTTGTTTATAACACAGCCCCACCTGGCTGTGTTCCTGTGTGAGCTGCCCTGGGTGCTCTGCTCTGGCAGGAGGCTTGGCCTGGGTGATCTCTGGAGGTGCCTCCCAACCCCTAACATTCTGTGACTTTTGTACCCTATTTCCCAATCAAATGCAGCTGAAAGATGAGAACTTAAACATCACATCGTGTCTTGTCATAACAGCAGAGGCAAATGCTAGCCCAAGTCCAATGGGAACTGCAATGAGCTGATCTTTACCTAGGAAATGGGATTCTTTGCACAGTTCCCCTTTCCTGACCCTCTTCCTATAGCTGCATTGTCATCTTGTGTGCTGACTCAGCTGACACGTTTCACTCTGGAAGTGGCTGCATCTTCAGCAACAATTGAAGTGTTTACTGGTTGTACCCTGAAAATGATCAGGGGGCTGGAGCAGCTCTGCCTGGAGGCCAGGCTGAGGGAGCTGGGGGTGTTCAGCCTGGAGAAGAGAAGGCTCCAGGCAGCCCTAAGAGCAGCCTGCCAGGGCCTGAAGGGGGCTACAAGAAGGCTGCAGAGGGACTGTTGGCAAAGGCCTGCAGGGACAGGCCCAGGGGCAATGGTTTGGAATGAGAGCAGAGCAGATTGAGATTGGATGTGAGCAACAAGTTCTGCAGCAGGAGGCTGCTGGGACACTGCAGGAGGTTGCCCAGGGAGGTGGTTGAGGCCCCATGCCTGGAGCTGTTGCAGGTGAGGCTGGAGAAGGCTGTGAGCAGCCTGCTGTAGGGGAGGATGTCCCTGCTGAGTGCAGGGGGATGGACTGGGTGGCCTCTGGAGGTCCCTTCTAACCAATCCATTCTGTGATCTTTGAGGTCCCTTGCACCCTAAACCAATCCATGAGTCTCTGAGTCTCTATTTTGCTTGGTCTGGTCTGTGATAGCTCTCTCAAAGGACTCTCTCCTGCTGCCTCTTCTGCAGGTGGAGCCTGCATGCTGAGATGCTCCAGCTGCTCAATGCAGCAAAAAATAGCCTCATGCAAAGAGCAGCCTGGGCTGGCAGGAGGTGTCCCTGCCCATGGCAGGTGAGTTGGGACTAGATGGTCTTTAAAGCCCCTTCCAACCCAACCCATTCTGTGACTCTGAATCTCAGCTGAGGCTCTGGTACCGTGAGGCACCAGCTGACACTGCTCGGTGGCACTGCACAATGCTGCCCTTGTGGGGACAAGGCATGAGGTCACAGCGTGTGCTGGCTGTGCTGCTCAGCAGGAAGCAACACAACCAGGATGCCAGGGCTCAGGTGCTCTTCTCAGCCTGCTGAAGGTCAGGTCACACATCAAGCTCCTGTCACCTGGGTGCCAGCCTTAACTACAGCATGCCCTAAGGGTGTGAGGTTTCATTGCAAGCTCCATTCCGCAGCTGATTGCTCAGCAAGGACCACAAATCACCACAGCCATAGCATCAGTTACACTAAACTGAACAATGGAGTACCCAGCACGGAAAGCCAAGCTCGGGGTGCTTCCAGAGGTAGCAGCCGACGCAGAGGGCAGTTCAGCTGCTAGCTGCCTCTGTCCCCTAGCCCAGGGGGGTGGCTTGTCACCCCTCACCCACAGCACCTGTCATCATCCTGCCCTTCTGCAAACCAGAGCTGTCACACCTCATTGAGGTGTGAGATTGAGTCAGTCATCAGCAAGTTTGCAGATGACACCAAGCTGGGGGCAGCTGTTGGTCAGTTAGAGGGCTGAAGGGCTCTGCAGAGGGACCTCGACCGACTGGACAGATGGGCAGAGGCCAACAGGATGGCATTCAACAAGTCCCAGTGCCAGGGGCTGCACTTTGGCCACAGCAACCCCAGGCAGAGCTACAGGCTGGGGGCAGAGTGGCTGAGAGCTGCCAAACAGAGAGGGACCTGGGGGTGCTGATTGACAGCTGCCTGAACACGAGCCAGCAGTGTGCCCAGGGGGCCAAGAAGGCCAAGGGCATCCTGGCCTGCATCAGGAACAGTGTGGCCAGCAGGAGCAGGGAGGTCATTGTGCCCTGTGCTCAGCACTGGTTAGGCCACACCTTGAGTCCTGTGTCCAGTTCTGGGCTCCTCAGTTTGAGAAGGACATTGAGAGACTTGAAGGTGTCCAGAGAAGGGCAACAAAGCTGGGGAGGAGTCTGGAGCACAGCCCTGTGAGGAGAGGCTGAGGGAGCTGGGGTTGCTTAGCCTGCAGAAGAGGAGGCTCAGGGGAGACCTCATTGCTCTCTACAACTACCTGAAGGGAGGCTGTAGCCAGGAGGGGGTTGGTCTCTTCTCCCAGGCATCCAGCAGCAGAACAAGGGGACACAGTCTCAAGCTGTGCCAGGGGAGGTTTAGGCTGGAGGTGAGGAGAAAGTTCTTCACAGAGAGTCATTTGTCACTGCAATGTGCTGCCCAGGGAGGTGGTGGAGTCCCCATCCCTGGAGGTGTTCAAGAGGAGATTGGATGTGGCACTTGGTGCCATGGTTAAGCCATGAGGTCAGTGGTGCCACGTTGGACTCGATGATCCTCGAGGTCTCTTCCAACCTTGGTGGTTCTGTGAGACTGTGATGTGCTGGGGCATGAGAGTCACAGCAGTGACAGCTCCTTGCTGCCACCCCACGGCTGGGCTCACACCTCGTGTGCTCAGCATCCCTGCCACAACTCTGCATCCAGACAATCACAGAATTAGTAAGGTTGGAAAAGACCTCATCCAGTCCAAGTTGTCACCCAGCACCTCCTGACAACTAAACCATGGCTCCAAGTGCCACATCCAATCCCCTCTTGAACACCTCCAGGGATGGGGACTCCACCACCTCCCTGGGCAGCACATCCCAAGGGACAATCTCTCTGGCTGGGAAGAACTTTCTCCTCACCTCCAGCCTAAACCTCCCCTGGCACAGCCTGAGACTGTGTCCTCTTGTTCTGGTGCTGGCTGTCTGGGAGAAGAGACCAACCCCCACCTGGCTACAACCTCCCTGCAGGGAGTTGGAGAGAGCAAGAAGGTCTCCCCTGAGCCTCCTCTTCTCCAGGCTAAGCAACCCCTGCACAGGAGCAGAGCTGCTGGACAGCCCCCAGCACCACCACAGCAGAGCTGGAAAACTCTTCTGTTTGTTTCCAGTCCCACACAGCACCTCTCTCATCCTTACCACTCCATGCCTGTTGCCCTTGCAGAGTCAGGGTCCTGGCAGCTCTGAGGCTATGCTGAGGCTTTGATCTTGCTGCACCTTGCTGTTGCCAGGCTGTTCTTTTTCTCAGGCAAGAGGGAACTTGTGCTGGCTCCTCTAAGAGAAGAGCAGCATGGGCAAGCTGTAGCAGGGGAGGTGTGGGCTGGCTATTAATCAGAATCCTAGAATCCTAGAAGGGCTCAGGTTGGAAGGGACCTCAGAGATCATCTGCTCAACCTCCTTGCCAGAGGCAGGGATGCCTCTCAGCTGGACTTGGCTGCTCAAGGCCTTATCCAGCCTGGCCTTCAACACCCCTAGGGAGGAGGCAGCCACAGCCTCCCTGGGCAGCCTGTGCCAGAGTCTCACCACCCTCACCCTGAAGAGCTTCTTCCCCAGCTCCAGTCTAACCCTGCTCTGCCTCAGCTCCAAACCATTCCCCCTTGGCCTGTCTCCAGACACCCTCACAGAAAGTTCCTCTGCAGCCTTCCTGTGGGATCCCTTCAGGTACTGGAAGGTAGCTCTGAGGTCCCCCCAGAGTCTTCTCCATGCTGCCTCAGCCTGTGCTCACAGCAGAGCTGCTCCAGCCCTTGGAGCATCTTTGTGGCCTCCTCTGGACTCTCTCCACCAGCTCTGTGTCCTTTTTATGCTGGGGACACCAGAACTGGAAACAGTACACTGGAAACTTCTTCACTGGAAGGGTTCTCAACCACTGGCACAGGCTGCCTGGAGAGGAGGTTGAATTGCCCATCCCTGGAGGTGCTTCAAAGAGGCAGAGATGTGATGCTGAGGGTCAGGGGTCAGCACCAGCCCTGGCAGAGCTGGAGAGTGGTTGAACTTTATGATCTTAAAGGTCTTTTCCAACTGAAAGGATCCCATGGTTCTGTGATTCTGTAAGGCAGTGAAGAGCAGACTGCCAAGAGGAAGCTCCTCTGAGAGCCTGGCTCATGTCCTGAAGTCACAGATGCACAAACACAGCTGCAGTGGCGCTGCTCTAAGAGGCCAGAGGCACAGCACCTCAGCTACATTTGCAGGGGCCATGAAACACCTCACTGGGGATTTACTACTTACACCCCAGGAAGCCACCAGAGCAGCAACAGCAGGAAGCAACAGCAGATAAATAGTGGGAAATCAATTCTGTTTTAAAGAGCCCTTCCATTTTACCAGGCCATGGTACTGTGGAGGGGAGAGTGTTTCAACAGCAGCACTCTGGATGTTTGCTCCTACGCTGCCTTGGCCACTCAAGCACAAGGGGCACGGAGGTAAAGCTTCAGAAGAGGGAGAGAATTCCTGTTCTCTCCAACTGGAGAGAGAGGGATTGGATGGGTGAGCTATCCAGTGCTGGGACACTGCAACAGGGTGCCCAGGGAGGGAGTTGAGGCCCCAGGCCTAGAGCTATTCAAGGTGATTCTGGCCAAGGCTGTGAGCAGCCTGCTGTAGGGGAGGATGTCCCTGCTGAGTGCAGGGGGTTGGACTGGATGCCCTTTGGAGGTCTCTTCCAAGCCAAACCATTCAATGGTTCTATGCACACTGCTTGCTGGGGGGGCTTCCTAGTGCAGATTCCTGACCCATGCCCTGGAGCTGCTTGGGAGAGTGGCAGGCAGGAGGAGTGGAAACTGTGCCAAGAGCAGCACTGGCAGTTTAACAGAACAGGCCTCAGGAGCCTTCCCTAAGCAACTTGCTCCAGTGGAGGATGTCCCTGCTGAGTGCAGGGGGGTTGGACTGGATGAGCTCTGGAGGTCCCTTCCAACCCAAAGGGTTCCAGGATCCTATGCCAGAGCCACAGCTTCACCTAGAGTGTTGCCAGTGCTGGGTTAGGTTTGCTGGGGACATGGTGCTGGCA
This sequence comes from Dryobates pubescens, assembly GCF_014839835.1. Taxonomy (NCBI): domain Eukaryota; kingdom Metazoa; phylum Chordata; class Aves; order Piciformes; family Picidae; genus Dryobates; species Dryobates pubescens. The sequence continues at coordinate 998,078 of NC_071616.1, forward strand.
GCACACACACCTGGCAGCTCTCCAAGCTGATCAGTTGTGCTCATTAACTTTGAGAGGCCACAGATGGTAAACTCATACCTGCAAGGAGCTCCCCCAGAGCCTCCTTTCCTGTTGCTCATCAAAGAATTCTGGAAAATAAAATCCTCTCTCTTTTGATTCCTTTGCCCTTTAGGATTTCCCAGCATGAGAGAGGGAAATGAGTCCCTCTGCAAGAGTAAGCCCTCTTCCTGGCCAAGCTTGTAAAACCCAATGCAAACAGCAATTACATATTGGCACATCCAGTGGTGTCTTATTCTACTTGGATAGCACACAAAGGAGGGTGAGGAGGAGGGGTCAGGACAGATGATGAGCAAAGACCACACACTGCCAATGCCCTGGGAGCAGAAGTGCTGAGAGCTACAGAAGACAAGGAGAAAACTATCAGAAACAGGGCCCAGACAGGTGGGGAATGACCCAGTCCTGGAGCCATTGCAGGTCAGGCTGTGTGGGGCTCTGAGCAGCATGGAGCCATTGCAGATCAGGCTGTGTGGGGCTCTGAGCTGCATGGAACCATTGCAGGTCAGGCTGTGTGGGGCTCTGAGCTGCATGGAACCATTGCAGGTCAGGCTGTGTGGGGCTGTGAGCTGCATGGAACCATTGCAGGTCAGGCTGTGTGGGGCTGTGAGCTGCATGGAACCATTGCAGGTCAGGCTGTGTGGGGCTCTGAGCTGCATGGAACCATTGCAGGTCAGACTGTGTGGGGCTCTGAGCTGCATGGAACCATTGCAGGTCAGGCTGTGTGGGGCTCTGAGCTGCATGGAACCATTGCAGGTCAGGCTGTGTGGGGCTGTGAGCAGCATGGAACCATTGCAGGTCAGGCTGTGTGGGGCTGTGAGCAGCATGGAACCATTGCAGGTCAGGCTGTGTGGGGCTGTGAGCAGCATGGAACCATTGCAGGTCAGGCTGTGTGGGGCTGTGAGCTGCATGGAACCATTGCAGGTCAGGCTGTGTGGGGCTGTGAGCTGCATGGAACCATTGCAGGTCAGGCTGTGTGGGGCTGTGAGCTGCATGGAACCATTGCAGGTCAGGCTGTGTGGGGCTCTGAGCTGCATGGAACCATTGCAGGTCAGGCTGTGTGGGGCTCTGAGCTGCATGGAACCATTGCAGGTCAGGCTGTGTGGGGCTGTGAGCAGCATGGAACCATTGCAGGTCAGGCTGTGTGGGGCTCTGAGCTGCATGGAACCATTGCAGGTCAGGCTGTGTGGGGCTGTGAGCAGCATGGAGCCATTGCAGGTCAGGCTGTGTGGGGCTGTGAGCTGCATGGAACCATTGCAGGTCAGGCTGTGTGGGGCTCTGAGCTGCATGGAACCATTGCAGGTCAGGCTGTGTGGGGCTCTGAGCTGCATGGAACCATTGCAGGTCAGGCTGTGTGGGGCTGTGAGCATGGAACCATTGCAGGTCAGGCTGTGTGGGGCTGTGAGCAGCATGGAACCATTGCAGGTCAGGCTGTGTGGGGCTGTGAGCAGCATGGAACCATTGCAGGTCAGGCTGTGTGGGGCTGTGAGCAGCATGGAACCATTGCAGGTCAGGCTGTGTGGGGCTGTGAGCTGCATGGAACCATTGCAGGTCAGGCTGTGTGGGGCTCTGAGCTGCATGGAACCATTGCAGGTCAGGCTGTGTGGGGCTGTGAGCATGGAACCATTGCAGGTCAGGCTGTGTGGGGCTGTGAGCTGCATGGAACCATTGCAGGTCAGGCTGTGTGGGGCTGTGAGCATGGAACCATTGCAGGTCAGGCTGTGTGGGGCTGTGAGCTGCATGGAACCATTGCAGGTCAGGCTGTGTGGGGCTGTGAGCTGCATGGAACCATTGCAGGTCAGGCTGTGTGGGGCTGTGAGCATGGAACCATTGCAGGTCAGGCTGTGTGGGGCTGTGAGCTGCATGGAACCATTGCAGGTCAGGCTGTGTGGGGCTCTGAGCTGCATGGAACCATTGCAGGTCAGGCTGTGTGGGGCTGTGAGCAGCATGGAACCATTGCAGGTCAGGCTGTGTGGGGCTGTGAGCAGCATGGAACCATTGCAGGTCAGGCTGTGTGGGGCTCTGAGCTGCATGGAACCATTGCAGGTCAGGCTGTGTGGGGCTCTGAGCTGCATGGAACCATTGCAGGTCAGGCTGTGTGGGGCTGTGAGCAGCATGGAACCATTGCAGGTCAGGCTGTGTGGGGCTGTGAGCATGGAACCATTGCAGGTCAGGCTGTGTGGGGCTGTGAGCAGCATGGAACCATTGCAGGTCAGGCTGTGTGGGGCTGTGAGCTGCAAGGAACCATTGCAGGTCAGGCTGTGTGGGGCTGTGAGCAGCATGGAACCATTGCAGGTCAGGCTGTGTGGGGCTGTGAGCAGCATGGAACCATTGCAGGTCAGGCTGTGTGGGGCTGTGAGCTGCATGGAACCATTGCAGGTCAGGCTGTGTGGGGCTGTGAGCTGCATGGAACCATTGCAGGTCAGGCTGTGTGGGGCTGTGAGCTGCATGGAACCATTGCAGGTCAGGCTGTGTGGGGCTGTGAGCAGCATGGAACCATTGCAGGTCAGGCTGTGTGGGGCTGTGAGCTGCATGGAACCATTGCAGGTCAGGCTGTGTGGGGCTGTGAGCTGCATGGAACCATTGCAGGTCAGGCTGTGTGGGGCTCTGAGCTGCATGGAACCATTGCAGGTCAGGCTGTGTGGGGCTGTGAGCAGCATGGAACCATTGCAGGTCAGGCTGTGTGGGGCTGTGAGCTGCATGGAACCATTGCAGGTCAGGCTGTGTGGGGCTGTGAGCTGCATGGAACCATTGCAGGTCAGGCTGTGTGGGGCTGTGAGCTGCATGGAACCATTGCAGGTCAGGCTGTGTGGGGCTGTGAGCTGCATGGAACACTGCACTGTTAGCCGGGAACACTGCATCGGCAGCCGGGAGCACTGCATCGGCAGCTGGGAACACTGCTTTGATGCCAGGAACAATGCTTTGGCAGCTGGGAACACTGCATTGGCAACCGGGAGCACTGCATCGGCAGCTGGGAACACTGCATCGGCAGCTGGGAACACTGCTTTGGCAGCTGGGAACACTGCATTGGCAACCGGGAGCACTGCATCGGCAGCTGGGAACACTGCATCGGCAGCTGGGAACACTGCTTTGGCAGCCGGGAACACTGCATCGGCAGCTGGGAACACTGCTTTGCCAGCCAGGAACACTGCATCAGCAGCTGGGAACACTGCATTGGCAGCCGGGAACACTGCATTGGCAGCTGGCAACGATGCATTGGTAGCTGGCAACACTGCATTGGCAGCTGGGAACAATGCTTTGGCAGCTGGGAACACTGCATCGGCAACCAGGAGCACTGCATCGGCAGCTGGGAACAGTGCATCGGCAGCTGGGAACACTGCTTTGGCAGCTGGGAACACTGCTTTGGCAGCTGGGAACACTGCATCAGCAGCTGGGAACAATGCTTTGGCAGCTGGGAACACTGCATCGGCAACCAGGAGCACTGCATCGGCAGCTGGGAACACTGCTTTGGCAGCTGGGAACAATGCTTTGACAGCTGGGAACACTGCATTGGCAACCAGGAGCACTGCATCGGCAACCGGGAGCACTGCATCGGCAGCTGGGAGCACTGCATCGGCAGCTGGGAACAGTGCATCGGCAGCTGGGAACAGTGCATCGGCAGCTGGGAAAACTTCTTTGACAGCTGGGAACACTGCATCGGGAGCCGGGAACGATGCTTTGGCAGCCAGGAATGATCCTTTGGCAGCTGGGAACGATGCTTTGGCAGCTGGGAACGATGCTTTGGCAGCCGGGAACGATGCTTTGGCAGCCGGGAACGATGCTTTGGCAGCTGGGAACGATGCTTTGGCAGCCGGGAACGATGCTTTGGCAGCCAGGAATGATCCTTTGGCAGCTGGGAACGATGCTTTGGCAGCTGGGAACGATGCTTTGGCAGCCGGGAACGATGCTTTGGCAGCCGGGAACGATGCTTTGGCAGCTGGGAACGATGCTTTGGCAGCTGGGAACGATGCTTTGGCAGCCGGGAACGATGCTTTGGCAGCTGGGAACGATGCTTTGGCAGCTGGGAACGATGCTTTGGCAGCCGGGAATGATCCTTTGGCAGCTGGGAACACTGCTTTGGCAGCTGGGAACGATGCTTTGGCAGCCGGGAATGATCCTTTGGCAGCTGGGAACACTGCTTTGGCAGCTGGGAACGATGCTTTGGCAGCTGGGAACGATGCTTTGGCAGCCGGGAACGATGCTTTGGCAGCTGGGAACGATGCTTTGGCAGCCGGGAATGATCCTTTGGCAGCCGGGAACACTGCTTTGGCAGCTGGGAACGATGCTTTGGCAGCTGGGAACGATGCTTTGGCAGCCGGGAACGATGCTTTGGCAGCCGGGAACGATGCTTTGGCAGCTGGGAACGATGCTTTGGCAGCCGGGAATGATCCTTTGGCAGCCGGGAACACTGCTTTGGCAGCTGGGAACGATGCTTTGGCAGCCGGGAATGATCCTTTGGCAGCTGGGAACAGTGCATCGGCAGCTGGGAACACTGCATCGGCAGCTGGGCACACTGCATCGCCAGCTGGGAACGATGCTTTGGCAGCTGGGAACGATGCACTGCCCGTTGGTAATGTGCTGCATCCAAGAGCAGAAGATTCAAGTGGATGGGAGAGGGCAAGGGGAGAGCCTCAGGGCTCCCTCAGCACAGTATCAACCAGGTTGGAAGAGACCTCCAAGATCCCCAACTCCAACCCATCACCAACCCTAACTAACCAGCCAGGGCATGGCACTGAGTGCCTCATTCAGCCTTGCCCGGCAGCCCTTCCAGGGCCTCTGACCCTCGCACCTCCCTGGGCAGCCCATTCCAATCTCTCTGTCTGGGAGGAACTGCTTTCTAAGATCCAGCACGGATTGGCTGTGAGCGCCACACTACCTGGCTCAGCCCCGCTCGCACGGCGGCTGCGATTGGGATTGCTAACCCCGAAACCGGGGCCCGGTTCTGAGGCTGGCGTAAGGCCGCGCGAGTCCGTTAATTCCCTTCCTTCCAGCGGCAGAGGGACTACAGCTCCCGGCCTGCCTGGCGCTCCCGCCTCAGCCCGGCCAAGATGGCGGCGGAGGGACTACAGCTCCCGCCCTGCCTGGCCGCTCTGCCTCAGCCGACGGCGCCAAGATGGCGGCGGAGGGACTACAGCTCCCGGCCTCCCTGGCGCTCCCCCTCAGCCGACGACGCCAAGATGGCAGCCAAGGGAGTACAGCTCCCGCCCTGCCCGGCCGGTCTGCCTCAGCTGGCGGCGCCAAGATGGCGGCGGAGGGACTACAGCTCCCGGTCTGCCCGGCCGCTCCCGCCTCAGCTGGCGGCGCCAAGATAGCGGAGGAGGGACTACAGCTCCCGCCCTGCCCGGCCGCTCCCGCCTCAGCTGGCGGCGCCAAGATAGCGGAGGAGGGACTACAGCTCCCGCCCTGCCCGGCCGCTCCCGCCTCCGCTGGCGGCGCCAAGATGGCGGCGGAGGGACTACAGCTCCCGGCCTGCCCGACCGCTCTGCCTCAGCTGGCGGCGCCAAGATGGCGGCGGAGGGACTACAGCTCCCGGTCTGCCTGGCGCTCCCGCCTCAGCTGGCGGCGCCAAGATGGCGGTGGAGGGACTACAGCTCCCGGTCTGCCCGGCCGCTCTGCCTCAGCTGACGGCGCCAAGTTGGTGACCTAAGGACTACAGCTCCCGGTCTGCCTGGCGCTCCCGCCTCAGCTGACGGCGCCAAGATGGCGGCGGAGGGACTACAGCTCCCGGCCTGCCCGCCGCTCTGCCTCAGCTGGCGGCGCCAAGATGGCGGCGGCGGTACCAAGGGACGGGGACTTCGCCGCCCTGCAGAGCCTGCTGAAGGTGAGCGGGCCGCACGGCTGTCTGGGGACGGGGCGCCCGGCCCGGCGGCGGGGCTGCCGCTGTCCCCGGGCCGCGGCTGAGCGCGTTCTTCCCTCATTCCCCACCCCCCTGCTCGCTTTGCTCCCCGCCAGGCGCCTTCGAAGGATGCTGTGCGGCAGCTGTGCCAGGAGTGCTTCTCCAGTCCGGCCGCCGGCCTCGGCCCGCTGGCGCTGCGAGCCTGCCCCGGCCTCGCCCTCAGCCCCGAGGAAGCACAGCAGGTAGGTAGGCGCGGAAACGGCGCTGGGAAGCGAGGGAAGGAGCGGCGGGACGGGACCGGCCAGGGGGACGAGGGGAAGGGGAAGGAGGGGGGACGGGGAAGGGAAGAAGGGGAGCAAGCAGGAGCGGTCCGCGGCCGTGCGGCCCCTCGGGGAGCTGCTTGCAGCCGTGGGGCTCTGCGGGCCCGCGGGCGCCGCTGCTGCAGGTGTGTTACTGTGCGCGGTAAAAGCCATCGTTCCCCCGGGGGCGCAGCCCAGAGGGGCCGCACGGGGAGGCAGAAGCTGAGCGCATGGGCTGCGCTTGCTAGAGGAGAGCGAGGACCTCGGCTGCTTGCCTCCTAAGGCAGTCGGGCAGCGTTTGGATGTGCGGCTCTGGGGACCCTGGTCTCGCCGTAGGAGCTGCTTCTGGAAGCCCGTGCAGTGTGATGCTCTGTGCGAGGCTTTTAGCCCAGTGCAGCTCTTGCTCTTCCTCCTCCTGCAGCTGGTGTCTGCTTTGCACAGCCTCACCAGGCACGTGGTGTACCGCGGCTTGACGAGGGCAGAAGATATCCTCGCTCTCTTCCCAGAAAACTTCCACCAAAACCTGAAAAACCTCCTGACTAAGATAATCTTGGAGAACATGTGAGTGCTTTCAGCTGGGAAGTTTAAAGCCTGGGTGTCTGGTTTGGTAGGGGGATGGTTGGCAGCAAGGTCTTGCAGTCACATGGGTGAGGACAAGCAGAGCTGAATGCACTGTGTCCTCGGAGTGGAACAGCATAGGATAGGCTCACAGGGTGTTAGGGGTTGGAAGGGACCTCTGGAGATCTTCAAGTCCAACCCCCTGCCAGAGCAGGAGCAGAGAATTCAACACAGGTCACACAGGAACACATCCAGTGTCAGTGGTGCCCAGGGACAGGACAAGGGGCAATGGGCACAAACCAAAACACAACACAGGTGGTTTCACTTAAACACAAAGAAAAGCTTAGGTGTGAGGGTGCTGGAGCCCTGGATCAGGCTGCCCAGAGAGGTTGTGCAATCTCCTGTGGAGGGATTCTAAAGCTGCCTGGACACTGTGGTCCTGGGCAGGCTGCTGTGGGTGAGCCTGCATTAGCAGGGAAGTTGAATTAGATCTCTGGGGGTCCCTTCCATCCCCCACCACGCTGTGGGTCTGTGTGGAGCACTGTATGCAGTAGAGGAGAGCAGCTCTGCGTGCTTGTACATCTCACTGCTAGCTCATTGCTTTGCTGGAACTGGGGAGAAAGGTGGAGGCAGCGAGTGAGCCACACTTGAGACTGCTTCACCAGCTAGCCTGCAGGGCCCACCAGTGACAGCCTCTCCTCAGCACTCAGCAGCACAGGCAGGCTCTCTCCTGTGCTTAATGCTGCAGGCTGCTGCCCTTCTGTCAGGGACAGGCTACCCTGAAGCACTGCTAGTACTGCTTTTCTTTGTTTCACAGCTCTGCTTGGAGGAATGAAGCACAAGCAAGTCAGAGTAAGTAACAGTTGGCATCTTGATGCACTTGGTGTTTTCTGAGCACTGCAGCTCCTTTTCCTAATGCAGCACAGGGGCACAGCCATTTGCCTTGGATGAAGCTGTATGGTTGTGGCAGCACAGAGCTTGGCCCAGGCCAGCAAGCTTGTGTCCAGGTCATGCTCCATGTATTGAAGCCCTAGGGAGTGCAACTGTTTGCAAAGCTTTTGAGAGTGGAGTGCTCTGACCTCCTAATGCAGGCCATGAAGTTCCTCTCAGTAAGTGTGCACCATAAAGGATGTGTTTGTGGGGGGGAAAAGCTTCTCTTTGCACATGGACTCACAGAATGATTTGGGGTGACCTCCAAAGGCCATCCAGTCCAACCCCCTTGCAGTCAGCAGGGACATCCTCCACTAGAGCAGGCTGCTTACAGCCTTGCAAAGCAAGGCCTCACTTGGAGGACTGCATCCAGCTCTGGAGCCTTCAACACAGCAAGGACATGGACCTGATGGCCACCAAGATGATCAGGGGGCTGGAGCAGCTCTGCCAGGAGGCCAGGCTGAGGGAGCTGGGGGTGTTCAGCCTGCAGAAGAGAAGGCTGCAGGCAGCCCTAAGAGCAGCCTGCCAGGACCTGAAGGGGGCTACAGGACAGCTGAATAGAATAGAATGAACCAGGTTGGAAGAGACCTTCAAGATCATGGTGTCCAACCTATCATCCAACACCACCTAATCAACTAACCCATGGCACCAAGTACCCCATCAAGTCTGCTCATAAACACCTCCAGGGATGGTGACTCCACCACATCCCCAGGCAGCACATCCCAATGGGCAATCACTCTCTCTGGGTAGAATTTCTTCCTAATATCCAGTCTGATCCTCCCCTGGCACAGCTTGAGACTGTGTCCTCTTGTTCTGGTGCTGGGTGCCTGGGAGAAGAGACCAACCCCCACCTGGCTCCAACCTCCCTGCAGGGAGTTGCAGAAAGCAAGAAGGTCTCCCCTGATCCTTCTCTTCTGCAGGCTAAGCAACCCCAGCTCCCTCAGCCTCTCCTCCCAGGGCTGTGCTCCAGACCCCTCCCCAGCTTTGTTGCCCTTCTCTGGACACCTTCCAGCAGCTCAACCTCTTTCCTAACCTGAGGAGCCCAGAACTGGACACAGGACTCAAGGTGTGGCCTAAGCAGTGCTGAGCACAGGGCACAATGACCTCCCTGCTCCTGCTGGCCACACTCTTCCTGCTGCAGGCCAGGATGCCCTTGGCCTTCTTGGCCACCTGGGCACACTGCTGGCTCATGTTCAGGCAGCTGTCAATCAGCAGCCCCAGGTCTCTCTCTGTTTGGCAGCTCTCAGCCACTCTGCCCCCAGCCTGTAGCTCTGCCTGGGGTTGCTGTGGCCAAAGTGCAGCCCCTGGCACTTGGACTTGTTGAATGCCATCCTGTTGGCCTCTGCCCATCTGTCCAGTCGGTCGAGGTCCCTCTGTAGAGCCTTTCTATCCTCTAACTGACCAACAGCTGCCCCCAGCTTGGTGTCATCTGCAAACTTGCTGATGACTGACTCAATGCCCTCCTCCAGATCATCAGTGAAGATGTTAAAGAGCACAGGGCCCAGCACTGGTCCCTGGGGCACACCACTGGTGCCTGGCTGCCAGCTGGCTGTGGCACCATTCACCACCACTCTCTGGGCTCAGCCTCCAGCCAGTTCCTAACCCAGCTCAGAGAGCTGCTGTCCCAGCCAGGAGCTGACAGCTTGGCCAGCAGTTTGCTGTGGGGGATGGTGTCCAAGGCCTTGCTGCAGTCCAGGCAGACTCCATCCACAGCCTGCCCCACAGCCACCAGGCACTCACCTGGGCATGGAAGGAGCTCAGGTTGGTCAGGCAGGAGCTGCCCTTCCTAACTCCATGCTGGCTGGGCCTGAGCCCTTGGCCATCCTGCCAGTGCTGTGTGACTGCACTCTGGATGACTGCTCCATCACCTTGCCTGGCACTGAGGGCAGGCTGCCAGGCCCTGCATTCCCTGGCTCCTCCAACCTGCCCTGCTTGTGGCTGGGCACCACGTTGGCAGCTTCCATTCCTCTGGGAGCTCTCCAGTGAGCCAGGCCTGCTGAAGAATGATGGAGAGTGGCTTGCAGCTCATCTGGCAGCTCCCTCAGCACCCTAGGATGGAGCTCATCGGCTCCCATGGACTTGTGGGGATCCAAGTGGCTGAGCAGGTCTCTAACTACCCCCTCCTGGATCACAGAGGAACTGTGCTGCTCCCTGGCTCCTTCTGCCAGCTCTGCAGGCCAGCTGTCTGGAAGATGTTCTGTCCTAGGCAAAGAAGGTGTTAAGTACCTCTGCCTTTTCCTCATCTTTTGTTACTGTGGGGAGGGACTTTTTAGGATGTCAGGGAGTGATAAGACTGGGGGAATGGATCCAAGCTAGAGGAGGGTAGATTCAGATTGGATGTGAGGAAGAAGTTGTTGCCCAGGAGGGTGGTGAGAGCCTGGCACAGGTTGCCCAGGGAGGTGGTGGCAGCCTCCTGCCTGGAGGTGTTTGCAGCCAGGCTGGAGGTGGCTGTGAGCAACCTGCTGTGGTGTGAGGTGTCCCTGCCCATGGCAGGGGGTTGGCACTGGCTGAGCCTTGAGCTCCCTTCCAGCCCTGACAGTTCTGTGATTCTATGGGTGAATCCTGTCCTCTTGGTGCCCTGTGGGGGCCCTCAGTGTCTGGCTCATTGCAGAGGAAGATGATGTGACCCCACACAGCAGCACTGAAGTTGTGTGCTTGCCAGGGCCAGAGCTGGGGAAGCAGGCCCATGGTAGGAGTCCCAGGTGCTGGAGCCTGGTGCCACCATGCCCTGCTGGGCCTAGCTGTCCCTTTCCTTTCACTCCTGCAGTCTCCCTGCCTCGCCTGGTTGACATGGACTGGAGGGTGGACATCAAGACATCTTCAGACAGCATCAGCAGAATGGCAGTCCCCACCTGCCTGCTTCAGCTGAAGGTAATGTCAGGGAGCCTGGAGGGAGGGGGCAGGACCCAAATGCCCAAGGCCAACCCCTGAGACAGTGGCACTGTGAAATGCTTCAGACAGGCACCTGCTGCTGCTGGGCAGTTAGCAGCCTTTCTGGGATGGTCTTTGACATACCACAGAGCCTGGAGGTGATGTGTGTGAGGGAAGTCCTCGCAAGGGAGGATCTGTGAGGATGCAGGAGGGCAGCAGATGTGTTCCTGGTCACTGCAGAAAGAGAGAGGATGAATTACTGAAGTTGTTGCCCTTCAATTTGAAGCCACCTGGGGGAAGGGAATCTCCCCCTCTGCTCTCCTGACACCCCACCAGCAGTCCTGTGTCCAGCTCTGCTCCTCCCAGCACAAGAGGGACATGGCCCCTGCTGGAGTAGGTCCAGAAGAGGACAGAGAGATGATCAGAGGGCTGGAGAACCCCCCTGCAGGGACAGGCTGAGAGAGTTTGGGCTGTTCAGCCTGGAGCAAGGCTCCTGGGAGACCTCAGAGCAGCTTCCAGTGCCTGAAGGGGGCTGCAAGGGAGCTGGGGAGGGGCTGGATGGAGCTGGGTGCCAAGGTGAGAGCATTTCTCTGTTAGACACTGCCTGTGACAGTGACACTGGGGAAAAACCACAGCAGTTCATTGTTCAGACAGCTAACCTCTGCATTCCTATTGGCAGGTCCAGGAAGATGTTGCCTTGTGTGGGAGCAGCCCTGTGGTCTCTGCAGTGACTGTGGAGCTGAGCAAGGAAACCCTGGACACCATGCTGGAGGGGCTGGGCAGGATCCGGGACCAGCTCTCCGCCGTTGCCTCCAAATGACCGCAGGGAGTGCAGCAGGGAGGAGGAGGGGAGGCATGCTCCACCTGCAGCTCTCAGCAGTCCCAGCCCGGTGTCCCACCTTTCCTGGGCTGCTCTGGGGTTAACCATCAGACCAAACAGCTTTCTTCCTTAATTGGATAGCTTTGGGAAAGCTAACAGCTCAAGAGCCCTTTGGCCTGCTGCCAGAGTGTGCTGTTGAGCTGAAGCTGGCCTCTTCCATTTCAGAGGAGGATTTGAGGCTCAGAGCTTGGCTTAGTCACAGGGGTCATAATGGGCAGCAGCAAACAGCTGCAGCCAGTGAAGGAAGTGCTCTGTGTCTGCCCCTAAATGAGGTGCTGAAAGGCTGGAGCTGGCTGATGGGCAGCTGAGGGGGGTGCTGCCCTTGGGAGCGTGGCTGCTCTGAAGTGCAGGCTGGAGGGAGCACTCTGCCTGTCAGGGGAGCACTCTGCCTGTCAGGGGAGCACTCTGCCTGTCAGGGGAGCACAGACTGATTGCAGGATAATGCTTTGAAAGAGAGCAAGGATGCTACCCCACACTCCCTTCTCATCAGCTTCACAGCACCATTTGCACACTCAGCAGGGCTGAATGTCTGGAGCAGCAAATAATTCCCTCCTTCCCCTGGAAAAGAAAATGAGCTCAGGCAGTCCATGGTTGGGTTTGGTTAGGCTTTGGGCTGTGCCTTCCCTGCACAAACCCAGGCTGGGACAATAAACAATTGGTGGCTGTTCCCTGTACTGTAGGGAGCTCTTCAGTGGCAGCCTGTGCCTGCACTCCCAAAGTGTGCTGCTGGGGGCTCTTGTGTGACTCATTAAAAACTGAACTCACTCATTTGGTGAATCCTTTCCAGTGCAGAGCCTGGGGGTGTCCTGGGCTGCCTCAGTCTCCTTGTCATGGTGCACACTTCCTAGGCTGCTGCACCCTCAGCAAGTCTGCAGGTGACACCAAGCTGAGTGCTGTGGTTGCTCAGTCTGAAGGACAGGATGGAGGCATCCAGAGGCACCTGGCCAGGCTGGAGAGCTGGCTGAGGAGAACCTCAGGAGGTTCAACAAGGCAAAGTGCAAGGTCCTGCACCTGGGTCAGGGCAATCCTAGAGATCAGTCCAGGCTGGGGGAGGATGAGATTGAGAGCAGCCCTGCAGGGAAGGGCTTGGGGTGCTGGTGGGGGAGAAGCTGGACAGGAGCCAGCAGTGTGAGCTGGCAGCACAGAAGGCCAAGGGCAGCCTGGGCTGCATCCAAAGCAGTGTGGCCAGAGATGGAGAGAGAGGATTCTGCCTCTCTGCTCTGCTCTGTGAGACCTCTCCTGCAGGGCTGTGTCCACCTCTGGAGCCCTCAGCACAGCAAGGACATGGACCTGATGGAGAGGCTCCAGAGGAGGCCACCAAGGTGATCAGGGGCTGGAGCAGCTCTGCCTGGAGGCCAGGCTGAGGGAGCTGGGGGTGTTCAGCCTGGAGAAGAGAAGGCTCCAGGCAGCCCTAAGAGCAGCCTGCCAGGACCTGAAGGGGGCTACAAGAAGGCTGCAGAGGGACTGTTGGCAAAGGCCTGCAGGGACAGGCCCAGGGGCAATGGTTTGGAATGAGAGCAGAGCAGATTGAGATTGGATGTGAGCAACAAGTTCTGCAGCAGGAGGCTGCTGGGACACTGCAGGAGGTTGCCCAGGGAGGTGGCTGAGGCCTCATGCCTGGAGCTGTTGAAGGTGAGGCTGGAGAAGGCTGTGAGCAGCCTGCTGCAGTGGAGGATGTCCCTGCTGAGTGCAGGGGGTTGGGTTGGATGCCCTCTGGAGGTCCCTTCCAACCCAGCCCATTCCATGATTTTTTTGGCTCACATCAGTGGTGCCAGGAGAGCTGAGTCTGCTCAGCCAGAGGTGTAGAGAACAAGAGAGGCTCAGCAGGGCTCTCATTACCTGGCCAGCAAGAGTGCTTCCCATTCAGGTCCTGCTTTCAGAGCCTGCTCCACAGAGAGGCAGTAGTGCAGCTGCTCTTGCAGGCACTCAGATGGGATCTATTTCATCAAGTGATTACTCTCTTAAAGGCAGTTGGGTTTTTATCCTCCCTCCACAGACTGCCTGCCACGTGCTTGGCCTGAATGTGTTCCACATGCTTTACCTTCAGCTTGTTCCTGTGCCAGCACTCCCCTCTTCAGCTTACTGCTCTCACTGAATGTTAGGGGCTGGGAGGCACCTCCAGAGATCACCAGGCCAAGCCCCCTGCCAGAGCAGAGCACCCAGGGCAGCTCACACAGAACACATCCAGGGGGGGCTGGAAAGGCTCCAGAGCAGGAGGCTCCACAGCCCCCCTGGGCAGCCTGCTCCAGGCTCCAGCACCCTCACCACACAGAAGTGGTTCCTCGTGTTGAGGTGGAACCTCCTGGGCTCCAGCTTGGACCTCTTCCTTGTCGTGTCACTGGGCACCCCCAAACAGAGCCTGGCCCCTTCATCCTGACCCCCAGCCCTCAGCTATTGATAGATATTGATCAGATCCCTCTCAGCCTTCTCCAGAACCCCAGAGAAAGGTTTTGGTTGGACAAGCCCTTTCAGCTCACCCACTCCAACCATTCTCCAACTCCACCCAGGCTGGTGCTAAGCCATGGCCCTCAGCACCACAGCTCTGCCTCTTGGAAGCACCTCCAGGGATGGGGATTCAGCCACCCCCCTGGGCAGCCTGTGCCAGGCTTTGAGAACCCTTACAGCAAAGGAGTTGCTTCTGATGTCCAACCTGATCCTCACCTGTGGCAACCTGAGGCCAACCAGAGCTACAGGCTGGGGTCAGAGTGGCTGAGAGCTGCCAAACAGAGAGGGACCTGGGGGTGCTGATTGACAGCTGCCTGAACAGGAGCCAGCAGTGTGCCCAGGGGGCCAAGAAGGCCAAGGGCATCCTGGCCTGCAGCAGGAAGAGTGTGGCCAGCAGGAGCAGGGAGGTCATTGTGCCCTGTGCTCAGCACTGGTGAGGCCACACCTTGAGTCCTGTGTCCAGTTCTGGGCCCCTCAGTTTAAGAAGGACATTGAGAGACTTGAAGGTGTCCAGAGAAGGGCAACAAGGCTGGGGAGAGGCCTTGAGCACAGCCCTGTGAGGAGAGGCTGAGGGAGCTGGGGTTGCTTAGCCTGGAGAAGAGGAGGCTCAGGGGAGACCTTGCTCTCTGCAGCTCCCTGAAGGGAGGTTGTAGCCAGCTGGGGGTTGGTCTCTGCTCCCAGGCACCCAGAATGTTATGGGCTGGGAGGCACCTCCAGAGGTCATCCAGCCCAAGCCCCTGCCAGAGCAGAGCACCCAGGGCAGCTCACACAGGAACACATCCAGGGGGGGTTGGAAAGGCTCCAGAGCAGGAGACTCCACAACCTCTCTGGGCAGACTGCTCCAGGCTCCAGCACCCTCACAAAGGTTTCCCTTCTGTTCCCCTGGCACCTCCTCTGCTCCAGCTTGCCCCCAGTGCCCCTTGTGCTGCCCTTGGCCATCCCTGAGCAGAGCCTGGCTCTGTCCTCCAGCACTGCCCTGCACAGCTTTATCCCCAGCACTGAGGGCAGCCCTCAGGCTCCTCTGCTCCCAGCTCCCAGCCCCAGCTCCCTCAGCCTGTGCTCATAGGGAGATGTTCCACTGCCTGCAGCAGCTTTGTGCCTCTGGGCTGGGCTCTCTCAAGCAGTTCCCTGAGGTCCTGCTTGACCTGAGGGGCCCAGAACTGGACACAATATTCCAGATGTGCCCTGACCAGGGCAGTGTAGAGGTGCAGGAGAACCTCTCTGGAGCTGTGCACCACAGCCCTTCAAATCCAGCCCAGGATGCCCTTGGCCACAAGTGCCCATGGCTGGCTCCTGGGCATCCTGCTCTCCTCCAGGACCCCCAGGTTCCCTTTTCCCAGAGCTGCTCTGCAGCCTGTACTGGTCCTGTCCTACCCTTTCATTATGCCCTTGTGAAGCATGAAAGCCCTCTGCCCTTCTGAAGGCTGAGCCTACCAAGCTCTGTGTTCTGCTCCTTGTGGCATGGTTGTGGCCATTCTGCACTTCCAGTTTGGAGTCCCCTTAAATGGGGGCCACCAGAACTGGGGGTTCCTGGAGGAGACCAGTCCAAGAGCATCAGTAAGGAACAGAGCTGTCATACTATGGGACTTACCTGCATGACCATCTCCTGCTTGGAAACCAGAAGCCTTCCTTGTCAGCTGGAGCTGGAAAACTCCATGTTCATGGAATCACAGAGCTGTCAGGGCTGGAAGGGAGCTCAAGGCTCAGCCAGTCCCAACCCCCTGCCATGGGCAGGGACACCTCACACCACAGCAGGTTGCTCACAGCCACCTCCAGCCTGGCTGCAAACACCTCCAGGCAGGAGGCTTCCACCACCTCCCTGGGCAGCCTGTGCCAGGCTCTCACCACCCTCCTGGGCAACAACTTCTTCCTCACAGCCAATCTCAGTCTCCCCACTTGTAGCTGTGCTGGTATTGGAGGAACAGACCCCACACACACACCCCTCACCCCCAGCTACACTGACTACCAAGTGGTGCAACATGTCCTGCACCCTGAGGGTGGTGGAAGCACCACCCCAGTCTCCAGCAGTGATTCTCCAGTTGTGATTCTTGGTGCTTTTGGTTTTGCCTTCACATGCACTGCACAGCCCCGGTGCCAGGACTGTGTGCCATGAATCACCCCAGAGGGGTATGGAGTGGTGAGGGGCTGCAGGACCAGTCTGGCTCCTAGGTGCTGACTGGTAAGGCCTGGTCAGTGGCTGCCTCACCTGCCTGTGCCTCAGTACTGGGACAGAGAATCACAGAATGGTTTGGGCTGGAAGGGCCCTCCAAAGGGCATGCAGTCCAACCCCCTGCACTCAGCAGGGACATCCTCCCCTACAGCAGGCTGCTCACAGCCTTCTCCAGCCTCACCTTGGATATCTGCAGGCATGGGTCTTCCACTACCTCCCTGGGCAACCTCCTGCAGTGTCCCAGCAGCCTCCTGCTGCAGAACTTGTTGCTCACATCCAATCTCAATCTGCTGCAGGGTCGTTGCCCCTTGCCCTGCTGCTGCACCCCCCTGTAAACATTCCCTGCCCAGCTCTCTTGCAGGCCCCATTCCAAGCGGTCCGTTCTGTGATCCCACGAAGGAACAAGAGTGGGAATGAAGGGAAGGAATGCAGGAGCTCGGTGCCTCTGTCCCCAGGAGGTGGCGAGCTTGGCCTCCCGTGTCTATTGCCTCTGCAGCCCGCCGGCAGAAAGCAGCAGCCTGGGCTCCTCTCCAGCACGGGATGCTCCCTGGTGCTGCTCTCCCGGTTCGGGGGCCGTTGGGTGACCAATGAAGGCACCACCGCTGCTGCTGTACAGCAACGAGACTCCAGAAACGCAGAGAGCAGCCAACCCCAGAGTCCTCCACTGTAGCGTTGTGGAATCCCTAGGATTAGAGTCTTGGAGTGTCCTTAACAGCAGCAGGAGTCCTGGAAGCCCTTAGCGGAGGAAGCAGCTAACAGAAGTCCTCAGCATACCCCTAGCAGCATCCCTGCACCGAAGCCCTGACCAGAAGGAGATAACAGAAGCAGAATCCCCAGCAGCCCTAAACTCCCCAGTCTGCTCCTAACCTAAAGCCCTAATCCCAGTAACTCTTGCTCAGAGTGGCTGGGGTTTATCAACTCTTTGTTATCAACCCCTTACCCGGTAAACCCCAACCACAAGCTGTGCCAGGGGAGGTTTAGGCTGGATGTTAGGAAGAAGTTCTTCCCAGCAAGAGAGATTGGCCTTTGGACTGGGCTGCCCAGGGAGGTGGTGGAGTCCCCATCCCTGGAGGTGTTTAGGAAGAGCCTGGATGGGGCCCTTGGTGCCATGGTTGAGTTGATCAGATGGTGTTGGGTGGGAGGTTGGACTGGATGATCACAAAGGTCTCTTCCAACCTGGTCTATTCTATTCTATTCTATTCTATTCTATTCTATTCTATTCTATTCTATTCCATTCCATTCCATTCCATCTCATCCCATCTCATCCCATCCCATCCCATCCCATTCCCACAGATGAGCTAAAATCTTTTCCCAGTGAGAGGTGCCAGTGTGTCCAGGAGGTGGCTTCTGCAGCACATGCCAGCCCGAGGCTCCCAGCAATAGGATGTGCTTCTTGGCACCTGTGGAGTGTGATTATTCCTGCACCCTGCATGCATCCAGCAGCTGCCCTCAGGCCGGTGGCTGCAGCACTCCAGTGCCTGCAAAGACGAAGAGCCTTTCACCTGAGCAGCAAACAGAGGGGGGATCTGCTCAGCAAAAGGGCTCTCAGCTGCTGCCAGCTCCGTGGGCTGGAAGAGCTGAGCACAATGCAGGGGAAGCTGCTAGGAGCAGAGGGGTCTCTGCTGGCTGCCAGTCAGTTTAAGACCAGAGCAGTAGGAGCCTTTCCCTTTCTTTGCCAGCTTAGGTGAAAATTCCCCCAGGGAGAGCTCTGGCATCTGGGAGGGCAGGCACAGTCCTCGTGTCGAGAGGGGTGGAGAAAGCTTGGAAGAGCTCCAAACTGGCCCATCTTAGCTGAGCCAAGCTTGTCTGTAAATAAAGGTGAGCAGGCCACTGTAAAAACCATCCCTGGAGCTAGAAGGGCTCATGTCAGAGAAGCACAGAGCCAGAGAGTCATCTCTGCCAGAAAAGCCCTTCCAGATCACCCACTCCAACCATTCCCCAGGTCTGCCCAGGCTGGGGCTAAACCACGTTCCTCAGCACCCCCTCTCTGAAACACCTCCAGGGAAGGAGCTTCAGCCACCTCCCTGGGCAGCCAGTAGCAGCCTCTGTAAACCCTTTCATGAAGAAGTTTCTTCTACTGTTCAACCTGAACCTCCCTTGGGGCAGCTTGAGGCCATTTCCTCCCATCCTATCACTCGTAACTCAGGAGAAGAGACCAAGCCCCACCTGGCTCCAGCCTCCTCTCAGGGAGCTGTAGAGAGCAGTGAGGTCTTCCCTCAGCCTCCTCTTCTCCAGGCTAAACACCCTCAGGTCCCTCAGCTGCTCCTCACCACCCCTGTTCTCTAGACCCTTCCTCAGCTTTGTTGCCCTATTTGGAGCTGCTCCAGCCCCTCAATGTCCTTCTGGGAGTGAGGAGCCCCACACTGAATCCAGGACTCAAGATGTGTCCTCACCAGTGCCCAGTACAGGCACTGCCCTGGTCCTGCTTGGCCACACCACTGCTGATCCAGGCCAGGCTGCTGGTGGCCTTCTTGGCCACCTGGGCACAGCCTGGCTCCTCTCCAGCCAGCTGCCAATCAGCAGCCCCCACCTGGGCCATGTCCAGCCCTGGGCAGTGACACTGATTTCATAGGATCACAGAACTGTCAGGGTTGGAAGGGACCTCGAGGATCATCCAGATCCAGCCCCCTGCCATGGGCAGGGACACCTCACACCACAGCAGGTTGCTCACAGCCACCTCCAGCCTGGCTGCAAACACCTCCAGGGGTGGCCTTTATAGAACTGCAGCTCTTGGTGCCACCTCTGAGACCCCAGGAAGCCTGAAGCAGGTGGCCTGGGTGGGAGTGCAGGCAGGGCCTGGAAATGCAAACGTCTGGGCTTGTGCTTGTCTCTGCTGTGAATTGTGAGCATCTTCATCCTTGTCTGGCAGGTAGAAGGCTGGGTTCCAGCTATGTGGGGGGAAGAGAGGCTAATTAACTGACCTGCTTGCTATGAGGCTTCTTCAAGGGAAGGACCTTGTGAGTGTGCTGAGCACAGAGCCAAGAAAAGGAGGTCAGTGCCAGAGCCTCCTGCTCCCTGGGACACGGCACGGGCTGAGGGGGTCTGCTGTTGCTGCCTCCAAAGGAAACAGTGCTGTGCAGAGCTCATCTCTGCCTCTGGTGCCACAGCTTGGGGGGAAGAAAAACCCAACAGGCTTCATCTGCTGACCTTAACCCTGAGTGGCTGCTCCAATGTTCTTCAAAGGAAGAAGAGCCTGCTGGGGTTCACAGCTGAGAGCAAGTCTTCATCTCTCCCTGCCCCACTTGAGAAGCCTCTCCTGCCTCACTCGCCTGCAGAAGGCAGCTGTGGATGGAGGCCACCCTGAGAGAGCAACTTCTCTGCCTGTTTTGGTTTGCCTCCTTTTGCTTTGCCTCACTTTCAGACCTTCCACACAAACCAGCACCTTCCAGGACAGTCCCCCTGGGACACCCCCTCCTCCCTTCCCCTCTCCAGCAGCAGCTTGGCCCTTAGCCTTGCCTCTCCTTGCACAGAGCTGTGTCTGTGGAGAGACCTCACTGGGCACAGGGGAAGATATTGAAGGAACTTTAGGAATACTTCTTCGGGGTGAGGGTGCCACTGGAGCCCTGGTGTGAAGTATCCTTCTCTGGAGAGCCTCCAAACCCACCTGACGTGTTCCTGGGTGATTTACTCCAGGTGCCGCTGCTTTAGCCAGGCAGGTTGGATTGGATGATGTCCAGAGGAGTCTTCCACCCCACACCAGGCTGGGATTCTCCATGCCTTGCAGCAGCCTGATGTCTGTGGGATGCAGGTGCCCATGCAGAGCTGGGGGAGCTGGGGTGGTTAGCCCGGAGAAGAGGAGGCTCAGGGGAGACCTCATTGCTCTCTCCAACTCCCTGAAGGGAGGTTGGAGCCAGGTGGGGGTTGGGCTCTTCTCCCAGGAACAAGAGCATACAGTCTCAAGCTGTGCCAGGGGGAACTTTAGGCTGGATCTTAGAAAGTTCTTCCCAGCAAGAGAGATTTGCCATTGGCATGAGCTGCCCAGGGAGGTGGTGGGGTTGATGTCCCTGTTGGTATCACAGTCTCACAGTATCACCAAGGTTGGAAGAGACCTCAAAGATCATTGAGTCCAACCTGTCTCCACAGACCTCATGGCTAGACCATGGCACCAAGTGCCACATCCAATCCCCTCTTGAACACCTCCAGGGATGGGGACTCCACCACCTCCCTGGGCAGCACATCCCAGTGACGAACGACTCGCTCAGTGAAGAACTTTCTCCTCACCTCCAGCCTAAACCTCCCCTGGCACAGCTTGAGACTGTGTCCTCTTGTTCTGGTGCTGGGTGCCTGGGAGAAGAGACCAACACCCTCCTGGCTACAGCCTCCCTTCAGGGAGTTGGAGAGAGCAAGAAGGTCTCCCCTGAGCCTCCTCTTCTCCAGGCTAAGCAACCCCAGCTCCCTCAGCCTCTCCTCACAGGGCTGTGCTCCAGACCCCTCCCCAGCTTTGTTGCCCTTCTCTGGACACCTTCAAGTCTCTCAATGTCCTTCCTAACCTGAGGAGCCCAGAACTGGACACAGGACTCGAGGTGTGGCCTGAGCAGTGCTGAGCACAGGGCACAATGACCTCCCTGCTCCTGCTGGCCACACTCTTCCTGATGCAGGCCAGGATGCCCTTGGCCTTCTTGGCTACCTGGGCACACTGCTGGCTCCTGTTCAGGCAGCTGTCAATCAGCACCCCCAGGTCCCTCTCTGTTTGGCAGCTCTCAGCCACTCTGCCCCCAGCCTGTAGCTCTGCCTGGGGTTGCTGTGGCCAAAGTGCAGCCCCTGGCACTTGGACTTGTTGAATGCCATCCTGTTGGCCTCTGCCCATCTGTCCAGCCTGGCAAGGTCCCTCTGCAGAGCCCTTCTGCCCTCTAACTGACCAACATCTGCCCCCAGCTTGGTGTCATCTGCAAACTTGCTGATGACTGACTCAATCCCTTCCTCCAGATCATCAATGAAGATGTTAAAGAGGATGGGGCCCAGCACTGCTCCCTGGGGCACACCACTGGTGCCTGGCTGCCAGCTGGCTGTGGCACCATTCACCACCACTCTCTGGGCTCAGCCTCCAGCCAGTTCCTAACCCAGCTCAGAGAGCTGCTGTCCCAGCCAGGGGCTGACAGCTTGGCCAGCAGTTTGCTGTGGGGGATGGTGTCCAAGGCCTTGCTGAGGTCCAGGCAGACTCCATCCACAGCCTGCTCCAAATCTACCAGGCAGTCACTGGGCATGGAAGGAGCTCAGGTTGGTCAGGCAGGAGCTGCCCTTCCTAACTCCATGCTGGCTGGGCCTGAGCCCTTGGCCATGCTTCAGGTGCAGTTATTGCCCCCAGGATAATCTGCTCCATCACTTTCCCTGGCACTGAGGTCAGGCTGCCAGGCCTGGAGTTTCCAGGTTCCTCCATCCCACCCTGCTTGTGGATGGGGACCACCTTGGCCAGTTTCAGTCACCTGGGACCTCTCCAGTGAGCCAGGACTGGAGGAAAATGATGGAGAGCGGCTTGGCAGCTCATCTGCCAGCTCTCTCAGCACCCTAGAGTGGATCCCATCCGGTCCCATGGACTTGTGAGTGTCCAAGTGGCTCAGCAGGTCCCCAGCTAATTCCTCATGGATTTCCAGGGCATCACACTGCTCCCTGACCCCATTGCCCAGCTCAGGAGGCCACTGGTCCTGAACTCCTGCCTGGCTGTTAAACATGGAGGCAGAGAAGGTGTTCAGGCCTCAGCCTTTGCCTCGTCTTAAGTGTTTAAGAAGATCCTGGATGAGGCACTCAGTGCCATGGTCTGGTTGGTTAGTTAGGGTTGGGTGATCAGTTGGACTTGATGACCTTGGAGGTCTCTTCCACCCTGACTGTTCCTGTGATTCCCAAGGAGCCCAGCCTGGGTGGCTGTCACCCGCTCACTGACACAGCTTCCATCTCCACAGCCAGCTCCCTGCTGCCCAGGCTGTTCTGTTTCTGCCAGAGCTGCCTGGTTTCCCGTGCTGGCTGCAGGATTTGCTGCCCAATAAACCTGTCCTGGAGGGCAGGCCAGCCTGGCCAGGCCCTCAGGAGGATCTGCAGAGCCTGCAGTGATGGATCACTCCAATAACCCTGAGACCAGGCAGAGGCAGGGCACCAGGTCGGGGCCGAGTCAGGCTTCAGCCAGCCTCAGTGATAGATCAAATATATCTTGTGTTGGAATCAACCAGGGACTTCATCATCACCATTTCTTGACCTTTTTAACCCACTTCCTTTACAGCATGTGTGGTGCCTTGGCATCCCACAGCTGCAGAGAACTGCCTGTGAGGATCTAGCTCTGTTCAGGTGCTGTCTTATTTATTAGGGCTGGCACACAAGGAGCTTTAGGGGTCCATTATTGGCCCCTTGGGAGCTACTGCCCTTGGACTTGCACAGGAAACATCACAAGCTCTGTTGTAACCACAAACCAGCCCCTTGGGCAGTGTCCCTGCCTCTCTTCCTCCCCTCACACCCCTCAGGACCTCTCTGCAAAGCCCCCTTGGCTCCAGAGTCCCTGTCAGGAGGAGCAGCTGGAGCAGTACCACAGTGCTGCTGTGCTTCTGGAAAGAGAAGCACTGCAGCCAGTTTGAGGCCCCCAACACAGCAGGGACCTGGAGCTGCTGGAGAGGCTCCAGAGGAGGCCACCAAGATGATCAGAGGGCTGCAGAACCTCCCCCATGGGGACAGGCTGAGAGAGCTGGGGCTGTTCAGCCTGCAGAAGAGAAGGCTCCAGGGAGACTTCAGAGCAGCTTCCAGTACCTGAAGGGGCTCCAGGAGAGCTGGGGAGGGACTTTGGACAAGGGTGGGGGTGCCAGGCCAAGGAACAATGGCTTTGAGCTGGGAGAGGGGAGACTGAGACTGGAGATGAGGAAGAAATTGTTGAGTGAGGGTGGGGAGAGCCTGGCACAGGCTGCCCAGGGAGGCTGTGGCTGCCTCCTCCCTGGAGGTGTTCAAGGCCAGGCTGGATGAGGCCCTGAGCAGCCTGGGCTGGTGGGAGGTGTCCCTGCCCAGGGCAGGGGGGTTGCAGCTGGATGATCTTTAAGGTCCCTTCCAACCCAACCCATTCCATGATTCTGTGATCTTAGAGGTCTTCTCCACCAAACCAGTTCAGTGATCCTGAGCCACTGGCACTCTGGACTTCCAGGCTGCAGCACTGCTGCTAGGTATGTCCTTGCACACTCACTCTCTCCTTAGTTGTGAACACTTCACTTGGAAGCATAAGCCTGCCTATCACCTTAACCAGTGGCCACAGCACCCCTCATCCACTCCAGGACCCCTTCCTGATACCTACCACCGCCTCACAACCCTCAGAGGTGCCGTGAAGAGACCCAGCGCAACGGGAAGCTGAGGCTCGTGATGGATCACCCTCAGACTACATCTCCTGATGGTCACAGGGACAACCCAAGAAGAAATAGCTCAGTGCAGAGCAGGGCAAGGAAGCTGGGAAGGGCCTGGAGAAGAGATAGATGGAGAGAGATGGAAGGAGCTGGGGATGGGTAGTGTGAAAGAGAGGAGGCTGAGGGGAGACCTCCTGGCTGTCTGCAGCTCCCTGAAAGGAGGTTGTGGAGAGGCTGCTGCTGGTCTCTGCTCACAGGTAATTAGTGACAGAACAAGAGGGAATGGCCTCAAGCTGCCCCTGGGGAGGTTTAAACTGGACAGTAGGGGAAAATTGTTCCCATCCAGAGTGGTCAGAGATTGGAAAGTGCTGCCCAGGGAGGTGGTGGAGTCCCCAAGCCTGGCTGTGTTTGAAGGTGGTTTGGCTGTGGTGCTTGGGGCTGTGGTTTAGGGGTGAGCTTTGCAGAGCAGGGCTCTGGGTTGGCCTTGGTGATCCTGAGGCTCTTTTCCACCCTGAATGCTTCTGGGATTCTGTGGTAGTCTTCCAGAGGGGTAGGACGATGGGCAGGGCATGGTGGAGCCTTTGCCACACAGCTTGCTTGGCTCAGCAGCAGGCTGGTGGTGAATGGTTTCAGCTGATAGTTTCCAGCTGGTGAGGACCTCAGGGCCCACACAAGAGGCCCTCCACTGCTTAACAAGCTGCTGCATGCTGGCTGAGCCATGCCAGCTCAGCAGTGCCTGCTCCTGAGGGCACACCTGAGTGAGCCAACTTCAGCTGCTGCAAGAGGCAGGGTAGCACCTCCCAGCCGGGGCCTGCCTCCTTCAGACAGGACTTGCTGCGGCTGGAAGTGCCAGGTGAAGGCCACCCCCTTCAGCAGGGCTGGCCCAGCCCATCTCCTTGTGCACCAGGTTGGAACATGTTTGCCTAGAGAGGGTTCACAGGAGGTGTGAACCTCCTCAAGGATCCTTTCACATGCTCCACAACCTTTCTGAGCCCAGCCCCTGAGCTAACCTTTGGGACTGGTGTCTGCTGCAGCAGCCAGCTTGGAATCACAGAGCTGTCAGGGTTGGAAGGGAGCTCAAGGCTCAGCCAGCCCCAACCCCCTGCCATGGGCAGGGACACCTCACACCACAGCAGCTTGCTCACAGCCACCTCCAGCCTGGCTGCAAACACCTCCAGGCAGGAGGCTTCCACCACCTCCCTGGGCAGCCTGTGCCAGGCTCTCACCACCCTCCTGGGCAACAACTTCTTCCTCACAGCCAATCTCAATCTCCCCACTTCTAGTTTTGCTCCATCCCCCCCAGTCCTGTCCCTCCCTGACACCCTCAACAGTCCCTCCCCAGCACTCCTGTAGGCTTTCTCTGGCAGCTCTGCAGTGCTCAGGAGAAGAGGTGCAGTGCAATGTGCAGCAGTGCCTCAGCCCCTCCTGCAGCACAGGCTCCTGTGCTTTCCCAGACAAGCTCCTCAGCCAGGAGCCAGGCATGGCTCTCATGACAGTATTTCCCTCTTGCACACTGTCCCCCTCTGAAGATCTGCAGCTCTGCAAGTCCCAGCTACAGCTCTTATCTTGTGGACAAGCAGCAGCCCAGAGTGATACTCAGGGGTCACAACCCCAGCAAGCAGAATCCCCTGTGGCTTTCATCCCTGGCTGTTGCACCTTCAGCGTTACCAGGAGGAGTCAGAGCAAAGCCACACAGGATGGCCTCAGCACCTTGGGCACTGGGAAGGAAAGGGCAAGGAACACAGAGAGGCTTTAGGGACTCTGGGATGGGGAGCTCAGCGTTTGGAATTTAAACAGTGAGGCTACAGCTTTCAAGGGAGGTTCTCCTCCCCCTCTGCTCTGCCCTGCTGAGACCTCACCTGGAATATTGCATCCAGCTCTGGGCTCCCCAGCTCAGGAGGGACAGGGATCTGCTGGAGAGAGTCCAAGGGAGGCTCCAAGGATGCTGAAGGGACTGCAGCACTGCCTGGGGAGGAGAGGCTGAGAGCCCTGGGGTGGGACCATTAGCCACAGCTGAGTGCAGCAGCTCTCACACTCTGCCTCCCCCTAAACAATTCTCTGCTTCTCCAAAAGCAGGTGGAGCCTTCAGGCCTGCCCCTGCAGGCACCTCCTGTGTCCCTGAGCAATCACACTGGTTCTGCTCCCCCTCCACACTGCCCTGCTGAGGCTGCATCTGGAGTCCTGGGCCCAGTTCTGGGCCCCTCAGATCAGGAAGGACCTCAGGGAGCTGCTTGAGAGAGTCCAGCACAGAGCCACAAAATGATCAGGGGAGTGGAACATCTTCCTTAGGAGGAGAGCCTGAGGGAGCTGAGGGCTCTGGAGCTTGGAGAGGAGCAGCCTGAGGGTGAGCTCCTTGCTGTTGCTAAAGCTGTGCAGAGGCAGTGCCCAGAGGCTGGAGCCAGGCTCTGCTGGGGGATGCCCAATGCCAGCACAAGGGGCAGTGGTGGAAGCTGAGGCAGAGGAAGTGCCATGGACACAGGAGGAAAATGTTTTCCCTGTGAGGGTGACAGAGGCCTGGAGCAGGCTGCCCAGGGGGGCTGTGGAGTCTCCCTCTCTGGGCATACTCCAACCCCACCTGGATGTGCTCCTGTGTGACCTGCTCTAGGTGCTCCTGCTCTGGCAGGGGGTTGGGCTGGCTGAGCTTTCCGGGTCCCTTCCAGCCCCTGGCATCCTGTGACTGTGCTACCCAGCAGCAGACTCCTGCCCAGGGCTGCAGGCCTCATTGCCCAGCACTTGGTGGAGTCCTGCCCCACACAGGCACCAGCCCAGGGCTCAGTGCCAATCAGCAGCCGGGGCTCAGGCCTGGGCACGGAAGGGAAGGCTCAAAGTCAGTGCCTGCCGGCAAGCCTGCCCTAGGGGAAGCACCCAGCACAGCCCCAGGCTCTCCCTGCTTCCACTCCCCTGCACAGAGACTCTCTCTGGGACAGCATTATGGCAGCTGGGCTCATTAATTGCCCGTGGTTTTCATTTGTCTTTTGCAGATCACAGCTTCCTGGCTTTCTGTTTCCTCTCCTCCAGACATCAGCACCAGGGGGAATTCCCCCCCTGCAGCCCCTCTTGCTCTTTGCCAGCCTGGCAGCTGAGAAGGCAGTCAGCAGGCTGAGGGAGGGAGCACCAGGGCGCTGCCCCCCTTACCCCCTCTGCTCAAGGCAGAGACAAGAGCACAGCTCTTTAAAAAGCAGGAGGGGAGAGGAGAGCAGCTGCTTCAGAGCAGAGGCTGCTGCCACTCCGTAATTCACTTCCCCTGCGTTTTCAAAGGGCTCACAACCACCCCAGCCTCTCCAAAAGCCACTGCCACCCCCTCTCCCCCCACACCTTACAACCTCAGCCTTCAATCCAGACAAGAAAGTGGGACTATCAATGACTCACTTCTTCCCCAAACAGGATTACCTCCTTCAGCTCCTTCTCCAGCATGAAAGGCAGCCAGGTTGCTCTCCTCTCTGCGGTTTGCTGTGCCACTTCGGGCTGCCTAAAGGGCTTTGGATTGGCAGCTGGCAGAAGCTGAGCCAGGCTGTGCCCAGGTGGCCAAGAAGGCCACCAGCAGCCTGGCCTGGATCAGCAGTGGTGTGGCCAGGCAGGACCTGGGCAGGGATTGTCCCCCTGTGCTCAGCTGTGGTGAGGCAGCACCTTGAGTCCTGGGGTCAGTTTTGGGCTCCTCACTCCAAGGACATTGAGGAGCTGGAGCAGGGCCAGAGAGGGGCAGCAAAGCTGGGGAAGGGTCTGGAGAGCAGGGCTGGGGAGGAGCAGCTGAGGGAGCTGGGGTTGGTCAGCCTGGAGGAGAGGAGGCTGAGGGGAGACCTCATTGCTCTCTACAGCTCCCTGAAAGACTGGGGGGGAGGTGTGTGGGGCTGGTCATCTATTAACAAGCAACCAGAAGAGAGGAAATCAGTCTCACAGTCTCACAGAATGACCAAGGTTGGAAGAGACCCCAAGGATCATCAAGTCCAACCTGGCACCACAGACCTCATGACTACACCATGGCACCAAGTGCCACATCCAATCCCCTCTTGAACACCTCCAGGCATGGGGACTCCACCACCTCCCTGGGCAGCACATCCCAATGGTGAATGACTCTCTTGGTGAAGAACTTTCTCCTTGAGTCTAAACCTCCCCTGGCACAGCTTGAGACTGTGTCCTCTTGTTCTAGTGCTGGGTGCCTGGGAGCAGAGACCAACCCCCAGCTGGCTCCAACCTCCCTTCAGGGAGCTGTACAGAGCAAGAAGGTCTCCCCTGAGCCTCCTCTTCTCCAGGCTAAGCAACCCCAGCTCCCTCAGCCTCTCCTCCCAGGGCTGTGCTCAAGGCCTCTCCCCAGCCTTGTTGCCCTTCTCTGGACACCTTCAAGTCTCTCAATGTCCTTCTTAAACTGAGGGGCCCAGAACTGGACACAGGACTCAAGGTGTGGCCTAAGCAGTGCTGAGCACAGGGCACAATGACCTCCCTGCTCCTGCTGGCCACACTGTTCCTGATGCAGGCCAGGATGCCCTTGGCCTTCTTGGCCCCCTGGGCACACTGCTGGCTCCTGTTCAGGCAGCTGTCAATCAGCACCCCCAGGTCCCTCTCTGTTTGGCAGCTCTCAGCCACTCTGACCCTAGCCTGTAGCTCTGGTTGGCCTCAGGTTGCCACAGGTGAGGATCAGGTTGGACATCAGAAGCAACTCCTTTGCTGTAAGGGTTCTCAAGCACTGGCACAGGCTGCCCAGGGGGGTGGCTGAATCCCCATCCCTGGAGGTGCTTCCAAGAGGCAGAGCTGTGGTGCTGAGGGCCATGGCTTAGCACCAGCCTGGGTGGAGTTGGAGAATGGTTGGAGTGGGTGAGCTGAAAGGGCTTGTCCAACCAAAACCTTTCTCTGGGGTTCTGGAGAAGGCTGAGAGGGATCTGATCAATATCTATCAATAGCTGAGGGCTGGGGGTCAGGATGAAGGGGCCAGGCTCTGTTTGGGGGTGCCCAGTGACACGACAAGGAACAGGTCCAAGCTGGAACCCAGGAGGTTCCACCTCAACACGAGGAACCACTTCTGTGTGGTGAGGGTGCTGGAGCCTGGAGCAGGCTGCCCAGGGGGGCTGTGGAGCCTCCTGCTCTGGAGCCTTTCCAGCCCCCCCTGGATGTGTTCTGTGTGAGCTGCCCTGGGTGCTCTGCTCTGGCAGGGGGCTTGGCCTGGGTGATCTCTGGAGGTGCCTCCCAAGTCTTGCCCCTGTGAAGACAGAGCTGTGCTCAGCCAGCGTGAGGTGAGGAGCAAAGGGAGGGCTCAGGAGGGGAAGCAAGGTTTATTTGTACAAACACAGAGATGAAAGCATCAGGCTATCCTCACACACAGCTGGGCAGCTGCCTTCCCAGGGACCACTGCCTCTGCAAACAAGGTTCAAAGGCCACAAGCCGTGAAGCTGAATGCAGGAGGTGGAAGAAGCCTCACGTGGGAGGCTGTGAGACAGCGGAGCCCATTTGTGAGGCAGGGGACACCTGCCCTGCACCAACCTCATCCAGCAATAGGCAGCTCCAGTTCACAGAAGCTCCAGGCAGGGCTGGGCTCCAGCAGCAAACCTCCCCTCAAGCTCCTCTGCAGCTCAGGCTGCCACCCCCCCAGCCCGATAGAAAGCCAGGAGAGGGGACGGCCGCAGCCCTGCCGCGGGGCTCAGGCAGGGCGCAGCAGGGCAGGGACATCCTTCCTGCAGCCCGTGGGTGCAGCACAGCTCAGTGCTGATGAGACAACCCCAACTGCTGCAGCCCCAGGCAGAAGTGGCAGAGGCTTCAGTCAGCACTGCAGCTCCAGGCAGCCTCTGCACGCCGGCGGCTTGCCGGCGGCCTCGCCGTGCCGAATGCCTCTCCTCATCCGGCAGCCTTAAATATTCATTGCAATGAAACCCAGGGCTGGCAGCCCCCTCTCCTTTGCACCATTAATAGCTCCTCTTATCTACTAAAACCATTTGTCTCTCCTAAGATGCCTAAGGAGCGAAGCACCAGAGGATTACCAAGCAGTGGTAATCAAACCCAGAGGCTCCGGCTCCCCCCCAGCCCCTCCCCTCTGCCCAGCAGCTGTCTCAGGGTGCAGTGCTCCTGCTGGGCAGCAAGCTCTGCATGGGGCAGCAAGGTGCCCTGGGGCCAAGGAGGCCAAGGGGGTCCTGGGCTGCATTCAGAGGAGTGTGGCCAGCAGAGCCAGGGAGGTTCTCCTCCCCCTCTGCTCTGCCCTGGGGAGACCTCACCTGGAATATTGCATCCAGCTCTGGGCTCCCCAGCTCAGGAGGGACAGGGATCTGCTGGAGAGAGCCCAAGGGAGGCTCCAAGGATGCTGAAGGGACTGCAGCACTGCCTGGGGAGGAGAGGCTGAGAGCCCTGGGGCTGTTCAGTCTGCAGAGGAGAAGGCTGAGAGGGATCTGATCAATGTCTATCAATAGCTGAGGGCTGGGGGTCAGGAGGGAGGGGACAGGGACAGGCTCTGCTCAGCTGCACCCTGGGATAGGACAAGGAGCAATGGATATCAACTCCAGCACAGGAGGTTCCAGCTCAGCATGAGGAGGAACTTCTGCCCTGTGAGGCTCCCAGAGCCCTGGAGCAGGCTGCCCAGAGAGGTTGTGGAGTCTCCTTCTCTGGAGCCTTCCCAGCCCTGTCTGGATGTGTTCCTGTGTGACCTGCCCTGGGTGCTCTGCTCCTGCTCTGGCAGGGGGGTTGCACTGGAAGATCACCAGAGGTCCTTTCCAGCCCCTAACCTCCTGTGGTGATCCTGTGGTGTGAATAACCACTGAGCTGAGCTGGAAGGAGAGGAGGTGGGAGGGCAGAGGCACTGAGGAGCAGCAGTGCAGTCGGGGTTGCCGTGCCTGCCACCACAGCCACCAGCCCAGGTGCTCCCCTCTGAAAGCCCTGCAGCCAATTCCTCCATCAGCACAGCCCCAGAGAGCTGAACTGCAACCTGCTGGCAAGGCACTGCAGGTGAGGAGCAGCTGGGCTCACCAGGGGCCTCACCACAAGCACACAGCACTTGGGCTTCAGCAGAAGCTGCAGACACTTAACCCCCTGAAACACAACCACTTGCTTTTGAAGACCCCAAGCTGCACCTCCCAGAGGCTCAAACCACTCCACAGACTGCTTTGGCCTGGAAGGCACTTCCAAAGGGCATCCAGTCCAACCCCAGCTCGCAGCAGGGACATCCTCCCCTACAGCAGGCTGCTCACAGCCTTCTCCAGCCTCACCTTCAACAGCTCCAGGCATGGAGCCTCAACCACCTCCCTGGGCAACCTCCTGCAGTGTCCCAGCAGCCTCCTGCTGCAGAACTTGCTGCTCACATCCAATCTCAATCTGCTCTGCTCTCATTCCAAACCATTGCCCCTGGGCCTGTCCCTGCAGGCCTTTGCCAACAGTCCCTCTGCAGCCTTCTTGTAGCCCCCTTCAGGTCCTGGCAGGCTGCAGGTAAATGTGTATGACTCCAACAAAGCAACTGAAGGAATGGCTACAGGAGGTAAACAGAGGAGCCTGGGTGAGCCTCTTGGGAATCCAGCTTGGATTATTGCTTGCTCTACAAGGCCAGGCTGAGGGAGCTGAGGGTCTTCAGCCTGCAGAAGAGAAGGCTCCAGGCAGCCCTAAGAGCAGCCTGCCAGGGCCTGAAGGGGCTACAAGAAAGCCAGGAAGGGTCAAGGGCCTGCAGTGCTGGGGTGTGGGAGCCCAGGGTTGGTAGGCAAGGAGCTGCTCTGCCGGCCTTAGGCCGCGTGTGGGCTGCGAGGACGGCGAGAGCGGAACGCCGCCGCGGCGCAGGGCTGGGGGCAGCCAGCTGCCAGGGAGCGTGTGAGCAGCGGCTCTGCAGGCTGTGGGGAGGGCAGCAAAGCATCCAAGCACCTCCCAGCGAGCAGGCACTCACCCTGTGGGTCAGGGCCACCGCTCCACAACGTTCCCTCAGGGTCTGCACTGCAGCCCTGCCGGCGGCAGCCCAGCACAGGACATCCGTGACAGGCTGGAACAGAACCCGCAGCCAGGCAAGAGGCAATGGCTTGGAGACTGAGGAGGGCAGACTGAGACTGGAGATGAGGAAGAAATTCTTGGCAGTGAGGCTGGGGAGACTCTGGCACAGGCTGCCCAGGGAGGCTGGGGATGTCCCCTGCCTGGAGGTGTTCAAGGCCAGGTTGGATGAGGCCTTGAGCAAACTGGGCTGGGGGGAGGTGTCCCTGCCCATGGCAGGGGGCTGGAGCTGGATGATCTTCAAGGTGCCTTCCAACCTAAACCATTCCATGAACTTATGAAGCCATGCAACCCCCCCAGGCACAGCCATGCACAGCCATGCACACCTCTCAGCCCTGTGTCCCCATGCAGGGATGGACACATGTTGCAGGCAGGGCTGACAGGACCCACAGCCTGCCTTCAGGGATCTGAGAAACACCCCCAGGGGTTCAGACTAGAGCTTCCCAGCATGGGTGTTGGCAGGACAAGGGGCAATGGAGAGAAACTCCAGCACAGGAGGTTCCAGCTCAGCATGAGGA
Source organism: Dryobates pubescens (assembly GCF_014839835.1). Taxonomy (NCBI): domain Eukaryota; kingdom Metazoa; phylum Chordata; class Aves; order Piciformes; family Picidae; genus Dryobates; species Dryobates pubescens. Next base: position 1,029,887 of record NC_071616.1, read on the forward strand.
GGAACTTCTGCCCTGTGAGGGTCCCAGAGCCCTGGAGCAGGCTGCCCAGAGAGGTTGTGGAGTCTCCTTCTCTGGAGCCTTCCCAGCCCCATCTGGATGTGTTCCTGTGTGCCCTGTGCTGGGTTCCATGCTCCTGCTCTGGCAGGGGGTTGGACTCGATGATCTTTGAAGGTCCTTTCCAACCCCTAACATCCTGTGAGCTGTGGTTCTCAGGCTGGCTTTGGTGCTCAAGACTGAGCTGAGGCAGTCTGGGGGGCTGTTGTTTGGGGGTTTGTTGGGTTGAGGGGTGGGGCTTTTGTTGTTCTGTTGTCTGGTTGTGTTTGCCTTTAGGAAGGAGAAACACACAGAGTGATCTTTCACCACGCTTCAGAAGGAAGCATTGCACTGGCTTGTGAGAGGCTTCAGAGCCTCTGTGCTCAGCCTTGAAGTCTGACAGATAAGACAACCTTGGTGGTGTTCCTGAGAAAACCCAGGCAGATTTGGCCTAGATATCAGCATCTGGGACAGAGCCTTCCTTTGCTCAGCTGCTGCGTCCTCACGAGCTTCAGCTCGGACAGCTGCACTCGGAGTGAGGATGTTCCAGGCCACGAAGAGAAGGGTCAAGCAGGATGCTTTCTGCAGTTTAAGCACTGGCAGTGGGCTAGCACTGGGCACCAGAGCTCCCAGCAGGACTGCCTCTCCTGCTTCAGCTACCACCAGCTGGCAGCAGGCAGTGGGAAGAGCGAGCCGAGGTGCGGGGAGGCCAGGCGGCAGTCTGAGAACGAGAGCCCCTCTGGCGCGGCTCTGTGCAGACTGTGCAGAGAAGAGCCCCCTGGCACCAGTCCTCTGATGCTCCTCCTGCTGCTCTGGGCTGCAGCTTGGTCACAGAAGGGTGGTGGAGGGTGACTGTGACTCCAGGTTTAGCTCTCAGGGCTGTGTCTCTGCTGAGCCCCAAAGGCTGAATTCAAACAGGAGCGGAGCGCAGATTCGCAGCGAGTCGTCCCTGAGGCACGGCTGCCCCTGCCCGCTGGCCACAGATCAGCCCATGCAGCCCTGACAGAGCAAAGGCCTCCTGTGCATCCCAGGCACTGCAGCAGTTACACTTCTCTTTCAGCGGTGTGGCTGACCAGAGAGTCACTCTGACCTGCTGTCCTCTCCAGGAGAGCTCTGTGGCCATCCACGCCGGCACGGATGTCTCTCGTCCAAGTGCCGGCTGTGCCCAGGGGGCTGTCTGCCCGGGGGGTGTCTGTGCTCCCCAGCAGGCTGCCTGCCCTGGAGGTGTCTGTGCTCCCCAGCAGGCTGCCTGCCCTGGGGGTGTCTGTGCTCCCCAGCAGGCTGCCTGCCCTGGGGGTGTCTGTGCTCCCCAGGCTGGCCGTCCGAGAGCGGTAAGGAGGCAGGTCTGGCTGCTGAGAGGAGTCGGGCTCCGAGCAGTAGGGGGGCGGAGGAAGGTCGAACCAAGGTGGTCGGCTGCAAGATACACAACAGGGTAAGAGGTTACTGAGAACAGAAAGGATCAGTCATGAAAATCCCACCAGTATTCCTTGGCTCTGCCACCAGGACACCCATCAGCTCCCTGGCACACCTGCCTGCGCCACCCAAGCACCCCCGCCAGCGCCGGCACCGAGGGGCCTGGGCAGGAAGCGACACTGCTCCTGTGACCTGCTCTGCTCCTCTGCTCACCTTGCTGCGTCCAGCTCTGGGGCCCCCAGAGTGAGAAAGACAGGGACCTGCTCAAGTGGGGCCAGAGGAAGGCCAGGAAGGCTGGGGGTCAGGAGGGAGGGGACAGGGACAGGCTCTGCTCAGCTGCACCCTGGGATAGGACAAGGGGCAATGGATATCAACTCCAGCACAGGAGGCTCCACCTCAGCATGAGGAGGAACTTCTGCCCTGTGAGGCTCCCAGAGCCCTGGAGCAGGCTGCCCAGAGAGGTTGTGGAGTCTCCTTCTCTGGAGCCTTCCCAGCCCTGTCTGGATGTGTTCCTGTGTGCCCTGTGCTGGGTTCTCTGCTCCTGCTCTGGCAGGGGACTGGACTGGAGGATCTCCAGAGCTCCCTTCCAAGCCCTAGCATCCTGTGGTGTGATGCTGCGGCCCCAGGCAGACGGCGGAGCCTGCCCAGCAGGGGGTGGGAGCCCGGCCGCAGAGAGCTCCGCGCAGCAGCGCGCCCCCGGGGCGGGCAGGGCCCCTCGGCGGCTGCCCCGTCCCTACCTTCGGTCGAGCACGGCCTCGGAGTAGGAGGGCGGGGAGTCGAGGTCGGCGGGCCGCGGGCAGGGCTGGCCGGGCACGCACTGGACGCCGCCGCTGCCCACGCTGTAGGCGACGCTGCAGCGGTGCGGGCGGTCGAGCACCACCAGGCGGGACAGCAGCACGGGGTGCTGCAGGCGGTGCACCGGCAGCGCCACCAGGTTGTGGCGCTTGCGCTGGTGGTGCAGCACCAGCGCCAGGAAGGCCACCACCAGCACGAAGATGACGGAGCTGCCGATGATGGCGTAGGTGATGCTGGGGTAGTAGAGCAGCTGCGTCTCCGAGCTGACGTAGTCCTGGCCGCTGCCTGCCTCTGCAAGACAAGGGGGGAGAGCCGGGGCTGAGGGCTCTGCTCGGGGCGGCGGCAGGCACGGACCGCACGGCGCAGGCCGCCACCCCCGGGGGCAGGGCTCGGCCAGGCCAGCCTCCCGGCCACAGCAGCACCTGGGGCAGGTTCTCCTCCCCCTCCACTCTGCCCTGCTGAGACCACACCTTCACTACTGTGTCCAGCTCCGGGCTCCCCAGCTCAAGAGAGACAGAGACCTGCTGGAGAGAGTCCAAGGGAGGCTATGAGGATGATGAAGGGACTTGAGCATCTCCCCTGTGAAGAGAGGCTGAGAGCCCTGGGGCTGTTCAGTCTGGAGAGGAGAAGGCTGAGAGGGATCTGATCAATGTCTATCAATAGCTGAGGGCTGGGGGGCAGGGTGAAGCGGCCAGGCTCTGTTGGGTGGTGCCCAGTGGCAGGACAAGGAACAGCAGGGTACAGGCTGGCACCCAGGAGGTCCTACCAAGCACACACACAGACACTTCTGTATGGTGAGGGTGCTGGAGCAGGCTGCACAGAGAGGTTGTGGAGTCTTCTGCTCTGGAGCCTTTGCAACCCCACCTGGATGTGTTCTTGTGACCCTAGGTGACCCTGCTCTGGCAGGGGGCTGGACTGGATGATCTTTGGAGGTCCCTTCCAACCCCTCTGTGATCATTTTCCCTTAGCTCTGGTACCATCTTCCTTACCCATCTCATCCTTTCTCACTGCAATGTCTACATTTGACATGGAGATGTTCAAAGGATCAGCCAGCTGAGGCTGTCTTGAACAAGGGAGGAGGAGAGAAACACCAGCTGGGCTGAGGTCATGAAAGATCACCCAAGCTGAGCTTCAGTTTGAGGTGGAAATGGTGGAGGGAATGGTTGAAAACAACCACTGGGTGGCAAGGAGCAGGAATAGAATAGAACAGAATAGAATAGAATAGAATAGAATAGAATAGAATAGAATAGAATAGAATAGAATAGAATAGAATAGAATAGAATTAACCAGGTTGGAAGAGACCTCAGAGATCATCCAGTCCAACCTATCACCCAGCACCATCTGAGCAACTCGACCCTGGCACCAAGGGCCTCAGCCAGGCTCTTCCTAAACACCTCCAGGGATGGGGACTCCACCACCTCCCTGGGCAGCACATCCCAAGGGCCAATCTCTCTGGCTGGGAAGAACTTTCTCCTCACCTCCAGCCTAAACCTCCCCTGGCACAGCTTGAGACTGTGTCCTCTTGTTCTGGTGCTGGGTGCCTGGGAGAAGAGCCCAACCCCCACCTGGCTATTTGCTGAGCCATAATACAGAAGAAATTTCTGCCCAGACTGGGGGCCTGGAGAAGCAAAAAAGGGAACAGATGAATGACTTTGGAAAGCATCTGAACAGATCTTGAACTGCATGCAGATCTTGGGAGGAAAGACAACACAAGGCAGCAACAGGAAAGGAGGAAAGAGACTTGGAGAAGCAAACCAGCTTCAAACACAGTGGTGAGGCTCAGGGCTGCTGTCAGCACCACAGGGCCACCTGCCCCCAGCTCCACTCCAGCTCCCTGCTCAGGGGGCTGTGCAGCCCTTGGGGGCTGTGTTCTCTCTCTGGGGAGAATTTCTGTCTCTCTGCAGGCCTTAACTCCTCAAAGCCTCAACAGGAACAAGGCTCTTCTGATACAAGACATCCATCCACCTCAAGAAAAAGGAGAGGATGAGGAAAAAAACCCAAACAGAACAAACCCCTGACCTCCAAAATCCACACAATTACAAACCCTTCATCTGCTGCTGCAGAACACTGGGACAGTAGATCTTAGATACAACTTTCCTTTCTCTCACCCATGAACAAAAACTGCTTTCTGGTCACTGAGAACTGGAACTGAGCCACTGACAAATGCTTCCAGCAGCAGAATAACCAAACCTCTATCACCTGCTCAGAACCACAGAGATTTCCAGCAGCCCTTCTTTGCCATCAAGGTGCTTCAGGAGGTTCTCTCAATGTTTGATTCTGGTAGTTCCCTTCCATGAAGAATTTATTCCTCACCTCCAGCCCAAACCTCCCCTGGCACAGCTTGAGACTTTGTCCTCTTGTTCTGGTGCTGCTTGCCTGGGAGGAGAGACCAACCCCCACCTGGCTACAACCTCCCTTCAGGGATTTGCAGAGAGCAAGAAGGTCTCCCCTGAGCCTCCTCTTCTCCAGGCTAAGCAACCCCAGCTCCCTCAGCCTCTCCTCACAGGGCTGTGCTCCAGACCCCTCCCCAGCTTTGTTGCCCTTCTCTGGACACCTTCCAGCAGCTCAGCATCTTTCCTAACCTGAGGAGCCCAGAACTGGGCACCAGTGATCTTACATAGAAGAGAATACATAGAATAAACCAGGTTGGAAGAGCCCTTCAAGATCATCGTGTCCAACCCATCAACCAATCCAACACCACCCAAACAACTAACCCATGGCACCCAGCACCCCAGCAAGTCTCCTCCTGAGCACCTCCAATGATGGCGACTCCACCACCTCCCCGGGCAGCCCATTCCAATGGGCAATCACTCTCTCTGGGTAGAACTTTTTCCTAACATCCAGCCTGAACCTCCCCTGGCACAGCCTGAGACTGTGTCCTCTTTGCCCATCCCATGTCACTTCTGCTCCAGTCACTCTCCTCACAGCAGTCCCTGTCCTGGGTCTCTTGGTAGCTGACTCCCAGAAGCATCTGGTCATCAATCCAGCAGCTTTAAAAACTTCTCTCTGCTCTGCTGCTAAATGCAAATCCACAAAGCAGGTGAGAGGGCAGTGCTGGGCCCCATCCTCTTTAACATCTTCACTGATGATCTGGAGGAGGGGATGGAGTCAGTCATCAGCAAGTCTGCAGATGACACCAAGCTGGGGGCAGATGTTGGTCAGTTGGAGGGCAGAAGGGCTCTGCAGAGGGACCTTGCCAGGCTGGACAGATGGGCAGAGGCCAACAGGATGGCATTCAACAAATCCAAGTGCCAGGGGCTGCACTTTGGCCACAGCAACCCCAGGCAGAGCTACAGGCTGGGGGCAGAGTGGCTGAGAGCTGCCAAACAGAGAGGGACCTGGGGGTGCTGATTGACAGCTGCCTGAACATGAGCCAGCAGTGTGCCCAGGTGGCCAAGAAGGCCAAGGGCATCCTGGCCTGCATCAGGAACAGTGTGGCCAGCAGGAGCAGGGAGGTCATTGTGCCCTGTGCTCAGCACTGCTTAGGCCACACCTTGAGTCCTGTGTCCAGTTCTGGGCCCCTCAGTTTAAGAAGGACATTGAGAGACTTGAAGGTGTCCAGAGAAGGGCAACAAGGCTGGGGAGGGGTCTGGAGCACAGCCCTGGGAGGAGAGGCTGAGGGAGCTGGGGTTGCTTAGCCTGCAGAAGAGGAGGCTCAGGGGAGACCTCATTGCTCTCTTTGGCTCCCTGAAGGGAGGTTGGAGCCAGCTGGGGGTTGGTCTCTGCTCCCAGGCACCCAGCACTAGAACAAGAGGACACAGTCTCAAGCTGTGCCAGGGGAGGTTTAGACTCGAGGAGAAAGTTCTTCACCAAGAGAGTCATTCACCATTGGGATGTGCTGCCCAGGGAGGTGGTGGAGTCCCCATGCCTGGAGGTGTTCAAGAGGGGATTGGATGTGGCACTTGGTGCCATGGTCTAGTTGTGAGGTCTGTGGTGCCAGGTTGGACTCAATGATCCTTGGGGTCTCTTCCAACCTTGGTGATACTGTGAGCCTGTGAATTGAGCTGCAGTTGCTGGTGTGCTGCTCCTGCAGTGCCTTGCCTGGCGCCCCAGGAAGGGCTGTGCTGCCTCAGGGCGCCCTGCAGGCACAGCGCCACTTGCAGCCATGCAACTGATCCTGTGGGAATGGCTGAGCTGCAGATCAGAGCCTTGGGGACTGTGAAAGCCTCCCAAATGTTTAAGCCTGACAATGGGGCTGTGCTCAGAGGGCTCTCCCAGGCACGGGAAGCAATGTGCTGTCCCCCAGCTTCCAAGGGGCTGGGGCCAGGGGCTGCTGCGGTTTCACCTCTGCCAGTCCTCTGCTCCTGCCTGGCTTCTCACAGCTCATCAGCGAAAGAGCTTCTGAAATCCCTAATCCCAGCTGACAGCTGGAGCCCCAGCGAGCAGGGGGCAGGGCCCACCTCCAGCACAGGCTCCCCTGCAGCCACACATTTACATTCACAGGCTCACAGTATCACCAAGGTTGGAAGAGCCCTCAAAGTAGGGGAGAAGAGCCCAACCCCCACCTGGCTACAACCTCCCTTCAGGGAGTTGTAGAGGGCAATGAGGTCTCCCCTGAGCCTCCTCTTCTGCAGGCTAAGCAACCCCAGCTCCCTCAGCCTCTCCTCCCAGGGCTGTGCTCAAGGCCTCTCCCCAGCCTTGTTGCCCTTCTCTGGACACCTTCAAGTCTCTCAATGTCCTTCTTAAACTGAGGAGCCCAGAACTGGACACAGGACTCAAGGTGTGGCCTAAGCAGTGCTGAGCACAGGGCACAATGACCTCCCTGCTCCTGCTGGCCACACTGTTCCTGATGCAGGCCAGGATGCCATTGGCCTTCTTGGCCACCTGGGCACACTGCAGGCTCATGTTTAGGCAGCTGTCAATCAGCACCCCCAGGTCCCTCTCTGTTTGGCAGCTCTCAGCCACTCTGACCCCAGCCTGTAGCTCTGCCTGGGGTTGCTGTGGCCAAAGTGCAGCCCCTGGCACTTGGACTTGTTGAATGCCATCCTGTTGGCCTCTGCCCATCTGTCCAGTCGGTCGAGGTCCCTCTGCAGAGCCCTTCTGCCCTCTAACTGACCAACAGCTGCCCCAGCTTGGTGTCATCTGCAAACTTGCTGCTGACTGACTCAACCCCCTCCTCCAGATCATCAGTGAAGATTCCCACTGGTGAAGAGCAGAGCTGCAGCCATGGAAGGTTAGGGATGGCAAAAGCCAAGCAAGCAGAGCCGCAGCACATCATAGATCTGTCAGGGCTGGAAGAGACCTCAAGGCTCATCCAGCTCCAACTCCCTGCCAAGGGCAGGGACACAGAATCATAGAATCAATAGGGTTGGAAAAGACCTCAGAGATCACCAAGCCCAACCTATCACCCAACACCTGACAACTAAACCATGG